>NC_058524.1:181895580-182204280 GCF_904849725.1 Hordeum vulgare subsp. vulgare | reverse complement strand
AGCGCTTTAGATCTATCTCCATTGATCTTTGATGCTCAACGTTCAAGTAGCGCAATCCAGGTATTCCTTTGAAAAACTCCTTTCAAACAACCTTGTATGCTTTACAGAAATTCTATATTACTTCTGATCCACAATATGTCAACCACATATACTTATCAGAAATTCTATAGTGCTCCCACTCACTTCTTTGGAAATACAAGTTTCTCATAAACCTTGTACAAACCGAAAATCTTTGATCATCTCATCAAAGTGTATATTCCAACTCCGAGATGCTTGCACCAGTCCATTGAAGGATCGCTGGAGCTTGCATACTTGTTAGTATCTTTAGGATCGACAAAACCTCCTGGTTGTATCACATACAATGTTTTGCTCAAGGAAACCGTCGAGGAAACAATGTTTTGACATCCTATGTGCAATATTTCATAAATAATGCAGCAACTACTAACATAATTCTAACAGACTTTCAGCATCTCTACGAGTGAGAAAGTCTCATCATAGTCAACAGTTTGATCTTGTCGGAAACATCTTTGCGACAAGTCGAGCTTTTCTTAATAGTGACTTATCACCATCATCGTCTGTCTTCCTTTTAAAGATCCATCTTTACTCAGCAGTCCTATGACCATCAAGTAGTTCTTCCAAAGTCTACACTTTGTTTTCATACATGGATCCTCTCTCGGATTTCATGGCTTCCAGCCATTTGTCGGAATCCGGGCCCACCATTGCTTTCTCCATAACTCGTAGGTTCATTGTTGCTCAACAACATGACCTCCAAGACAGGGTTACCGTACCACTCTGCAGCAGTACGCGACCTTGTCAACCTACGAGGCTTGTAGTAACTTGATCCGATGCTCGATGATCACCATCATCAGCTTTTCACTTCAATTGGTGTAGGAGCCACAGGAACAACTTCCTGCGCCCTGCTACACACTGGTTGAAGTGATGGTTCAATAACCTCATCAAGTTCTACCACCCTCCCACTCAATTCTTTCGAGAGAAACCTTTCCTCGAGAAAGGATCCGTTTTAGAAACAAACACTTTGCTTTCGGATCTGAGATAGGAGATGTACCCAACTGTTTTGGATATCCTATGAAGATGCATTTATCCGCTTTGGGTTCGAGCTTATTCGACTGAAACTTTTTCACACAAGTGTCGAAGCCCCAAACTTTCAAGAAACGACAGTTTAGATTTCTCTAAACCTCAGTCTATACTGTGTCATCTCAATGGAAATACGCGGTGCCCTATTTAAAGTGAATGCGGTTGTCTCTAATGCATAAGCCATAAACGATAGTGGTAATTCGATAAGAGACATCATAGCATGCACCATACCAAATAGTGCGTGGCTATGATGTTCAGACACATCATCACACTATGATGTTCCAGGTGGCATGAACTGCGAAACAATTTCCACATTGTCTTAACTGCGTACCAAAACTCGTAACTCAGATATTCATTTCTATGATCATATCGTAGACAGTTTATCCTCTTGTTACGACGAACTTCACTCCGAAACAGAATTGAACTTTTCAGTATTTCAGACTTGTGATTCATTAAGTAAATACTCTTGTATCTACTCAAATCGTCATTGAAGTAAGAACATAATGACATCCACTGCGTGCCTCAACACCCATTGGACTGCATACATCAAAATGTATCACTTCCAACAAGTTACTACCTTGTTTCATCTCAATGAAAACAAGGCCTTGCTCATGTGGTATGATTTGCATGTCACTAGTGATTCAAAATCAAGTGAGTATAAAGATCCATCAGCATGGAGCCTCTTCATGCAATTTATACCAACATGACTCAAGCGGCAGTGCCACAAGTAAGTGGTACTATCATCATTACCTCGTATCTTTTGGCACCAATATCATGAACATGTGTAACACTACGATCGAGAATCAATAAACCATTGAAGGTGATTATTCAAGCAAATAGAGTAACCATTATTCTCTTTAAATGAATAATCGTATTGCAATAAAGACGATCCAATCATGTTCATGCTTAACGCAAGCACCAAATAACAATTATTTAGGTTTAACACCAATCCCGATGGTAGAGGGAGCGTGCGACGTTTGATCATATCAACCTTGGAAACACTTCCAACACGTATCGTCGCCTCGCCTTTAGCTAGTCTCCGTTTATGCCGTAGCTTTCATTTCGTGTTACTAATCACTTAGCAACCGAACCGGTATCCAATACCCTCGTGCTACTAGGAGTACTAGTAAAGTACACATCAACATCATGTATATCAAATATACTTCTTTCGACTTTTGCCAGCCTTCTTATCTACCAAGTATCTAGAGTTGCTCCGCCTCAGTGACTGTTCCCCTCATTACAGAAGCACTTAGTCTCGGGTTTGGGTTTAATCTTGGGTCTCTTCATTAGTGCAACAATTGTTTTGCCGTTTCACGAAGTATCCCTTCTAGCCCTTGCCTTTCTTGAAACTTAGTGGTTTTACTGACCATCAACTATTGATGCTCCTTCTTGATTTCTACTTTCGCAGTGTCAAACATCGCGAATTGCTCAAGGATCATTGTATCTATCCTTGATATGTTATAGTTCACCACGAAGCTCTCACAGCTTGGTGGCAGTGACTTTGGAGAACCATCACTATCTTATCTGGAAGATTAACTCCCACTTGATTCAAGCGATTGTCGTACTCAGACAATCTGAGCACATGCTCAACGATTGAGCTTTTCTCCTTTACTTTGTGGACAAAGAATCTTGTCGGAGGTCTCGTACCTCTTAACAAGGGCACAAGCATGAAATCACAATTTCATCTCTTTAGAACATCTCTTTTGTTCCGTGACGTTTCAAAACGTCTTCGGTGCCTTACTTCTAAGGCATTAAATATTTTGTACTGAACTATCGTGTAGTCATCAGAAACGTGTATGTCGGATGTTCACAAGATCTACAGACAACGCTCGAGGTGCAGCACACCGAGTGGTGCATTAAGGACATAAGCCTTCTGCGCAGCAACGAGGACAATCCTCGGTTTTATAGACTCAGTCTGCAAAGTTTGCTACTATCAACTTTCAACTAAATATTCTCTAGGAACATATAAAAACAGTAGAGCTATAGCGCAAGCTACATCGTAATTCGCAAAGACCATTAGACTATGCTCATGACAATTAGTTCAATTAATCATATTACTTAAGAACTCCCACTCAAAAAGTACATCTCTCTAGTCATTTGAGTGGTACATGATCCAAATCCACTATCTCAAGTCCGATCATCATGTGAGTCGATAATAGTTTCAGTGGTAAGCATCTCTATGCTAATCATATCAACTATACGATTCATGCTCGACCTTTCGGTCTCATGTGTTCCGAGGCCATGTCTGCACATGCTAGGCTCGTCAAGCTTAACCCGAGTGTTCCGCGTGTGCAATTGTTTTGCACCCGTTGTATGTGAACGTTGAGTCTATCACACCCGATCATCACGTGGTGTCTCGAAACGAAGAACTGTCGCAACGGTGCACAGTCGGGGAGAACACAATTTCGTCTTGAAATTTTAGTGAGAGATCACCTCATAATGCTACCATCGTTCTAAGCAAGATAAGGTGCATAAAGGATTAACATCACATGCAATTCATATGTGACATGATATGGCCATCATCATGTGCTTCTTGATCTCCATCACCAAAGCACCGGCACGATCTTCTTGTCACCGGCGTCAAACCATGATCTCCATCATCATGATCTCCATCAACGTGTCGCCATCGGGGTTGTCGTGCTACTCATGCTATTACTACTAAAGCTACGTCCTAGCAATATAGTAAACGCATCTGGAAGCACAAACGTTAGTTTAAAGACAACCCTATGGCTCCTGCCGGTTGCCGTACCATCGACGTGCAAGTCGATATTAACTATTACAACATGATCATCTCATACATCCAATATATCACATCACATCGTTGGCCATATCACATCACAAGCATACCCTGCAAAAACAAGTTAGACGTCCTCTAATTTTGTTGTTGCATGTTTTACGTGGTGACCATGGGTATCTAGTAGGATCGCATCTTACTTACGCAAACACCACAACGGAGATATATGAGTTGCTATTTAACCTCATCCAAGGACCACCTCGGTCAAATCCGATTCAACTAAAGTTGGAGAAACCGACACTCGCCGGTCATCTTTGAGCAACGGAGTTACTCGTAGCGATGAAATCAGTCTCTCGTAAGCGTACGAGTAATGTTGGTCCGAGCCGCTTCGATCCAACAATACCACGGAATCAAGAAAAGACTAAGGAGGGCAGCAAAACACACGTCACCGCCCACAAAAGCTTTTGTGTTCTACTCGAGAAGACATCTACGCATGAACCTAGCTCATGATGCCACTATTGGGGAACGTCGCATGGGAAACAAAAAATTTCCTACGCGCACGAAGACCTATCATGGTGATGTACATCTACGAGAGGGGATTTCCGATCTACGTACCCTTGTAGATCACACAGCAGAAGCGTTAGTGAACGTGGTTGATGTAGTGGAACGTCCTAACGTCCCTCGATCCGCCCCGCGAACCATCCCACGAACCGTCCCGCGATCCGTCCCACGATCTAGTGCCGAACGGACGGCACCTCCGCGTTCAGCACACGTATAGCTCGACGATGATCTCGGCCTTCTTGATCCAGCAAGAGAGATGGAGAGGTAGATGAGTTCTCTGGCAGCGTGACGGCGCTCCGGAGGTTGGTGGTGATCTGATCTCGGCAGGGCTCCGCCCGAGCTCCGCAGAAACGTGATCTAGAGGTAAAACCGTGGAGGTATGTGGTCGGGCTGCCCTTGAAAAGTTGTCTCAAATCAGCCCTAATAGCTCCATATATATAGGAGGAGGGGAGGGGAGGCTTGCCTTGAGGCTCAAGGAGCCCCAAGGGCTGCGCCACCAAGGGGAGGAGGAGTCCTCCTCCAATCCTAGTCCAACTAGGATTGGAAGGTGGAGTCCTTCTCTCTTTTCCCACCTTTCCTTTTTTTTCCTTTCTCTTCTTTTGGTTTTTCTTTCTCTTGCGCAAGACAGCCTTGGGATGACCCCACCTACTTGGTGCGCCACCCCCAAGGTCCTTGGGCCCTCCCGGGTGGGTGGTCCCCCCTCCCGGTGAAGATCCGGAACCCATTCGTCATTCCCGGTACATTACCGGTAATGCCCGAAAACCTTCCGGTAACCAAATGAAGTCATCCTATATATCAACCTTCGTTTCCGGACCATTCCAGAAACCCTCGTGACGTCCGTGATCTCATCCGGGACTTCGAACAACGTTCGGTAACCAACCATATAACTCAAATACGCATAAAACAACGTCGAACCTTAAGTGTGCAGACCCTGCGGGTTCGAGAACTATGTAGACATGACCCGAGTGACTCCTCGGTCAATATCCAATAGCGGGACCTGGATGCCCATGTTGGATCCTACATATTCTACGAAGATCTTATCGTTTGAACCTCAGTGCCAAGGATTCATATAATCCCGTATGTCATTCCCTTTGTCCTTCGGTATGTTACTTGCCCGAGATTCGATCGTCAGTATCCGCATACTTATTTCAATCTCGTTTACCGGCAAGTCTCTTTACTCGTTCCATAATACAAGATTCCGCAACTTACACTAAGTCACATTGCTTGCAAGGCTTGTGTGTGATGTTGTATTACCGAGTGGGCCCCGAGATACCTCTCCGTCACACGGAGTGACAAATCCCAGTCTCGATCCATACTAACTCAACGAACACCTTCGGAGATACCTGTAGAGCATCTTTATAGTCACCCAGTTACGTTGCGACGTTTGATACACACAAAGCATTCCTTCGGTGTCAGTGAGTTATATGATCTCATGGTCATAGGAACAAATACTTGACACGCAGAAAACAATAGCAACAAAATGACACGATCAACATGCTACGTCTATTAGTTTGGGTCTAGTCCATCACATGATTCTCCTAATGATGTGATCCCGTTATCAAGTGACAACACTTGCCTATGGTCAGGAAACCTTGACCATCTTTGATCAACGAGCTAGTCAACTAGAGGCTTACTAGGGACAGTGTTTTGTCTATGTATCCACACATGCACTGTGTTTCCAATCAATACAATTATAACATGGATAATAAACGATTATCATGAACAAAGAAATATAATAATAACTAATTTATAATTGCCTCTAGGGCATATTTCCAACAAAATGAGACTCATCAGCGACTTAAAGAGCACGTGTACATTCACAAACATATTAGTCTCTTAACCTATAAGTCTTCAATCCACCAAAATCACTAAGGGGCACTAGATGCACTTACAATCTCCCCCTTTTTGGTGGTTTATGACAATTATGTTAAGTTTTCTATGGGGATAATAATATGGAATGTAAGTACAGAGTTTGAGGAATTTGAAGTTAAGATACAGAGAAACTCCCCCTGAAGATGTGCATATTTTGAGGAATTTGCTTTGAACAACAGATGCACATTGATGATTTATATCATGCAGATCTCCCCATGTATCTTACAATTCATGCATGCATTTGACATATAGTATGAGGAATTAGAAATGCATGATGAAAAATGGTGTCTAACGAATTTCAGCATGCCTGCATCAATAAACTTGAGGAATAAGCATGCGAGGAAAAACGTCCAAAAGAGTCAGAACACTATCGGGCTTAAGTTACAACTCATTACATAAAAAACTTTTGAAGAACCAAGAGTTTGTAATTTAATAAAGTTTATAAGCCCATAATGTATCCCGCTTGAAGTCTAACTCTCGGATGTCTCCCCCTTTGTCATCAAGTGACGAAAAGGGACAAAACTAAGGACTAACGCCCTTGAAGAAATTCACTTCTGTGTTGATGTAGTGGCATGAGCATCCTTGGAGACATGCTTATTTCTTGGACCAGTTCCAGTGTCCTCTTGTTCTTCATCTGACTCTGCAGTGCGAGATGAAGAAAATGAACTCTCCTCTAAGTCAGGAACTGGAATTGGCTTGAATTTCTTCTTTGGAGGCCACGACCAGTCAAAGTCTTGAGTAATTCCATTTCCTCAAGTTCCTCAGGAGTCTTCAGGTCAGCCAAAGTGGCCCAAGTGCAATCAAAAACCTCAGGAAGATAATAGTGATTTTTCTTCACTGAATTTTGAGTCTCATTGAGGGTTTTCACAATGGCACCAAACTGGCGTTTCACGCACTTGTGATTGCGATCGACTTTCTGGTGAAGACTGAGGAGAAGCTCTCTGTTAGTCATCCCCCGAGGGGCAGTTGGGCTTAGAGGTTCTCGAGTAGTAGTATCATCATATGAATCAGCCTTGCGAAATTGGCCGTCTAGGGGCCGATTTCCTTCATCAATCATGGACTTTCCTTTGCCTTCAACAGGTTCAAAAGATTGCTTGATGATTTTGATAGGCGGCAGATATCCGAGGTGATTCTGAAAGTCAGCTTGATAATTGATGCCCGGTCTATTTCTCATGAACCTCATAATCCAGGGTGCATAAATCTTCAGCTCATATGGAGTCAAAGCATTGTCAGCCAAAGTCCTCAAGAAGAAATCATGAAGATCCATAGGAATTCCATGAATGTCGTTGAATAGGATATTCTTCATGATGCCTACAACGTCTTCTTCATTGTCATGCCCTTTGATTGGAGCGAAGGAATATGATAGGATGTGATAGACGGTTCTGGGCTCATACTTTAGATCCTTTACGCGGAATCTGGTCCTTGGATGTTGGCCTTGAGCCAAAGGATTCATGAGGACTTCCATGAGCTTGTTTGGCAGTTCTCATTCATCATACATTTTGACTGCATCCTCTGAGGGAATTGACATTGGGAGAGATCGAAGAAATTTTGTGGCTGGAGCTTTGTAATGTGTGTGCTGAGTCATCCAGTCCAATACCCATGTGGTGACGTCTTTTGGGTCTCCTGAGATATGCAGTGTGGCATAAAATTGAAGAATTATGTCTGTGTTCCAATCACTGATATCTGTGGAGAAAGGGGGTAACCCAGCTTCGTGAAGAACATTGAGGACTAGGGCGAAGCAAGGTATTTCCTCCATATCACCATGAGGAATATGGGTGTGAAGAAATATCTTCTTTCTTCCACAGAGCACAGAGGCATAATAGTTGAGTTGATTTTTGGTCCAGAATTTCCTGTGCCTGATGCGAAGCTTATCATAGGGGTTTGCACCTGTGAAGTAATGGAGTTCATCAAAGAATGCTTCCTTTTGAAACTTTGGCCTCTTGGAGAAGGGTTGATTAGGTTTCGGCTGAAGATTCTGCTGCTGTGCATCTTGAGGAGTTGTGGCCACCACAATGGCAGTTTCAGGATTCACCACAACAAGTGCAGTTTCAGCATTTGGGGCAGAAGCATTTTCTTCAGCTTGAGCACGAAAGTGCGTTATATCGACTAGAGGGGGGGTGAATATGAGATTTTTAGAATTTCATCACTGAGTAAATGCCTATTGAGGAAATTCCTCACTGATGACTAACTTACAACGGAAATAGTAAAGGATCACGAGTGCAAAGTTTCACTACAACAGTTTTTCACGATGAAGAATATGAAAACAGTTTGCACAGCATGCAGGCACACAGAAAACAGATGAGGATTAACTTGCGTGAAGAATTTGGGGTTGAGGAATTTCAGAGAAAGTCTTCAAACAGTGACAGTGAAAATCATCAACACACAATCTGAGGAATATAAAGAGTTGAGGAAATAGAACCCGTTTCATAGTGAAGACAGTGGTTGATGACCCAGTTCCAACTATTGTGACAGTTGTACATCTGGTTTGGAGCGGCTTGGTATTGAAACCAAATGACACACAGTCCCGGGACACATAGTCCCTACCGTATTCTCCTTGGGCTAAGAACACACAGTCCTCGCCCAACGCTCGTGGTAAGTCTTCAGGGCAGACTTCCAAACCCTCACAAACTTGGTCACCTGGTGATCCACAATTGACTGCTGGATTGCTCTAGACCATGACGCCTAACCGTCTGGAGGATGCACAGTCCTCAAAGGTAAAAGGCTTCAGTCCCACACAGGAACAACTTCTTCAGTGATGCTCAATCACTTGGTTTCGGTTTGTGGTTTGGTGTTAGGGTGTTTCCTCACTGATGAATTACTCTCGAAAATTCTGAGGAAATTGGGTTGCTATTCTAACAAGTGTCAGTTTCTAACGGAGCAGCCAACCAGCTAATGGTTGTGGGGGCGGCTATTTATAGCCTGGGAGCATCCCGACATGATTTGACATTACTGCCCTTAAATAATATGACCGTTGGTGTGGATAAGACCAATGATGTGGCATGGCTATCGATAACGGTCGGGACCCTCAACTGTGAGAGTCCTCATGTCTCTCATATTCCTCACTTGAGGCTTTTGGTAGGATTAGGCTTGGGTTGAGCATCATGAGGAAATTCATTCCAATGTGTTACCTCGACCCCCTTTAACAGTACGGTGTTCCTATTACTCAAGTGTGAAGAAAATAAAACAGAAAGGATAAATCTTCATGCTTCAATGTCTTCAGATTGATTTTCTTCAGGACACACCGAATTCCTCAATTTCAATATCTCCATGAGGAATATCAATTTCACCGCAAATTCTTCGCGATTCAATTCTTCAGCTTCAGACCAATTTCTTCAACCGAAGATATACATTTTTAGGGGTCGATATTCATCGAATATTTCAAACTCCTCAGCGACTTATAGATCATGTGTACACTCAAGAACACATTACATACTTAACCTATAAGTCTCCAAACCACCAAAATCACTAAGGGGCACTAGATGCACTTACAATCTCCCCCTTTTTGGTGGTTTATGACAATTTGGTTAAGTCTTCAACAGGGATAAAATATGATGTGTAAATACTCATTTGAGGAATTTGTAATCAAGATTCAGAGAGACTTCCCCTGAGATGTGCATATCTTGAGGATTTTGCTTTCCACAGCAAATGTACATTGATGTTTTATATCATGGAGATCTCCCCCTAAGTCTTTTAAATCATGCATACATACGACATATAGTATGAAGAAATTGAGGATGCATGATGACAAATGGTATCTGACGAATTCCAGCATGCGTGCATTAAAAGTTTGAGGAATAAGCATGCGAAGAAAAACGTTCAAAAGCGTCAGAGTACCATCGGGCTTAAGTTACAACTCATTACATAAAACACTTCACAAGTGCCAAGAGTTTGTAACTTAAATATAGTTTATAATCCCCCAAAATATCCTGCATGAAGACTAACTCTCAAGTTTCTCCCCCTTTGTCATCAAGTGACAAAAAGGGACAAACTGAGGACTAACGCCCGTGAAGACTTTCACTCCTTGGCAGTTGAGGAAGACGCGTGAGGATTCTTGGGAGCAGACTTCCTCCTTGGACCGGTGGCAGTGTCTTCTTGATGTTCATCAAATTCAGGAGTGCGGAATGAAGAAAAAGAACTGTCCTCAAGGTCTAGAACTGGGATTGGCGTGAATTTCTTCTTTGATGGCCACGACCAGTCGAAGTCCCGCACAAACTCCAATTCTTCAAGTTCTCCTGGAGTCTTCAAATGAGCCAGTGTAGCCCAGGTGCGATCAAAAACCTCATGAAGATAATAATGGTTAAGCTTCACAACATTCTGTGTTTCATTGAGGGTTTTCACAATGGCACCGAACTGGCGTTTTACCCACTTGTGATTCCGATCCACCTTCTGGTGAAGACTGAGAAGAAGTTCTCTGGTATTCATCACCCTAGGAGCAACATGACTTGGAGGATGGGTTTCAATGTCATCCCATGAAGAATAAGCTTCGGGATCTCTGAACTAGCCATCAAGGGGCCGACTGCCTTCATCAATGACGGACTTGCCTTTTCCTTCAACACGCTCGAAAGTCTTCTTGTTGACCCTTATAGGAGGCATATAACCGACATGGTTGTTGAAATCAGCATGATAATTGATGCCTGGCCTTGTTTTGATGAATCTCATGATCCATGGAGCATATATCTTGTGGTCAAAAGGAGCCATTGCATTCTCGGCCAAAGTCCTCAAGAAGAAATCATGAATGTTGATGGGAATACCATGTGTGATGTTGAAGAGGATATTCGTCATGATGCCTATGACATCTTCTTCATCATCATGGCCCTTGATAGGCGCAAGAACGCTGCAGAGGATTCTGTAAACCGTCCTGGGTTCATATTTGAGCTCATGGACTAAGAAGGTTGTTCTTGGTGGTTGCCCCTTAGCCAAAGGCTTCATGAGGACATCCATCAGCTTGTTAGCCAGCTCACGTTCATCATAAAGCTTCACGGCCTGCTCTGAGGGAATTGATACAGCTAGTTCACGCAGTAGCTCATTGGCAGGAGCCTTGAAGTGTGTGGTTTGCGTCATCGAGTCTAGCACCCATGTGTTGATGTCTGTTGGATCTCCTGAGATGTGAAGAGTTGCATAGAATTGAAAAATGAGCTCACTATTCCAATCACAGATATCCGAGCACATTGGGAGGAGTCCAGCTTCAAAAAGGACGTTGGGGACTGGAGCAAAGCATGGTATTTCTTCAAGCTCAACGTGAGGAATGTGTCTGTGCTGGAAAATCTTGTTTCTTCCACACAACACAGAGGCATAGTAGTTGAGCTGTGTCCTTGTCCAAAACTTCAGATGTCTGATGCGAGGCTTGTGATAGGGATTTTCTCCGATGAAGAACATGCGTTCTTCAAAGAAGGACTCCTTTTGAAACTTTGGCCGCTTGGAGAATGGCTGACGCTGCATTGGTTGAAGATTTTGAGGCTGGACTTGAGGGGAGACAACTATTGCAGACTCTCGGTTGAGGACGACAAAGGCATTGTCCGGGTCTGGTGCATTTTCCTCGGCATGGTCCTCAGGGTGAGGGATTTCGTCAGCTTGAGCTTCAGGCTGAGGAACATGCTCTGGTTGAGCTTCAGGCTGAGGAATATGCTCTGGTTGAGCTTCAGGCCAAGGAATGTCGTCAACCGGAGCTTCCTGTTGGGGGTTTTTCTCTGGAGGAGGAATTGGTTCATCCTGAGCCTCAGCTTGAGGGTTTTGCTCAGGAGGAGGAGTTGGATCAGCCTGATCATCAGGTTGAGGATTTTGCTCAGGACTGTGACTTTCATCAGGCTGAGGATTTTCACCTTGTTCTTCCTTAGCTTGCTTGGTGATGGAGCCAGATTCATCAGCCGGTGCAGCTGATCCTTGTGCAGTTTCTTCATGAGGAATGGAGGGCTGAGGACTGTTATCAATGCGAATTTCCTCATCAGTATGTTCCTCAGATTCAGCATTCTTCATTTCCTCATCTGCCCCTTGCTCCTGGTCTTCGCTTGCGAAGGGAATCATCTCATATGATGGAGCGTTGTTAAGAGGCACATGATCGAGAAGAGCATTTTCTTCAAGTGCTTTGAGGCGCTTGGCCTTAGTGGATTCTTCTGCCGATGAAGCTTTTCTTTTCTTGGCTTCCTTTTCAGCAGCCCTGGTCTTTTTCACGTCTGATGCAGACGGAGTCATTTTCTTCACCTTTGAGGCTTTTGGTGAAGGTGTTTTCTCAGCAGAGACAATTTCCTCAGCTGGTGCAGAGGTATCAGCTGGCTTTAAAGCAGAATCATCAGCTGGCTTAGAAGAAGGAGCTCGAGCAGAGTCATCAGCTGGCTTAGAAGCAGCAGCTGGAGCAGGGTCAATCTCACCAGCTATAGCAGAGTCATCAGCTGGATTTTTCTTGGTGATTTCCTCAATAGCCGGTTCATCAGCACGGCTTCCTTGAGGGATTTCCTTAGCATGAGCAGTTTCATCAACTGGTTCTTCAATCAGAGGCTGAGGAGTTGGTACTGGAGGGGCAGACTTCTTGTTGTAGTTGTCAACAGCTTCAGTGGAAAATTTGATGAAATTGCTTTTGAGACTTTGACGGTCAGAGAGCTTAGAGTACTTATCTGTCAAAGTCTTCAATTCAGCATGTGTTGACACAAGTGCATCACGCGTCAGGTTGAGGAGATTCTGCCTGAGGATTTTCTCCTTTTTGAGCTTGGCAACCTTGGCCTGTTTGGCTTGCTGCTCCTTCCACTAGGCCTCGTTGATGAATGTGGCCACTGATATCTACTACGCAACCTTCTCCTTGTAGACGTTGTTGGGCCTCCAAGTGCAGAGGGTTGTAGGACAGTAGCAATTTTCCCTCAAGTGGGTGACCTAAGGTTTATCAATCCGCAGGAGGCGTAGGATGAAGATGGTCTCTCTCAAGCAACCATGCAACCAAATAACAAAGAGTCTCTTGTGTCCCCAACACACCTAATACAATGGTAAGTTGTATAGGTGCACTAGTTCGGCGAAGAGATGGTGATACAAGTGCAATATGGATGGTAGATATAGGTTTATGTAATCTGAAATTACAAAAACAGCAAGGTAACAAATGGTAAAAGTGAGCACGAACGGTATTGGAAAGCGTGGAAACAAGGCCTAGGGTTCATACTTTCACTAGTGAAGTTCTCTCAACAATGATAACATAATTGGATCATATAACTAGCCCTCAGCATGCAACAACCACTCCAAAGTCACTAATAGCGGGGAACAAACGAAGAGATTATTGTCGGGTACGAAACCACCACAAAGTTATTCTTTCTCATCGATCTATTCAAGAGTCCGTAGTAAAATAACACGAAGCTATTCTTTCCGTTCGATCTATCATAGAGTTCGTACTAGAATAACACCTTAAGATACATATCAACCAAGACCCTAATGTCACCTAGATACTCCATTGTCACCTCAAGTATCCGTGGGCATGATTATACGATATGCATCACATAATCTCAGAATCATCTATTCAACCAACACATATAACTTCAAAGAGTGCCCCAAAGTTTCTACCGGAGATTCAAAACGTGTGCCAACCCCTGTGCATAGGTTCCCAATGTCACGAACCCGCAAGTTGATCACCAAAACATACATCAAGTACTCACATGAATCCACGTGTGCCAACCCATATGCATAGGTTCCCAATGTCACAAACCCGCAAGTTGATCACAACAGATAGACACGTGCAAGACATACATCAAGTGTTCTCAAAGACTCAATCCGATAAGATAACTCCAAAGGGGAAACTCAATTCATTACAAGAAGGATAGGGGGAAGAACATCATAAGATCCAACTATAGTAGCAAAGCCCATGGTACATCGATATCAAGACATCTCAAGAACACGAGAGAGAGAGAGAGATCGAACACATAGCTACTGGTACATACCCTCAGCCCCGAGGGAGAACTACTCCCTCCTCGTCATGGAGATCGCCGGGATGATGAAGATGGCCACCGGAGATGGATTCCCCCTCCGGCAGGGTGCGAGAACGGGCTCCAGATTGGTTTTTGGTGGCTACACAGGCTTGCGGCGGCGGAACTCCCGATCTAGGTTTCTTTCTGGAGGTTTCTGAATTTATAGGAATTTATGGCGGTGGAATTACATCGGTTGGGCCCACGAGGAGGTCACAAGCCTGCCCTGCGCCACCTAGGGGGTGGTGGCGGCGTCAGGGCTTGTGACTCCCTCGTGGCTCTTCTTGCCTTCTTTCAAAGCTTTGGGGGTCTCTTTTGGTCCAAAAAAATCATCGTAAAGTTTCATTCCGTATGGACTCCGTCTGAAAATGGGCCAAAAACACGGAAAAACAGAAACTGGCACTTGGCACTGAGTTAATAGGTTAGTCCCAAAAAAGATATAAAATAGCATATTCATGCATATAAAACATCCAAAGTTGACAAGATAATAGCATGGAACCATAAAAAATTATAGATACGTTGGAGACGTATCAAGCATCCCCAAGCTTAACTCCTGCTCGTCCTCGGGTAGGAAAGTGATAAAGAATGAATTTTTGATGCTTTCATGCTACCTAGCATAGATGTCCTTTGTAACTCCTCTTATGTGACATGAATGTTCAGATCCATTAGATTCAAAACAATAGTTTGCTATTGATGTGGAGACAATAATACTTCAAGCAAACTAGCAAGGTAATCATGAACTTTCAAAATAACAAGGCCAAAAGAAAGTTATCCCTACAAAATCATATAGTCTGGCTATGCTCTATCATCCTTGCACAACAAATTTAAATCATGCACAACCCCGGTATTGGCCAAGTAATTGTTTTCACACCTTTACTTTCTCAAACTTTTTCGACTCTCACGCAATACATGAGCGTGAGCCATGGTTTTAGCACTATAAGTGGTGTGGAGTGCGGTGGAGGATGCAAGGCAAACAAGGAGAAGATGGTCACATTGACTAGGCATATGAATGAGCTATGGAGATGCTCATCAATAGATATCAACGTGAATGAGTAGGGATTGCCATACAAATGATGCACTAGAGCTAGGAGTATGTGAAAGCTCTTAAAGAAAACTAGTGGGTGTGGATCCAACTTGCTTGCTCACGAAGACCTAAGGAAATTTTGAGGAAGCCTATCATTGGAATATACAAGCCAAGTTATATAATGAAAATTTCCCACTAGCTATATGGTGGTGACAAAACGAGAGACTCTCAATCATGAAGATCATGGTGCTTAATATGCACAAGTGTGGAAAAGTGGTAACATTGTCCCTTCTCTCTTTTTCTCTCATTTTTTTGGTGGGCTCTTTGGCCTCTTTTTTTTTTTTGGTGGGCTTCTTTGGTCTCTTTTATTTCCTCACATGGGACAATGCTCCATCAATGATGATCATCACACTTTCAACTCAAAACTTAGAGCAACGATGACTCTATATGGAATGCCTTCGGTAGTGTACCGTGACAATGATCTAGCATGGCATAGACATTAATGGAAACGTCATGCTAGCTATCTTACGATCATGCAATGGCAATGTAGACGTGGTGGCACATGTCATGGTGGTAGTTGCATGGCAATATATCTCGGAATTACTTTGAAAAAGCCATAGTAGGTAGGTATGGTGGCTGTTTTGAGGGAGGCTAATGGTGGGTTTTTTGCACCGGCGAAAGTTGCACGGCACTAAGAAGATAGTGATGGTGGAAGGTGAAAGTGCATATAAACAATGGAATCAACATTAGTCATGAAGAACTCATATACTTGTTGCAAAAGTTTTATTAGTAATCGAAACAAAGCATTCAACGCATACTCCTAGGGGAAGGGTTGGTAGGTATAAACCATCGCGCGATCCCGACCGCCACGCAAAGGATGACAATCAAAAGACTAATCATGCTCAGACTTCATCACATAGCGGTTCACCATACGTGCATGCTACGGGAATCACTAACTTCAACACAAGTATTTCTAGATCCACAACACCTTACTAGCATGACTTCAATATTACCAAAACCACAACTCATAACTAATTGAGATGAATCAAACTTCTCTAACTATTCAATGTACATGAAGGTGGAAGTTTTCGTATCCCTTTGGGTAACTACCCATTTTGAGACTACTTTGAAAGCATAGATCAACTACCAATCCACGCACCGCTGTGCTCTAAAAGATATAAGTGAAGCACATAGATAAAAAGTATCTAGCTCAAAAGATATAAGTGAAGCACATGTGAGCTGAATTGTCTACCAAAAGATATAAGTGAAGCTCGACAAAATCATAGGTGAGTGCTTGTCTCTCTCTCTAGGTGTGCAGCAAGGATGATTGTGACACAACAAAAGTAAAATAAAAGACTCCTATGATACAAGACGCTCCAAGCAAAAACACATAACATGTGGTGAATAAAAATATAGCCCCAAGTAACGTTACCGATGGATTGAAGACGAGAGAGGGGATGCCTCCCCGGGGCATCCCCAAGCTTAGGCTTTTACGGAATCCTTGAATCTCTTGGGGTGCCTTGGGAATCCCCAATCTTGAGATCTTGCCACTCTTTATCTCTTTGTCCATAAGAACTTCACCCAAAACTTGAAAACTTCACAACACGAAACTTAAACAGAAACTCGTGATCACATTAGTATGAGAAAGCAAACCACCACTTCCTTAGGTACTGTAGGAAACTTAAATTCTACTTATGCTGATGTTGGGTTACTGTATTTTCAATCTTCCATGGCTAATACCCTCCGATACTATCCATAGTTTCATCAAAATAAGCAACCAACTCAACAAAAACAGAATCTGTTAACAGCAGACCAGTCTGTAGGAATCTGTATACTTCGTATACTTATGCTACTTCAAAAAATCTGAAAAATTATGAAAGTCTGAAGAAATTGCATAGGAATCAGAAGCAAAAAGAATCAACTCAAAATCTCTTACATAATAAAAATGAAAATTCTTTTTGTGAGAAGAAAGTTTCTGTCTTTTTCCAGCATGATCAAAGAATCATCACCAAGACTAATCATAACGGTTTTTCTTGGCACAAACACAAAAATAAACACAAAAGACACAATCATAACAGAATTATGATGGTGTGGAGAAAACAAAAAGGAAACAAAAATTTATTCATTGGGTTGCCTCCCAACAAGCGCTATCGTTTAACGCCCTTAGCTAGGCATTGATTTCAATGATGTTCACATAAAAGGTAAGGATTGAAACACAACGAGAGCATCATGGAGCAAATGGCTAGCACATTTGAGTCTAACCCACTTCCTATGCATAGGGATTTTGTGATCAAATAATTTATTGGAGCAAGAATCAACTAGCATAGGAAGGCAAAACAAGCATAGCTTCAAAAATTTCAACATATGGAGAGGAAGCTTGATACTATTGCAATGAGTAGAAGCATATGATCCTCTCTCATAGTAATTTTAAGTAGCATCATGAATGAATTCAACAATATAACCAGCACCTAAAGCTTTCTTGTCATGATCTACAAGCATAGAAATTTTACTACTCTCCACATAAGGAATCTATTGTCAAGAATAGTAGTGGGAGTATCATAAAAGACTTGAGCACTACAAATTGTGTCCACAATGAAAAAGCAAGGTTTAGCAAAGGGGTTTTCGAAAGTATGACAAGCTTTATCATCCCTCTTCTTCAAAGCATAATTATCCTCACAATAATCATCATAGATAGGGGGCATGCTTTCATCAAAATAATTTTGATCATTCAAAGTGGAAGAACTAAAAAGATCATCTTCATCAAATATAGCATCCCCAAGCTTGTGGCTTTGCATATCATTAGCATCATGGGTACTCATAGAATTCATGCTAACAACATTGCAATCATGCTCATCATTCACATATTCTATGCCAAGGATTCTATGTAATTCTTCTTTCAGCACTTGAGCACAATTTTCCTTCCCATCATGCTCACGAAAGACATTGAAAAGGTGGAGCATATGAGGCATCCTCAATTCCATTTTTTTTAGTTTTCTAGCGAAAGAACAAGAAAGAAAAAGATTCGATTGCAAGATCTAAAGATATACCTTCAAGCGCTAACCTCCCCGGCAACGGCGCCAGAAAAGAGTTTGATGTCTACTACGCAACCTTCTCCTTGTAGACGCTGTTGGGCCTTCAAGTGCAGAGGGTTGTAGGACAGTAGCAATTTTCCGTCAAGTGGGTGACCTAAGGTTTATCAATCCGCAGGAGGCGTAGGATGAAGATGGTCTCTCTCAAGCAACCCTGCAACCAAGTAACAAAGAGTCTCTTGTGTCCCCAACACACCTAATACAATGGTAAGTTGTATAGGTGCACTAGTTCGGCGAAGAGATGGTGATACAAGTGCAATATGGATGGTAGATATAGGTTTTTGTAATCTGAAATTACAAAAACAGCAAGGTAACAAATGGTAAAAGTGAGCACGAACGACATTGCAATGCGTGGAAACAAGGCCTAGGGTTCATACTTTCACTAGTGAAGTTCTCTCAACAATGATAACATAATTGGATCATATAACTAGCCCTCAACATGCAACAAAGAGTCACTCCAAAGTCACTAATAGAGGGGAACAAACGAAGAGATTATTGTCGGGTACGAAACCACCACAAAGTTATTATTTCTGATCGATCTATTCAAGAGTCCGTAGTAAAATAACACGAAGCTATTCTTTCCGTTCGATCTATCATAGAGTTCGTACTAGAATAACACCTTAATATACATATCAACCAAGACCCTAATGTCACCTAGATACTCCATTTTCACCTCAAGTTTCCGTGGGCATGAGTATACGATATGCATCACATAATCTCAGAATCATCTATTCAACCAACACATAGAACTTCAAAGAGTGCCCCAAAGTTTCTACCGGAGAGTCAAAACATGTGCCAACCCCTGTGCATAGGTTCCCAATGTCACGAACCCGCAAGTTGATCACCAAAACATACATCAAGTACTCACATGAATCCACGTGTGCCAACCCATATGCATAGGTTCCCAATGTCACAAACCCGCAAGTTGGTCACAACAGATAGACACGTGCAAGACATATATCAAGTGTTCTCAAAGACTCAATCCGATAAGATAACTCCAAAGGGGAAACTCAATTCATTACAAGAAGGAGAGGGGGAAGAACATCATAAGATCCAACTATAGTAGCAAAGCCCATGGTACATCGAGATCAAGACATCTCAAGAACACGAGAGAGAGAGAGAGAGATCAAACACATAGCTACTGGTACATACCCTCAGCCCCGAGGGAGAACTACTCCCTCCTCGTCATGGAGATCGTCGGGATGATGAAGATGGCCACCGGAGATGGATTCCCCCTCCGACAGGGTGCCAGAATGGGCTCCAGATTGGTTTTTGGTGGCTACACAGGCTTGCGGCGGCGGAACTCCCGATCTAGGTTTCTTTCTGGAGGTTTCTGAATTTATAGGAATTTATGGCGGTGGAATTACGTCGGTTGGGGCCACGAGGAGGTCACAAGCCTGCCCTGCGCCACCTAGGGGGGGGGTGGCGGCGTCAGGGCTTGTGACTCCCTCGTGGCTCTTCTGGCCTTCTTCCAAAGCTTCGGGGGTCTCTTTTGGTCCAAAAAAAATCATCGTAAAGTTTCATTCCATTTGGACTCCGTCTGAAAATGGGCCAAAAACACGGAAAAAACAGAAACTGGCACTTGGCACTGAGTTAATAGGTTAGTCCCCAAAAATATATAAAATAGCATATTCATGCATATAAAACATCCAAAGTTGACAAGATAATAGCATGGAACCATAAAAAATTATAGATACGTTGGAGACGTATCAGCCACCATGTGGCTGATGCCTAGGGGAAGCTTCAAATCATCAAGTGGAGTGTTGGGGTCCTCATACCAGATGTTGATGTAACCGAGGAGGACTTTTGGGTCCATGGCCAGAGGAATGGAGCTTCCAGAAGCTTGAGCTACCCTCTCTTGCTTGTTTCTGATGATGGCTTGCAGAGTGTCATCATCAAATTCATCACTACCTTCTGATGCAGAAGGGACCTTGATGATTTTGCTTGGGCTTGGTCTTGTTCCTCTCCCAGCAGTCACTTTAGTCTTCAGAGGAGTTGGTGAAGACTTTGTCTCCGAGCTTGTTGTAGATGGGACTGAGGAGCTGGAGACAGCGGGCAGTTGCTTCACTATCGGCTTCTGTTCAGGCTTTGAAGCCTTTGGAGCTGAGGGTTTTGGTGCTGAAGGTTTTGGTGCTGATGCTGGTGTAGTTTTCTCTTGAGGCTTTGAAGCCTTTGGTTTTGGTGGCACATACTTCAATTGACGAATTGCCGTACCAGAAGTCTCAGCTGCAGAGGAAGTAGCGACAATTGCAGCAGCAACAGATTCTTCATTGAACTTCCTCACAGCAGCCTCTGCTTGCTTCTGAAGCTTTGACAAGTGTTTAGACTTTTCCTCAGGATAGTCATCAATTGTCTTGAGGCTTGAGGGGTGTGCTTCATGATAATCCTCAAGTGGAGCCTGTTTGCCAGGAGGCTTCAGAGCGAATTTCTTCGCGTATTTGGGAGTGACGAATCTGTACTCCTTCCACTCCTTAGCCCATCGACGTTCTATCTTTTGAAGCCTGATCTTTCTCTTGGGCATAGATTCATGTTCATCAGGAGTGCAGTAATCCAGGTATATATCCTCAGGGATATCTGCGGCAGTGTTCTGCTCGAGTTTCTTGCCTCCCTTTTGCTTCCTTTCATCCTCCATTTTCTTCAGCTGAGGCTTTTGCTGATAAGGTTGAACTCTTGAGGATTCTGATGAGACTTGCAGATTTTCTTCAAGAAACGCTGCAAATGAGTTAATTTGATGAGAACCGAGAGATTCATCAGCTGACATGTTTGTACGTGTGAACAAAGTATAGTTGCGAGGAATTTGGAGAGGTCATATGCGTTCTCATATTTGATGAAATGAAAATTATTGACAGTTGAGGAATTTGACTAGTGGTTGGGGAATTCTTCTAAGCATACTGTTCTTGGATTCCAGAGTTGTACAGATCCGAAAATTCGCACAACTGAGGAATCTCGTGAAAATCTTAGATACTTAGTGAAGTTCATCAATAGTTGGGTGATAGGCCGTGTTTGAGGAAAAGAAACTGATGGATTCTTTAGGAAAAACATATTTCACATCTCAAAGGTAAAATAGTAGATCAAACTGGCTGTAAAAATAGGGTTTTTATTTACCCTAGATGGCGCGCACGAAGAACAGAGAAGAGGTAGCAGTAGATGCTCTTTCGGTGCGAGTCCAATGCGCCCTAACTTGGCAGCAGAGGACGACTACGGCGGCGGCGGACGAAGATGGTCCGGTTCCGGCATGGTTTCGGCGACGGAGAGGTCGAGGCAATCAAGATCTTCTTCGCCGGCGTCGAGACTTCTAGCGGTGGCGCTAGGGCTTGGAGCTTTGCTGTAGCAGGAGGGTGATGGGGCGAAGAAGATTTTACCGAGGGAGATGGGGACATATTTATAGCCAGGCGGTAACTGTTGGCGCAAAAATATCGGACCAAGTAGCCCCTGTCTCTACGTCTCCGCAGGACACATGTAGCTCATGACAGAAGTGGTGGAGATCATGGTTATCCAAACGAGGAAAGTGGGGGTTCAGTTACTGTTAAAAAAATTGAAGCTTTGAGGATTTTGTTACAGAATCATCAGCTGACAAGGACGCAGTGAGGATTTCGAACAAAGTTTCAAGTAGAACGCATATGAAGAATTGAATAGACCGGGTGAGAGTAGCGGAGAGGGAAAGTAGGGTCCGATCACATTCACAGATGAAATATCAAATTGAAGAAATAGCTATAAGTGAATGCTATTGAGGACTTGAAATCACAGTCTATCTAGGTAAACGAAAATCATCAAGTGTTTTTGAAGATTTTTATAACTTGAGGATTTAATGGTAAAGCTTCATGATGATGAATTTCAGTTTTGAAGAAAAACGAATTTGAAGAGCAACTGTTTTGAAGAAAATCAAATTTTGAAGAAATTTAACTTGAGGAATTTCACGTTGTGTGGTGGCGTGACCCACCATATAAGAATGTTGATTACAGACGCCGCGTACAATTGTTGTAGGGCCGTGAGAATCAATTTCTTCGTTGATTTCTTCACACTGGGAGTGATATTCTTCATTAGTTGAAGAAAATCGATTCATCATGTGTTGCACATTTAAGTCATCAATTTTTCATAAGTGTTAGGATGTGTGCATGTTTTTTACAAAACATTTGAAGATTCTAAGATATTTAGCTCACACCGCAACTTGAAAAACCTTTTCTCATCCAAGGGCTTAGTGAAGATATCTGCCAGTTGTTCGTCAGTCTTCACATGGTCGATGAGGATATTGCCCTTGAGGACATGGTCCCGAAGAAAAAGATGACGGATCTGGATGTGCTTGGTCTTCGAGTGTTGTACTGGATTGTATGCAAACTTGATTGCACTCTCATTGTCGCAGTAGAGAGGCACATTCTTCATGCTGATGTCGTAGTCCTTGAGGGTTTGCTTCATCCATAGCAATTGAGCACAGCATGAACCAACAGCAATGTACTTAGCTTCGGTAGTGGAGAGTGATACGCAATTCTGCTTCTTTGAGGACCAGCAAACTAGTGATCTTCCGAGGAAATGACATGTGCCAGTGGTTGACTTGCGATCCACACGGTCACCAGCATAGTCAGAATCAGAATATCCCACAAGATGAATATTTGAGCCCTTAGGGTACCATAATCCTAGTGTTGGTGTGTGAGCTAAGTATCGAAGAATATGCTTCACTGCCTTATGGTGTGATTCCTTCGGTTTTGCTTGAAAACGTGCACACATGCAAACACTAAGCATTATATCTGGCCTAGATGCACATAAATACAGTAAAGAGCCAATCATAGAGTGATATACCTCCTGATCGAATTCTTTACCATTTTTGTCAGTGCAGAGGTGGCCGTTGGTAGGCATTGGAGTCTTGGCACCTTTGCATTCATGCATGTCGAATTTCCTCAGAACATCCTTGAGGTATTTCTCCTGTGATATGAAGATTCCATTGTGTTGTTGACGAATTTGAAGACCTAAGAAGAATTTCAGCTCCCCCATCATAGACATCTGATATTATTCACTCATCATGTAAGAAAATTCATCACTGTATCGTTTGTCAGTACAGCCAAATATAATATCATCAACATATATCTGGCACACAAATAGCTCATTATCATAGGATTTAGTGAAAAGAGTTGGATTGAGTGAACCAGGTTTGAAGCCTTTCTTCATGAGGAATTCCTTCAATGTATCATACCATGCCCGAGGGGCTTGCTTGAGACCATAGAGCGCCTTTTTGAGTCTGAAGACTTTGTCTGGATTCTTTGGATCCTCAAAACCTGGGGGCTGAGCAGCATATACTTCTTCCTCAAGCTTACCATTGAGGAATGCACTTTTCACATCCATTTGATATAAGATGATGTTATGATGATTAGCATAAGCAAGCAGTATTCGAATAGCTTCAAGTCTAGCAACAGGTGCAAAAATTTCATTGAAATCTATTCCTTGAACCTGTGTGTAGCCTTGGGCTACAAGTAGTGCCTTATTCCTCACCACTTGACCATCCTCATCATGCTTGTTTTGGAAAATCCACTTGGTTCCGACGATATTGTGCTTGCAAGGATCTGGTTGTTTGACGAGCTCCCATACGTCATTCAACTTGAATTGAAGAAGTTCGTCTTGCATCGCTTGGATCCACTCCGGTTCCAGGAAAGCCTCAGGAACTTTTGAAGGTTCTATGATAGATACAAAGGAGAAATGCCCACAAAAGTTAACTAAGTGTGAAGCTTTTGAGCGAGTGAGAGGACCTGGCGCGTTGATGTCATTGAGGATTTTGTCAAGTTCCACTTCATTTGCAATCCTCGGATGAGCTGGTTGAGGATTTCGTGTGGGCTAAGGAATTGATTCTGGAGCAATTTCCTCAGGAGCATCTTCTTGATTTTCATCAGTGATGGGAATGATTTCTTCATCAATTTCCTCAGTGGGAACAATGTATTCAGTAGCTTTGAGCTTTATTACTTCCTTAGGAGACAACTTATCTGGATCACGAGGCAATTCCTCTCTTTGTGAGCCATTAGTTTCATCGAACCGCACATCTACAGTCTCAAGAACCTTGTTGTGATAGTTGTTGAAGACTCTGTAGGTGTGCGAGTCCTTTCCATAACCGAGCATAAAACCCTCATGTGCCTTAGGTGCAATTTTTGAGCTATGGTGAGGATCTCTAATCCAACATTTTGCATCGAAGACTTTGAAATAACTTACATTGGGTTTCTTGTCAGTGAGGAGTTCATATGAGGTTTTCTTGAGGAATTTGTGAAGATATACCCTGTTGATGATATGTCATGCAGTGTTGATTGCTTCAGGCCAAAAGCGACGAGGAGTCTGATATTCTTCAAGCATGGTTCTTGCCATCTCAACCAGAGTCCTGTTCTTCCTTTCAACGACACCATTCTATTGAGGAGTATAAGGAGCAGACAATTCGTGAGTAATACCAAGTTCATCAAGATAATTATCAAGACCAGTGTTTTTGAACTCTGTTCCATTGCCGCTCCTGATGTGTTTGATCTTGATGCCGAAGTTCATCGAGGCCCTTGAAGAAAATCGTTAGAAGACTTCCTACACTTCAGTTTTATATAAGATGATATGCACCCATGTATATCTGGAATAATCATCAACTATGACGAAGCCATATAAAGATGCTGCATTTGTTAGTGTGGCATAATGAGTAGGTCCAAATAGATCCATGTGAAGAAATTCAAATGGACGAGTAGTGGTCATGATAGTCTTCGAGGGATGCTTGGATCTCGTCATTTTCCCAGATTCACAGGCACCGCAGAGGTGATCTTTGAGGAATTTGACTGATTCGATGCCGATGACATGCTTCTTCTTCGCGAGCGTGTGCAAATTCCTCATGCCTGCATGACCGAGTCTTCGATGCCACAACCATCCTTCTGACACCTTCGAAGACTTTGGATCTGTCAGATTCCATGATGACAACACATCTATATCTACCAAAGATAACAATCATATCAAGATCACAAAGCATCAAGACTGACATGAGGTTAAATCCAAGGGATTCAACAAGCATCACTTTGTCCATGTGCCTATCCTTGGAAATAGCTACTTTGCCAAGTCCCAATACCTTGCTTTTACCTTTGTCAGCATATGTGATTTGCTTCAGGGGTGATGGAGTTAGTGGCATATTCATCAGCAAGCTTTTATCACCAGTCATGTGATGCGTGCAGCCACTATCAAGAACCCACTCAGTACTTTTGGGTTTGTCATCCTGCAGATGAATTAATACAACTTACCATCTCATATGCTTCAGATTTGAAGAATACGATACCAATTTCATCAGATAGGAATTTCATCATAACAGAATTATAAGGACGTGTGAAATATTTTTATTTCATCAATATTAGCTTGCGTCCTATCAAGCATTTTCCTCAGGTCTCCAGCAAATTCTTCAGATGATGATTTTCATCTGGAGACCTGACCTGTAGAAGTGATTAGTTCAATTTCTTCACCACCCACATCTGAAGGGGTGGTAAAGCATTCATCATCCTGCGAGCACCATATGAGAAAGGGGACATTGAAGCTAATGCACTTCTCTTAACAGTAGGGGGGTTAAAGTACTCATATGAATATGCAGAGAACTGGTTTGAGGATTTATGAACATAATGATTTGAAGAATAACGCTCATATTCATATTCCGTGTAGTTTCCCTGCATGTTAGAAGCATTAGCACGGGTACGAGCATAGTTTTGACCAGTTGAGGATTTTGATCCTCTTGAAGACTTTAGTCCTCCTGAGGAATTTAATCTGGGGTTCAAATTCTTCATCGGTGGTGTCATGAGGACATTCACCTGAAGATTTTGAAGACAACTTTTGGGAACCCAGATTTTCCTCAGGGGAGGTCCATTCCTGCAGTTAGTTCCAACATATCGAGCAAATACTTCACCAGATTGATTTTTGAACAGTTTATAGTTGTTGTCAAATGACTCATCTGAGGAATAGGATAATTCACATGAAAAGCCTGTTAGATTGGATGGATCAAAAGGAAGCCTAGTAGCAGCAACCCATGAGGTTTTGGGATACTGCTCGGGTTTCCAATGAGATCCATCAACATTCAATTTCCTTTCAAAGGCAATTCCTTCTTTCCTCGGGTTCCTGTTCAAGATCTGCTTTTTGAGCACATCACAAAGGTTTTGATGTCCTTTGAGACTTTTGTATATGCCTGTCACATACAATTCCTTCAGCCCTGCATTTTCATCAGTGACATTTGTGTTTTCCTCAAGTGAGGAATTTGACACTACAAGAGCAGTTGAAGAATTTGTAGCAATTGAAGCATTTGATGATTCTGGTGAAGAATTAGCAGTTTCACGTTCAATGCATTTAAGACATGGAGGAATGAATTCAGCTTGAGCAGCGCTGATCTGTTGAGCTAGTAATGAATCATTTTCCATTCGAAGATCATCATGAGAAATCCTCAACTTCTCTAGATCAAGCTTCCTTTGAATAAATTCATAGGAAAGTTTCTCATGATCAGCGAGGAGTGTAACATGACGATCTTGAAGATTATAAAATCTAGACTGAAGACTTTTCATATCATCAGTGAGGATTTGGGTAAGATTCATTTCATTATTCAATAGATCATCGCTTCTATCTAGCAGTTTCTGAAGCTTTTCCAGGGCAGTTTGTTGCTTAGTGGCAATGAGAGTAAGTTTACTGTAACTGGGTTTTTTATAATCATCAGGTTAACAGTCACTTGAATCGAAGGAGGAAGCATCATTCGGTACCTTTGAACCTTTTGCCATGAAGCAATAGGTTGGAGCGAAGTCATCAGCATAGTCATCAGTGTGGATGGTGTTATCATTTTCTTCAAGGTTGAAGATTGACTTGCTGACGAATGTGGTTGCAAGTGCAAGACTAGCCTGTCCGGATTCTGAGTCTTCATCAGAACCCTCCTCTTCATCACATTCCTCGGATTCTGCCTCGGAATCCATTTCCTTGCCAATAAGTGCCCGAGCCTTTCTAAAACTAGTCTTCTTGTGAGATGAGGACTTTGATGATGAGGATTTTGAAGGTTTCTTCTTTTTCTTCGAATCATCAGAACTTTCATCCTTGTATTTCTTCTTCTTTGATTCCTTTCCCCAATGAGGACAATCAACAATGTAGTGACCTGATTTCTTGCATTTGTGGCAGGTTCTTTTCTTGTAGTCCTCTGATGAAGATTTTGATTTCCTCATATCTCTTCTTGAAGATTTACCGAACTGGCCACGTCGTGTAAACCTCTGGAATTTCCTCATGAGCATTGCAAGCTCCTGTCCAAATTCTTCAGGATCACCAATGCTACCATCCGAGTCTTCTTCTTCAGATGAGGAAATTGCTTTCGCCTTCAGTGCACGTGGTCTAGAATAGCTTGGTCCATATAGATCTCTCTTTTCTTCTTGTTGGAATTCATGAGTATTGAGTCTTTCGAGTATATCAGCTGGATCAAGCATCTTGTAGTCTGGTCTTTCTTGAATCACCAGAACTAAAGTATCAAATGAAGAATCCAAAGATCTTAGTAGTTTCTTCACAACTTCGTGATCAGTAATGTCTCAAGCTCCCAGTGCTTGCAGTTCATTCGATATGTCAGTGAGGCGATCAAAGGTATCTTGGCAGCTTTCATTGTCAAACCTCTTGAAGCGATTGAAGAGATTGCGAAGAACATCAACACGAGAATCACGCTGGGTTGATACTCCTTCATTAACTTTGGACAGACTTTGCGAGATAAGTTTCGCTGAGCCCAAAGCACTCACTCTGCCATACTGGCCTTTGCTCAGATGACCACAGATGATATTCTTCGCTTGAGAATCAAGTTGCTTGAATTTCTTCACATCAGCAGCAGAGATAGAAGCAGAGATGATGGGGACGCCATGTTCCACAATATACCAGATATCATTGTCAATAGCTTGTAGATGCATCTCCATCTTGGTCTTCCAGAAGGGAAAGTCCTTTCCTTCGAAAGTAGGACATGCTGCAGTAACCTTAATCATGCCTGCAGTCGACATAACTAAAACTCCAGGTGGTTAAACCAAAATCACACAGAACAAGGGAGTACCTTGCTCTGATACCAATTGAAAGTGCGTTATATCGACTAGAGGGGGGTGAATAGGAGATTTTTAGAATTTCATCACTGAGGAAATTCCTATTGAGGAAATTCCTCACTGATGACTAACTTACAACGGAAACAGTAAAGGATAAAGAGTGCAAAGTTTCACTACAACAATTTTTCAGGATGAAGAATTTGAAAACAGTTTGCACAACATGCAGGCACGCAGAAAACATATGAGGATTAACTTGCATGAAGAATTTGGGGTTGAGGAATTTCAGAGAAAGTCTTCAGCAAATTCTTCAAACAGTGACACTGAAAATCATCAACACACAATTTGAGGAATATAAAGAGTTGAGGAAATAGAACCCGTTTCACAGTGAAGACAGTGGTTGATGACCCAGTTCCAACTGATGTGATAGTTGTACATCTGGCTTGGAGCGGCTTGGTATTGAAACCAAAGGACACACAGTCCCGGGACACAATACCTACCGTATTCTCCTTGGGCTAAGAACACACAGTCGTCGTCCAACACTCGTGGTAAGTCTTCAAGGCAGACTTCCAAACCCTCACAAACTTGCTCACCTGGCGATCCACCATTGACTGCTGGATTGCTCTAGACCATGACGCCTAACCGTTTGGAGGATGCACAGTCCTCATAGGTAAAAGGCTTCAGTCCCACACAGGAACAACTTCTTCAGTGATGCTCAATCACTTGGTTTCGGTTTGTGGTTTGGTGTTAGGGCGTTTCCTCACTGATGAATTACTCTCGAAGACTCTGAGGAATTTGGGTTGCTCTTATGACAAGTATCAGTTTCTAATGGAGCAGCCAACCAGCTAATGGTTGTGGGGGCGGCTATTTATAGCCTGGTAGCATCCCGATATGATTTGACATTAATGCCCTTAAATAATATGACCGTTGGTGTGGATAAGACCAATGATGTGGCGTGGCTATCGATAACGGTCGGGACCCTCAACTATGAGAGTCCTCATGCCTCTCATATTCCTCACTTGAGGCTTTTTGTAGGATTAGGCTTGGGTTAAGCATCATGAGGAAATTCATTCCAATGTGTTACCTCAACCCCCTTTAACAGTACGGTGTTCCTATTACTCAAGTGTGAAGAAAATAAAACAGAAAGGATAAATCTTCATGCTTCAAAGTCTTCAGATTGATTTTCTTCAGGACACACCAAATTCCTCAATTTCAATATCTTCATGAGGAATATCAATTTCACCGCAAATTCTTCGCGATTCAATTCTTCAGCTTCAGACCAATTTCTTCAACCGAAGATATACATTTTTAGGGGTCGATATTCATCGAATATTTCAAACTCCTCAGCGACTTATAGATCCTGTGTACACTCAAGAACACATTACATACTTAACCTCTAAGTCTTCAAACCACCAAAATCACTAAGGGGCACTAGATGCACTTACAGAGCATTTTCTTCAGCTTGAGGAATTTGCTGACTCGAGGAAGTAGTTGCAGTTTTTGATCCTGCATTTTCTTCAGCTGATGCAGTTGTTTCTTTGTCTTGTGATGCATTCCTCATGTGTGCTCTTTTCATCAGAGCTTGTCAGAATTTCAGTGTTAGCCGGATTTGAGGAATTTGGGCTGTTCTTGGTGTGTTAGGGTGAGCTTGTTCCCAAAACTCATCATGGATCACAGGTGTGGTGCATTCAATTTCTTCATCACCCTCCTTTCCTTCAGTGGTCCTAGGAGGTGTTGTGGTTTGAGGAATGTCATTAGTTTGAATTTCCTCATCCATGGGTCTGGATGCACGAGAGCGAGTGTCTTCCACTTCTTCATCCTCTTCGGGAATGACATATTCCTCATCGAATGGAACCATCATATACGATGGTGTAAGTGCATCTAGCGCCCTTAGTGATTTTGATGGTTTGAAGACTTATAGGTTAAGAGACTAATATGTTTGTGAGTGTACACAGGTTCTATAAGTCACTGAGGAGTTTGAGTTATACGAAGAATATCGGCCCCTAAAAATGTATGTCTTCGGCTGAAGACTTTGGTGTTACCTTGAAGACTTTGATCGCAAAGAAATTGCAATGAAATTGATATTCGTCATGAAGATATTGAAGATGAGGAATTCGGTGCGTCCTCAAGAAAACAGTCTGGAGACTTTGAAACGTGAAGATTTACTCTTTATGTTTCATTTTCTTTACTCTTGAGTCATAGAAACACCATACTTTTAAAGGGGGTCAAGGTAATACTACAGAATGAATTTCCTCATGATGCTCAACCCAAGCCTGAACCAACCAAAGCCTCAAAGTGAGGAATATGAGAGACATGAGGACTTTCATAGTTGAAAGTTCTGACCGCTGCCGCGACACGCGCCACCTCATAGATCTTATCCACCCAACGGTCACATTATTTAAGGGCATTTATGTCAAATCATGTCGGGATGCTCCCAAGCTATAAATAGCCGCCCCAAAACCACTAGCTGGTTGGCTGCTCCGAGAGAAACTGACACTTGTCATTTAGAGCAACCCAAATTCCTCAGAGTCCTCGAGAGAAAATCGTCAAGTGAGAAAATACCCCAAACACCAAACCCCAAACCAAAAACCAAGTGATTGAGTGTCACTGAAAAATTTGTTCTTGTGTGGAACTGAAGCCCTTTACCTTTGAGGACTGTGCATCCTCCAAACGGTTAGGCATCATGGTCTAGCGCATCCAACAGTCAATTGTGGATCGCCGGGTGACCGAGTTTGTGAGGGTTTGGAAGTCTACACTGAAGACTTACCACGAGTGTTGGGCGAGGACCGTGTGTCCTTACCTCAAGGGGAATACGGTAGGGACTGTGTGTCCTTTGGTTCAATACCAAGACGCTCCAAAATAGACGTACAACTGTCACAACGGTTGGAACTGGGTCATCAACAACTCTCTTCATCGTGATACGGGTTCTATTTCTTCAACTCTTTCATTTCCTCAAATTGTATGTTGAAGACTTTGATATGCACTGTTGAAGAATTTGTTTAAAGACTTTCTCTGAATTTCCTCAACCTCAAATTCTTCTCCTAAGATAATCTTCACGTGCTTACTCTGTACTTGCAAACTGTGCAAACCGAATCTCATAATTTTCAACAAGTAATCTGCTATTGAAGTTTTTGCACACATGATCCTGTACCACTTCCGATGCACTCAATTCATCATTGAGGACTTTCCTCACTAAGGAATTTCCTGAGCGATGAAATTCAAAAAATTGCTTATTCACCCCCCTCTAGTCGATATAACGCACTTTCAATTGGTATCAGAGCAAGGTACTCCCTTCTTCTGTGTGATTTTGGTTTAACCACCTGGAGTTTTAGTTATGTCAACCACAGGTATGATCAAGGTTACTGCAGGATGTCCTACCTTTGAAGGAAAGGACCTTCCCTACTCGAAGACCAAGATGCAGATGCATCTTCAGGTTATTGACAATAATCTCTAGTATATTGTGGAACATGGTATTCCCTCCATCAATGCTACTATTTGTGCCACTGATGAGAAGAAGTTCAACCAACTTGACTCACAAGCGAAGAATATCATCTGTGGCCATCTGAGCAAAGGTCAGTATGGCAGAGTGAGTGCTTTGGGCACGCCTAAGCTAATTTAGGATAGGCTGTCCAAAGTCAATGAAGGAATCTCAACTCAGCATGACTCTCGTGTTGATGTTCTTCGCAATCTCTTCAATCGCTTCAAGAGGCTTGACAATGAAAGCTGCCAAGATACCTTTGTTGGAATTATGCCCTAGAGGCAATAATAAATATAGTTATTATTATAATTCTTGTATCAAGATAATAGTTTATTATCCATGCTATAATTGTATTGAATGAAGACTCATTTACATGTGTGGATACATAGACAAAACACCGTCCCTAGCATGCCTCTAGTTGGCTAGCCAGTTGATCGATGATAGTCAGTGTCTTCTGATTATGAACAAGGTGTTGTTGCTTGATAACTGGACCACGTCATTGGGAGAATCACGTGATGGACTAGACCCAAACTAATAGACGTAGCATGTTGATCGTGTCATTTTGTTGCTACTGTTTTCTGCGTGTCAAGTATTTATTCCTATGACCATGAGATCATATAACTCACTGACACCGGAGGAATGCTTTGTGTGTATCAAACGTCGCAACGTAACTGGGTGACTATAAAGATGCTCTACAGGTATCTCCGAAGGTGTTAGTTGAGTTAGTATGGATCAAGACTGGGATTTGTCACTCCGTGTGACGGAGAGGTATCTCGGGGCCCACTCGGTAATACAACATCACACACAAGCCTTGCAAGCAATGTAACTTAGTGTAAGTTGCGGGATCTTGTATTACGGAACGAGTAAAGAGACTTGCCGGTAAACGAGATTGAAATAGGTATGCGGATACTGACGATCGAATCTCGAGCAAGTAACATACCGAAGGACAACGGGAATGACATACGGGATTATACGAATCCTTGGCACTGAGGTTGAAACGATAAGTTCTTCGTAGAATATGTAGGATCCAATATGGGCATCCAGGTCCCGCTATTGGATATTGACCGAGGAGTCTCTCGGGTCATGTCTACATAGTTCTCGAACCCGCAGGGTCTGCACACTTAAGGTTCGACGTTGTTTTATGCGTATTTGAGTTATATGGTTGGTTACCGAATGTTGTTCGGAGTCCCGGATGAGATCACGGACGTCACGAGGGTTTCCGGAATGGTCCGGAAACGAAGATTGATATATAGGATGACCTCATTTGATTACCGGAAGGTTTTCGGAGTTACCGGGAATGTACCGGGAATGACGAATGGGTTCCGGGAGTTCACCGGGGGGGCAACCCACCCCGGGGAAGCCCATAGGCCTTGGGGGAGACACACCAGCCCTTAGTGGGCTGGTGAGACAGCCCACAAGTGCCCTATGCACCAAGGAGAAGAAAATCAAGAGAGAAAGAAAAAAAAAGGAGGAGGTGGGAAGGAAGGGGGACTCCCTCCCACCAAACCTAGTCCAACTCGGTTTTGGGGGGGGGGGGGGGGGAGAGTCCTCCCCCTTGGACTCGGCCGACCCCCTTGGGGATCCTTGAGCCCCAAGGCAAGGCCCCCTCCCTCCCACCTATATATACGGAGGTTTTAGGGCTGATTTGAGACGACTTTTCCACGGCAGCCCGACCACATACCTCCACGGTTTTTCCTCTAGATCGCGTTTCTGCGGAGCTCGGGCGGAGCCCTGCTGAGACAAGGTCATCACCAACCTCCGGAGCGCCGTCACGCTGCCGGAGAACTCTTCTACCTCTCCGTCTCTCTTGCTGGATCAAGAAGGCCGAGATCATCGTCGAGCTGTACGTGTGTTGAACGCGGAGGTGCCGTCCGTTCGGTACTAGATCGTGGGACTGATCGCGGGATTGTTCGCGGGGCGGATCGAGGGACGTGAGGACGTTCCACTACATCAACCGCATTCTCTAATGCTTCTGCTGTACGGTCTACAAGGGTACGTAGATCACTCATCCCCTCTCGTAGATGGACATCACCATGATAGGTCTTCGTGCGCGTAGGAATTTTTTTGTTTCCCATGCGACGTTCCCCAACAACCTTTGATCGCCTCACTGACATGTGAGATGAACTGCAAGCACTGGGAGCTCGAGACATCAATAACCGTGAAGTTCTGAAGAAACTGCTAAGACCTCTTGATCCATCATTTGATACACTGGTTCTGATGATTCAAGAAAGAGGAGACTATAAGATGCTTGATCCTGCTGATATACTTGAAAGACTCAATACTCATGAATTCCAACAGGAAGAAAAGAGAGATCTGTATGGACCAAGCTACTCAAGACCTCATGCGCTGAAGGCTAAAGCAATTTCCTCATCTGAAGAAGAAGACTCAAATTGCAGCATTTGTGACCCTGAAGAACTTGGACAGCAGCTTGCCATGCTCGTGAGGAAATTCCAGAAGTTTACAAAGCGTGGCCAATTTGGTAAATCTTGAATAAGAGATATGAGGAAATCAAAATCTTCATCCGAGGACTACAAGAAAAGAACCCGTCACAAATGTAAGAAATCTGGTGACTACATAGCTGACTGTCCTCACTGGGTGAAAGAATCAAAGAAGAAGAAATACAAGGATGAAAGTTCTGATGACTCAAAGAAAAAGAAGAAATCTTCAAAATCCTCATCCTCAAAGTCCTAATTGCACAAGAAGAACAGTTTCAGAAAGGCTCGGGCACTCATTGGCAAGGAAATGGATTTTGAGGAAGAATCTGAGGAATGTGATGAAGAGGAAGGTTCTGAAGAAAATTCATTCTTTATCACTTCCCTACTCGAGGACGAGCATGAGTTAAGCTTGGGGATGCTTGATGCCTCTCAAACATATCTATAATTTTTGATGGTTTCACGCTGTTATCTTGTCTTCTTTGGATGTTTTATGTACCTTTTATATCTTTTTTGGGACTAACTTATTAATTCAGTGCCAAGTGCCAGTTCCTGTTTTTCTGTGTTTTTGACTCTTTTCAGATCTGATTTTGGAACGGAGTCCAAACAGAATAAAAACCCCGAAATGATTTTTTCCCGGACGGAAGAAGATCAGGGGGCCTCTGGGCCAAGCAAGGTGGGCTCCAGGGAGCCCACAAGCCCCCACTCCGCCACCAGGGGGGAGGCGGCGGTGGCAGGGCTTGTGGACTTCCTGGCCGCCCCCTGACCTAGATCTTTGGCCTATATATTCCCACATATTCCGCAAAAAATCAGGGAGCCTCGAAAATACTTTTCCGCCGCCGCAAGCTTCCGTTTCTGCGAGATCTCATATGAAGACCCTTCCCGGCACCGTGCTGGAGGGGACTTTGGAGTTGGAGGGCTTCTTCATCATCATCATCATTGCCCCTCCAATGACTCGTGAGTAGTTTACTTCAGACCTACGGGTCCGTAGTTAGTAGCTAGATGGCTTCTTCTCTCTCTTGGATCTTTAATACAAAGTTCTCCATGATCTTCATGGAGATCTATCCGATGTAATCTTCTTTGGCGGTGTGTTTGTCGAGATCCGATGAATTGTGGATTTGTGATCGGATTATCTATGATATATATTTGAGTCTTTGCTGAGTTCTTATATGCATGATTTGATATCCTTGTAAGTCTCTCCGAGTCTTGGGTTTTGTTTGGCCAACTAGATCTATGATTCTTGCAATGGGAGAAGTGCTTGGTTTTGGGTTCTACCATGTGGTGACCTTTCCCAGTGACAGTAGGGGCAGCAAGGCACACATCAAGTAGTTGCCATTAAGGGTAAAAATATGTGTTTTTTATCATTGGTTTGAGATTATCCCTCTACATCATGTCATCTTGCTTAAGGCATTACTCTGTTCTTATGGACTTAATACACTAAATGCATGTTGGATAGCAGTCGACGTGTGGAGTAATAGTAGTAGATGCAGAAAGTATCTGTCTACTTGTTTTGGACGTGATGGCTATAGATATAATCATTGCATAGATATCATCATGACTTTGCGCGGTTCTATCAATTGCTCGACAGTAATTTGTTCACCCACCGTCTACTTGCTTTCATGAGAGAAGCCACTAGTAAACACTACGGCCCCTGGGTCTATTCACATCCATCGTTTACACCTACGCTTTTACTTTGGTTTGTTACTTTGTTGCTTTCAGTTCTCACTTGGCAAACAATCTATAAGGGATTGACAACCCCTTCATAGCGTTGGGAGCAAGCTTTTGTGTTTGTGCAGGATCTTGAGATACTCCTCCACTAGATTGATACCTTGGTTCTCAAACTGAGGGAAATACTTACCACCACTATGCTACATCACCCTTTCCACTTCGAGGGAACACCAACGCAAGGCTCCAAGGCCATGAGGGAAATCCTTTGCATACTTGCCTAGGAAGTCCCTTAAGGCGTAGCCGCATCAGAGGGATCAAGCCAAGTATTCTCCCGTCGACGTGCCTATTTCTGGCGCCATTGGGAGGTGTTTTGTTGCAGTAGCAGAAGTATTTCTGGCGCCGTTGCCGGGGAGGAGAAATCAAGATCTATCCAAGTAGGTCTCACAAACTCTTCTCTTGCATTTAATTTTGTTGCCAGTTGCCTCTCGTTTTCCTCTCCCCCATTTCACATTTGCCGTTTTCATTTGCCTTTCTCCTTCGCCGTCTTCTTTTGCCTTTGTCGTTTCCCTTTGCCGGTTTTCTTGCTTGCTTGTGTGCTTGTTTGTTTGTTGTAGTCATCATGGCTGAAAACACCAAACTTTGCGAATTCTCGAGCACTAATAATAATGATTTTAGTAGTACTCCGATTGCTCCCGCCAATAGTGCGGAATCGTATGAAATCAACGCAGCTTTGCTGAATCTTGTTATGAAAGAGCAATTCTCGGGCCTTCCTAGTGAAGATGCCGCATCCCATCTCAACACCTTCATTGAGCTTTGTGATATGCAAAAGAAAATAGATGTGGATAATGACATGATTAAGTTGAAACTTTTTCCTTTCTTGTTTCGAGATTGAGCAAAAACTTGGTTTTCTTCTTTGCCTAAAAATAGTATCGATTCTTGGATAAGTGCAAAGATGCTTACATATCCAAGTATTTTCCGCCGGCTAAGATCATCTCCTTACGTAACGATATCATGAATTTCAAGCAACTTGATCATGAACACGTTGCACAATCTTGGGAGAGGATGAAGCTTATGATTAGAAATTGTCCCGCTCATGGCTTGAGTTTGTGGATGATTATACAAATCTTTTACGCTGGCTTGAATTTCGCTTCACGCAATATCTTGGACTCCACCTCAGGTGGAACGTTCATGGAAATCACGTTGGGAGACGCTACAAAACTCCTAGACAATATCATGACCAACTACTCTCAGTGGCACACTAAAAGGTCGCCTGCTAGCAAAAAGGTGCATGCTATAGAAGAGATTAACTCGCTTAGTGCTAAGATGGACGAGTTGATGAATTTGGTTGCTAGTAGAAACGCTACCGTAGATCCTAATGACATGCCACTATCTTCTTTGATTGAGAGTAGTAACGCTAGTTTGTACGTGAATTTTGTTGGTAGGAACAATTTTGGCAACAACAATGCTTTTAGAGGAAACTATGTTCCTAGGCCTTTTCCTAGTAACTCCTCTAACAATTATGGCAATTCCTACGGCAACACTTATGGAAATCACAACAAATTACCCTCTGATCTAGAGAGTAATATGAAAGAGTTCATCAACTCTCAAAAGATTTTCAATGCGCCCATAGAGGAAAAACTACTCAAAATTGACGATTTGGCTAAAAGCGTTGATAGGATGTCTTGTGATATTGATGCTTTGAAAGTTAGAAGCGCTCCTCCCAAGGTCAACTTGGATGAAACTTTGAAAGAACCGCCCAAATTCGCGCTAGACATGAATGGTTTAAAAGGGTGCGTTCTAGTGATGCAAATCACGAAGATCTTAAAGTGCTTGGTGTGTCTCCTCTTGAATCTTTGTTTTCGCGTGTCAAACCTACTTATGGAGGGGCTGGATATGAATCCACTTTGGTTAAAAAATGCCCCAATGATTCGGAGACCACCTATCTTGATGATAAAGGTGTGGAGAGTGGAGTAGAAGAAGTCAAAATTTTGGGTAGTAATGAAACTACCACTTTGGATTTCAAGGAATTCAATTATGATAATTGATCCTTGTTTGAATGCATTTCTTTGATGCAATCCATTGCAAACTCTCCACATGCTTATAGCCAAAGCAAAGCCTTTACCGCGCATATCGTAGATGCTATGATGAAATCTCTTGAAGAGAAGCTCGAACTAGAAGTCTCTATATCTAGAAAACTTCATGATGAGTGGGAACCTACCATCAAAATCAAGATCAAAAACTATGAGTGCAATGCTTTGTGTGATTTGGGTGCTAGTGTCCGCGATTCCAAAGTCTTTATGTGATATTCTTGGTTTTCATGAGATTGAAGAGTGTTCTCTTAATTTGCATCTTGCGGATTCTACTGTCAAGAAATCCATGGGGAGGATCGATGATGTTCTTATTGTTGTAAATAAGAACTATGTACTTGTGAATTTCATTGTACTTGACATAGATTGCAATCCTTCATGTCCCATTATTCTTGGTAGACCTTTCCTAAGAACTATTGGTGCTATCATCGATATGAAGGAAGGGAATATTAGATTTCAATTTCCTTTAAAGAAGGGCATGTAGCACTTTCCTAGAAATAAAATAAGATTGCCTTATGAATCTATGATGAGGGCTACCTATGGTTTGAGCACCAAAGATGACTATACGTGATTCCATCACTTTTTGCCGAGCTAAGGGCGTTAAACAAAAGCGTTTGTTGGGAGGCGACCCAACGAATTTATCCTTTTTCTTTCTGTTTTGTGTTTTCCACACTTTCATAATTCTGTTATGATTGTGTTTTTTGTGTTTCTTTTTACGTTTGTGCCAAGTGAAACCGTTATGATTAGTCTTGGGGACGATCGTTTGGTCATGCTGGAAAAGACAGAAACTTTCTGCTCACGAAAAGAATTTTCATTTTTTTTCTGTAAGAGATTTTGAGTTGATTCTTTTCGCTGCTGATTGCTACGGAAATTCTTCAGACTTTCGTAATTTATATGAATTTTTGAAGTACCATAGGTATACGAAATATACAGATTGCTACAGACTGGTCTGCTGTTAACAGATTCTGTTTTTGTTGTGTTGGTTGCTTATTTTGATGAAACATGGATAGTATCAGGGGGTATTAGCCATGGAAGATTGAAAGTACAGTAAACCAAGATCATCACAAGTAGAATTTAAGGTTGCTATAGTACCTAAGGAAGTGGTGGTTTGCTTTCTTGTACTAATGTTATCACGAGTTTCTGTTTAAGTTTTGTGTTGTGAAGTTTTTAAGTTTTGGGTGAAGTTCTTGTGGACAAAGAGATAAAGAGTGGCAAGAGCTCAAGCTTGGGGATGCCCAAGGCACCCCAAGAGATTCAAGGATGCCGTAAAAGCCTAAGCTTGGGGATGCCCCGGGAAGGCATCCCCTCTCTCGTCTTCAATCCATCGGTAACATTACTTGGGGCTATATTTTTATTCACCACATGTTATGTGTTTTTGCTTGGAGCGTCTTGTATCGTAGGAGTATTTTATTTTTGTTGTGTCACAATCATCCTTGCTGCACACCTAGAGAGAGAGACATGCACTCACCATGTTTTTGTCGAGCTTCACTTATATCTTTTGGTAGACAATTCAGCTCACATGTGCTTCACTTATATCTTTTAGAGCGCAGCGGTGCGTGGCTTGGTAGTTGATCTATGCTTTGAAAGTAGTCTCAAAAGGGGTAGTTATCCAAAGGGATACGAAAAATTCCACCTTCATGTGTATTGAATAGTTAGAGAAGTTTGATTCATCTCAATTAGTTTTGAGTTGTGGTTATGGTAATATTGAAGTCATGCTAGTAAGGTGTTGTGGATCTAGAAATACTTGTGTTGAAGTTAGTGATTCCCGTAGCATGCACGTATGGTGAACCGCTATGTGATGAAATCTGAGCATGATTAGTCTACTTGATTGTCATCCTTTGCGTGGCGGTCGGGATCGCGCGATGGTTTATACCTACCAACCCTTCCCCTAGGAGTATGCGTTGAATGCTTTGTTTCGATTACTAATAAAACTTTAGCAACAAGTATATGAGTTCTTCATGACTAATGTCAAGTCCATGGTTTAGATGCACTTTCACCTTCCACCATCACCATCTTCTTAGTGTCGTGCAACTTTCACCGGTGCACAAAACCTACCATTAGCCTCCCTCAAAACAGCCACCATACCTACCTACTATGGCTTTTTCAAAGTCATTCCGAGATATATTGCCATGCAACTACCACCATGACATGTGCCACCATGTCTACATTGCCATTGCATGATCGTAATATAGCTAGCATGATGTTTCCATTGATGTCTATGTCATGCTAGATTGTTGTCACGGTACACTACCGAAGGCATTCCATATAGAGTCATTGTTGCTCTAAGTTTTGAGTTGAAAGTGTGATGATCATCATTAATGGAGCATTGTCCCATGTGAGGAAATAAAACAGGCCAAAGAAGCCCACAAAAAAAGAGAGTCCAAAGAGACCACCAAATAAAAAAAATGAGAGAAAAAGAGAGAAGGGACAATGCTACCACTTTTTCCACACTTGTGCATTTAGCACCATGATCTTCATGATTGAGAGTCTCTCGTTTTGTCACCACCATATAGCTAGTGGGAAATCTTCATTATATGACTTGGCTTGTATATTCCAATGATAGGCTTCCTCAAAATTGCCTTAGGTCTTCGTGAGCAAGCAAGTTGGATGCACACCCACTAGTTTTCTTTAAGAGCTTTCACATACTCGTAGCTCTAGTGCATCATTTGTATGGCAATCCCTACTCATTCACATTGATATCTATTGATGAGCATCTCCACAGCTCATTGATATGCCTAGTTAATGTGACTATCTTCTCCTTTTTTGTCTTGCAACCTCCACCATATTCCACACCATCTATAGTGCTAAAACCATGGCTCACGCTCAAGTATTGCGTGAGAGTTGAAAAGGTTTGAGAAAGTAAAGGTGTGAAACAATTACTTGGCCAATACCGGGGTTGTGCATGATTTAAATTCGTTGTGCAATGATGATAGAGCATAGCTAGACTATATGCTTTTGTAGGGATAACTTTCTTTTGGCCTTGTTATTTTGAAAGTTCATGATTACCTTGCTAGTTTGCTTGAATAATTATTGTTTCCACGTCAATAGCAAACTATTTTTTTGAATCTAATGGATCTGAACATTCACGTCACATAAGAGGAATTACAAAGGACATATATGCTAGGTAGCATGAAAGCATCAAAAATTCATTCTTTATCACTTCCCTACTCGAGGACGAGCAAGAGTTAAGCTTGGGGATGCTTGATACGTCTCAAACGTATCTATAATTTTTGATGGTTTAACGCTGTTATCTTGTCTTCTTTGCATGTTTTATGTACCTTTTATATCTTTTTGGGACTAACTTATTAATTCAGTGCCAAGTGCCAGTTCCTGTTTTTTCTGTGTTTTTGATTCTTTTCACATCTGATTTTGGAACGGAGTCCAAACGGAATAAAAACCCCGAAATGATTTTTTCCTGAACGGAAGAAGATCAGGGGGCCTCTGGGCCAAGCCAGGTGGGCTCCAGGGAGCCCACAAGCCCCCACTCCGCCACCAGGGGGGAGGCGGCGGTGGCAGGGCTTGTGGCCTACCTGGCCGCCCCCTGACCTAGATCTTTGGCCTATATATTCCCAAATATTACGCAAAAAATCAGGGGAGCCTCGAAAATACTTTTCCGCCGCCGCAAGCTTCCGTTTCTACGAGATCTCATCTGGAGACCCTTCCCGGCACCCTGCCGGAGGGGACTTTGGAGTTGGAGGGCTTCTTCATCATCATCATCGCCCCTCCAATTACTCATGAGTAGTTCACTTCAGACCTACGGGTCCGTAGTTAGTAGCTAGATGGCTTCTTCTCTCTCTTGGATCTTCAATACAAATTTCTCCATGATCTTCATGGAGATCTATCCGATGTAATCTTCTTTGGTGGTGTGTTTGTCGAGATCCAATGAATTGCGGATTTGTGATCAGATTATCTATGATATATATTTGAGTCTTTGCTGATTTCTTATATGCATGATTTGATATCCTTGTAAGTCTCTCCGAGTCTTGGGTTTTGTTTGGCCAACTAGATCTATGATTCTTGCAATGGGAGAAGTGCTTGGTTTTGGGTTCTACCATGTGGTGACCTTTCCCAGTGACAGTAGGGGCAGCAAGGCACACAGCAAGTAGTTGCCATCAAGGGTAAAAAGATGGGGTTTTTATCATTGGTTTGAGATTATCCCTCTACATCATGTCATCTTGCTTAAGGCGTTACTCTATTCTTATGGACTTAATACACTAGATGCATGCTGGATAGCGGTCGACGTGTGGAGTAATAGTAGTAGATGCAGAAAGTATTGGTCTACTTGTTTTGGATGTGATGCCTATAGATATAATCATTGCATAGATATCATCACGACTTTGCGCGGTTCTATCAATTGCTTGACAGTAATTTGTTCACCCACCGTCTACTTGCTTTCATGAGAGAAGCCACTAGTAAACACTACGGCCCCCGGGTCTATTCACATCCATCGTTTACACCTACGCTTTACTTTGCTTTGTTACTTTGTTGCTTTCAGTTCTCACTTGGCAAACAATCTATAAGGGATTGACAACCCGTTCATAGCGTTGGGAGCAAGCTTTTGTGTTTGTGCAGGATCTTTAGATACTCCTCCACTGGATTGATACCTTGGTTTTCAAACTCAGGGAAATACTTACCACCGCTACGCTACATCACCCTTTCCGCTTCGAGGGAACACCAACGCAAGTCTCCAAGGCCACGGGGTAAATCCTTTGCATACTTGCCTAGGAAGTCCCTTAAGGCGTAGCCGCAACAGAAGGATCAAGCCAAGTATTCTCCCGTCGACGTGCCTATTTCTGGTGCCATTGGAAGGTCTTTTGTTGCAGTAGTAGTCAATACTATGCTCGTACTTGTGCTAATGCTTCTGATATGCAGGGAAATTAAAAGGGATATGAATATGAGCATTATTCCTCAAATCATTATGTTCATAAATCCTCAAAGAACTTCTCCGCCTATTCATTTGAGTACTCTAATCCCCCTACTGTGAAAAGAAGTGCATTAGCTTCAATGCCTCCATTCTCATATGGTGCTCGCAGGATGATGAACTCTTTGCCACCCCTTGAGATGTGGGTGGTGAAGAAATTGAACTAATCACTTCTACAGGTCAGCTCTCCAAATGAAAGTCATCATCTAAAGAATTTGCTGGAGACCTGAGGAAATTGCTTGATTGGACGCAAGCTAAAATTGATGAAGTGATAAAATTTCACATGTCCTCAAATTTACTGTTTATGATGAAATACTTAACTGATGAAATTGATATCATATTCTTCAAGTCTGAAGCATATGGGATGGTAAGCAGCACTAATTCATCTACAGGATGACAAACCCAAGAACACAGAATGGGTGTTGGGTAACGTAGCATAAATTCAAAAAAATTCCTACGCATATTTAGATCTTCCTATGGAGAGACCAGCAATGAGAGAGGGGTGAGTGCATCTTCATACCTTTGAAGATCGCCAAGCGGAAGCGTTACTAGAATGCGGTTGATGGAGTCGTACTCGTGGCGATTCAGATCGCAGTGTGATTCCGATCTAGTGTCGAACTACAACACCTCCGCGTTCAACACACGTGCAGCCCGATGACGTCTCCCGCACCTTGATCCAGCAAGGAGGAGGGAGAGGTTGGGGAAGAACTCCAGCAGCACGACGACATGGTGTCGATGGAGAGACGAGGTCTCCCGGTAGGGCTTCGCCAAGCACCGGCAGAGAGGAGGAGAAAGAAGGGCAGGGCTGCGCCGAGGGAGAGGGAAAAGTCTGTCTCAAAACAGCCCCAAACCTCCACTATATATAGGGGAAGAGGGAGGGGGTGCAACCCTTAGGGTTCCCACCCCCAAGGGGTGCGGCAGCCCCCATCTGTGTCCGGAGGTGGCGGCCATGAGCGGAGGAGGGGTGTGGCGCACCCCTGGTGGGCCTTAGGCCCACCTGGCTTAGGGTTTGCCCCCCCCTTCCCTCTCCCGTGCGCCTTGGGCTGAGTGGGGGGGGGGGGCGCACCAGCCCACCTAGGGGCTGGCTCCCCCCCACTTGGCCCATCTAGCCTCCCGGGGTCGTTGCCCCCCTTCGGTGGACCCCCGGGGCCACCTCCGGTGGTCCCGGTACGTTACCGGTGACGCCCGAAACACTTCAAGTGTCCGAAACCATCCGTCCTATATATCAATCTTTACCTCCGGACCATTACGGAGCTCCTCGTGACGTCCGGGATCTCTTTCGGGACTCCGAACAACTTTCGATAACCTCGTGTAACAATTCCCTATAACCCTAGCGCCATCAAACCTTAAGTGTGTAGACCCTACGGGTTCGGGAGACAGGCACACATGACCGAGACACCTCTGCAGCCAATAACCATCAGCGGGGTCTGGATACCCATGGTGTCTCCCACTTGCTCCACGATGATCTCATCGGATGAACCACGCTGTCAAGGATTCAATCAATCCTGTATACAATTCCCTTTGTCTGTCGGTATAGAACTTGCCCGAGATTCGATCGTCGGTATACCTATACCTTGTTCAATACCGTTACCGGTAAGTCTCTTTACTCGTTCTGTAGCACGTCATCGTGTGACTAACTCCTTAGTCACATTGAGCTCATGATGATGTTCTACCGAGTGGGCCCAGAGATACCTCTCCGTCACACGAAGTGACAAATCCCGATCTCGATTCGTACCAACCCAAGAGACACTTTCAGAGATACCCGTAGTGCACCTTTATAGTCACCCAGTTACGTTGTGACGTTTGATACACCGAAAGCACTCCTACGGTATCAGGGAGTTGCACAATCTCACGGTCGAAGGAAAAGACACTTGACATTAGAAAAGCTTTAGCATACGAACAATACGATCTAGTGCTATGCTTAGGATTGGGTCTTGTCCATCGTATCATTCTCCCAATGATATGATTCCGTTATCAATGACATCAAATGCCCATGACCAGGAAACCATGATCATCAATTGACTAACGAGCTAGCCAACTAGAGGCTTGCTAGGGACACATTGTGATCTATTTATTCACACATGTATTACTGTTTCCTGTTAATACAATTATAGCATGAACAATAGACGATTATCATGAACAAGGAAATATGATAATAACTATTTTATTATTGCCTCTAGGGCATATTTCCAACAGTCTCCCACTTGCACTAGAGTCAATAATCTAGTTACATTGTGATGTATCGAACACCCATAGCATTATGGTGTTGATCATGTTTTGCTCGTGGAAGAGGTTTAGTCAACGGGTCTGCAATATTCAGATCTGTGTGTACTTTACAAATATCTATCACTCCACTCTGGACATGGTCCTGGATGGAGTTGTAGCGGCGTTTGATGTGCTTCGTCTTTCGGTGAAACCTAGGCTCCTTGGCTATGGCAATGGTCCCAGTGTTATCACGGAAGAGTGTCATCGGACCCGACGCGCTTGGAACCACTCCAAGGTCGGTGATGAGCTCCTTCATTCAAATTCCTTCATGAGCTGCTTCTGAAGCAGCTATGTACTCCGCTTCACATGTAGATGCTGCCACGACTTCTTGCTTGCTGCTGCACCAGCTCACTGCCCCACCATTCAAAACATATACGTATCCGGTCTGTGACTTAGAGTCATCCAGATCTGTGTCGAAGCTGGCGTCGGCGTAACCCTTTATGACGAGCTCTTCATCACCTCCATAAACGAGAAACATTTCCTTAGTCCTTTTCAGGTACTTAAGGATATTCTTAACCGCTGTCCAGTGTTCCATACCGGGATCACTTTGGTACCTCCCTACCAAACTTATGGCAAGGTTTATCTCAGGTCTGGTACACAGCATGGCATACATTAGAGAGCCGACGGCTGAAGCGTAGGGGACATAACTCATCTTCTCTCTATCTGCTACCGTGGTCGGCGACTGAGTCTTACTCAATCTCATACCTTGCAAAACTAGCAAGAACCCTTTCTTTGAGTTTTCCATATTAAACTTCTTCAATATCTTGTCAAGGTATGTACTTTGCGAAAGACCTATGAGGCGTCTCGATCTATCTCTATAGATCTTGATGCCTAATATGTATGCAGCTTCTCCAAGGTCCTTCATTGAAAAATTCTTGTTCAAATAGGCCTTTATCTCTCCAACATTTCCGTATTGTTCCCCATCAATCATATGTCATCCACATACAGTATGAGGAAAGCTACAGAGCTCCCACTCACTTTCTTGTACAGACAGGCTTCTCCGTAAACCTGTATGAACCCAAACGCTTTAATCACCTCATTAAAGAGAATATTCCAACTCCGAGATGCTTGCACCAGCCCATAGATGGAGCGCTGGAGCTTGCACACTTTGTTAGCACCCTTAGGGTCGACAAAACCTTCTGGTTGTATCATATACAACTCTTCCTTAAAGTTCCCGTTAAGGAACACTGTTTTGACGTCCATTTGCCAAATTTCATAATCATAAAAGGTGGCAATCGCTAACATGATTCAGACTGATTTCAGCTTCGCTACGGGAGAGAAAGTCTCTTCATAGTCAACTCCTAGAATTTGTGGAAAACCCTTTGCGACAAGTCGAGCTTTATAAACGGTTACATTACCGTTTGCATCAGTCTTCTTCTTGAAGATCCATTTATTTTCTATGGCTCGCCGGTCATCGGGCAAGTCCACCAAAGTCCATAATTTGTTCTCATACATGGATCCTATCTCGGATTTCATAGCTTCAAGCCATTTGTTGGAATCCGGGCCCGCCATCGCTTCTTCATAGTTCGAAGGTTCGCCGTTGTCTAACAACATGATTTCCATCACAGGGTTGCCGTACCACTCTGGTGCGGAGCGTGCCCTCGTGGACCTTCGCGGTTCAGTAGTAACTTGATCCGAAGCTTCAGGATCATTATCATTAACTTCCTCTTCAGTTGTTGCAGGCGCCATAGGAACAACTTCCCGCGCTGCGCTACTATCCTGTTCGTGAGGGGGTGTAATTACCTCATCAAGTCCTACCTTCCTCCCACTTACTTCTTTCGAGAGAAACTCTTTCTCTAGAAAGGATCCGTTCTTGGCAACAAAGGTTTTACCTTCGGATCTAAGATAGAAGGTATACCCAATAGTTTCCTTAGGGTATCCTATGAATACGCATTTCTCCGCTTTGGGTTAGAGCTTTTCTGGTTGAAGTTTCTTCACATAAGCATCGCAGCCCCAAACTTTAAGAAATGACAACTTAGGTTTCTTGGCAAACCATAGTTCATACGTTGTCGTCTCAACGGATTTAGACGGTGCCCTATTTAAAGTGAATGCTGCAGTTTCTAATGCGTATCCCCAAAATGATAGCGGTAAGTCGGTAAGAGACATCATAGATCGTGCCATATCTAATAAAGTGCAATTACGACGTTCAGACACTCCGTTGCATTGCGGTGTGCCAGGCGGCGTCAGTTGTGAAACGATTCCACACTTCCTTAGGTGTGTGCCAAACTCATGACTCAAATATTCTCCTCCACGATCAGATCGTAGACACTTAATTTTTCTGTCACGTTGATTCTCGAACTCACTCCGAAATTCCTTGAACTTTTCAAATGTCTCAGATTTGTGCTTCATCAAGTAGATATACCCATACCTACTCAAATCATCGGTGAGAGTGAGAACATAACGATAGCCACCGCGAGCTTCAACGTTCATTGGACCACACACATCAGTATGTATTATTTCCAATAAGTCGGTTGCTCTCTCCATTATTCCTGAGAATGGAGTCTTAGTCATCTTGCCCATGAGGCACGGTTCGCATGTGTCAAATGACTCAAAGTCAAGAGACTCTAATAGTCCATCAGTATGGAGCTTCTTCATGCGCTTAACGCCGATATGACCAAGGCGGCAGTGCCACAAGTATGTGGGACTATCATTATCACTTTACATCTTTTGGTACTCACACTATGAATATGCGTAACATCACGATCGAGATTCATCAAGAATAAACCATTCAGCAGCGGAGCATGACCATAAAACATATCACTCATATAAATAGAACAACCATTATTCTCTGACTTAAATGAGTAGCCGTCTCGCATTAAGCAAGACCCTGATACAATGTTCATGCTTAAAGCTGGTACTAAATAACAATTATTAAGGTTTAAAACTAATCCCGACGGTAGATGTAGAGGTAGCGTGCCGACGGCGATCACATCGACCTTGGAACCATTCCCGACGCGCATCGTCACCTCGTCCTTGGCCAGTCTCCGCTTATTCCGCAGTTCCTGCTTTGAGTTGCAAATGTGAGCAACAACACCGGTATCAAATACCCAGGAGCTACTACGAGCGCTGGTAAGGTACACATCAATAACATGTATATCACATATACCTTTAACGTTGCCGACCTTCTTGTCCGCTAAGTATTTGGGGCAGTTCCGCTTCGAGTGACCCTTTCCCTTGCAATAGAAACACTCAGTCTCAGGCTTGGGTCCATTCTTTTTCTTCTTCCCGGTATCTGGCTTACCGGGCGCGGCAACAACTTTGCCGTCTTTCTTGAAGTTCTTCTTACCCTTGCCCTTCTTGAAACTAGTGGTCTTGTTGACCATCAACACTTGATGCTCTTTCTTGATTTCTACTTCTGCAGACTTGAGCATCGAGTACAACTCGGGAATGGTCTTCTCCATCCCTTGCATGTTGTAGTTAAGCACAAAGCCTTTGTAGCTTGGTGGGAGAGACTGGAGGATTCTGTCAATTATAGCATCATCCGGAAGTTCGACTCCAAGTGAAGTCAGACGACCGTGTAACCCAGACATTTTGAGTATGTGCTCACTCACAGAGCTGTTCTCCTCCATCTCACAGCTAAAGAACTTGTCGGAGACTTCATATCTCTCGACACGGGCATGAGCTTGAAAAACTAGCTTCAGCTCTTGGAACATCTCATATGCACCGTGTTGCTCAAAACGCCTTTGGAGCCCTGTTTCTAAACTGTATAACATGCCACACCTAACTAGAGAGTAGTCATCACTCCGCGTTTGCCAGACGTTCAGAATGTCCTGGGCTGCTGCGGGAGCAGGAGGGTCACCTAGCGGCGCATCAAAGACATAAGACTTTTTAGCTGCTTCATGGATGAGCTTCAAGTTGCGAACCTAGTCCGCATAGTTGCTACCATCATCTTTCAGCTTGTTTTTCTCTAGGAATGCGTTGAAATTGAGGTTGACGTTGGCGATCTACAATATTTATAAAGACAACTTTTAGACTAAGTTCATGACAATTAAGTTCATTTAATCAAATTAAGTATGAACTCCCACTTAAATCGACATCCCTCTAGTCATCCAAGTGATACATGATCCATGTTGACTAACCCGTGTCCGATCATCACGTGAGATGGACTAGTCACCAAGTGTGAGCAACTTCATGCTGATCGTATTCAACCATACGACTCATGTTCGACCTTTCAGTCTCTTATATTCGAGGTCATGTCTGTACATGCTAAGCTCGTCGAGTCAACCCAGGTGTTTCGCGTGTGTAAATCTGGCTTACACCCGTTGTATGCGAACGTTAGAATCTATCACACCCGATCATCACGTGGTGCTTCGAGACAACGATCCTTCGCAACGGTGCACACTTAGAGGAATACGTTCTAGAAATTTTAAGAGGGATCATCTTATTATGCTACCGTCGTTCTAAGCAATCAGATGAAAAACATGATAAACATCACAATGCAATCATATAGTGACATGATATGGCCATTACCATCTTTGCTCTTTCGATCTCCATCTTCAGGCATCGCATGATCATCGTCGTGACCGGCGTGACACCATGATCTCCATCGTCATGATCTCCATCATCGTGTCTCCGTGAAGTCGTCACGCCAACTACTACTATCACTACTACTATAGCTAACCGTTAGCAATGAAGTAAAAGTAGTAAGCACCTGGCGTTGCATCTCATACAATAAATTAAGACAACTCCTATGGCTCCTGCCGGTTGTCATACTCATCAACATGCAAGTCGTGAAACCTATTACAATAACATGATCATCTCATACATCATACATGCAACATCACAACTTTGGCCATATCACATCACATGTCAAACCCTGCAAAAACAAGTTAGACGTCCTCTAATTGTTGTTGCAAGTTTTACGTGGCTGATTTGGGTTTCTAGCAAGAACGCTTTCTTACCTACGTGTCAGCCAAAACGATGATATGCCAAATCTATTTACCCTTCATAAGGACCCTTTTCATCAAATCCAATCTGACCAGAGTAGGAGAGACAGACACCTGCTAGCCACCTTTATGCACGGTGTGCATGTATGTCGGTGGAACCAGTCTCACGTAAGCGTACGTGTAAAGTCGGTCCGGGCCGCTTCATCCCACAATACCGCCGGAAAAGAGTAAGACTAGTAGCGGCAAGCAATTGACAAATCATCGCCCACAACCTTTTGTGTTCTACTCGTGCATAGAATCTACGCATAGAAAACCTGGCTCGGATGCCACTGTTGGGTAACGTAACATAAATTCAAAAAATTTCCTACGCATATTCAGATCTTCCTATGCAGAGACCAGCAACGAGAGAGGGGTGAGTGCATCTTCATAACTTTGAAGATCGCCAAGCGGAAGCATTACTAGAACGCGGTTGATGGAGTCGTACTCGCGGCGATTCGGATCGCGGTGTGATTCCGATCTAGTGCCGAACTACGACACCTCCGCGTTCAACACACGTGCAGCCCGGTGACGTCTCCCGCACCTTGATCCGGCAAGGAGGAGGGAGAGGTTGGGGAAGAACTCCAGCAGCACGACGGCGTGGTGTCGATGAAGAGAGGAGGTCTCCCGGCAGGTCTTCGCCAAGCACCGGCAGAGAGGAGGAGAAAGAAGGGCATGGCTGCGCCGAGGGAGAGGGAAAAGTCTGTCTCAAAACAGCCCCAAACCTCAACTATATATAGGGGAAGAGGGAGGGGCGCAGCCCTTAGGGTTACCACCCCCAAGGGGTGCGGCAGCCCCCATCTGCGCCAGGATGTGGCGGCCAGGAGGGGAGGAGGGGTGTGGCGCACCCATGGTGGGCCTTAGGCCCACGTGGCTTAGGGTTTGCCCCTCGTTCCCTCTCCCGTGCGCCTTGGGCTGAGTGGTGGTGGGGGGGGGGGCACCAGCCCACCTAGGGGCTGGTTCCCTCCCCTACTTGGCCCATCTAGCCTCCCGGGGTCGTTGCCCCCCTTCGGTGGACCCCGGGGGCCACCTCGAGTGGTCCCGGTGGTCCCGGTACGTTACCGGTGACGCCCGAAACACTTCCGGTGTCCAAAACCATCCGTCCTATATATCAATCTTTACCTCCGGACCATTCCGGAGCTCCTCGTGACGCCATGGGCCTTTATTGGCTGTCCCACCAGCCCACTAAGGGATGGTGAGTCACCCCTAAGGCCTTGGGCCACTCACGGGTGGATTTCCCCCCTCCCGGTAAATTCCCGGAACCCATTCGTCACTCCCTGGTACGATGCCGGTAATGCTCGAAAACCTTCCTGTAACCAAATGAGACAAACCTATATATCAATCTTTGTTTCCGGACCATTCCGGAAACCCTTCTGACGTCCGTGATCTCATCCGGGACTCCAAACAACATTCGGTAACCAACCATATAACTCAAATACGCATAAGACATCGCCGAACCTTAAGTGTGCAGACCCTGCGGGTTCGAGAACTATGTAGACATGACCCGAGGGACTCCTCGGTCAATATCCAATAGCGGGACCTAAATGCCCATATTGGATCCGACATACTCTACGAAGATCTTATCGATTGAACATCAGCGCCAAGGATTCATATAACCCCGTATGTGATTCCCTTTGTCCTTCGGTATGTTACTTGCCAGAGATTCGATCGTCAGTATCCGCATACCTATTTCAATCTCGTTTACTCGCAAGTCTCTTTACTCGTTCCGTAATACAAGATCCCGTGACTTACACTAAGTCACATTGCTTGCAAGGCTTGTGTGTGATGTTGTATCACCGAGTGGGCCCTGAGATACCTCTCCGTCACACAGAGTGACAAATCGCAGTCTTGATCCATACTAACTCAACGGATACCTTCAGAGATACCTATAGAGCATCTTTATAGTCACCCAGTTACGTTGTGACGTTTGATACACACAAGGCAATCCTCCGGTGCCAGTGAGTTATATGATCTCATGGTCATAGGAATAAAAACTTGACACTTAGAAAACAGTAGCAACAAAATGACATGATCAACATGCTACGTTCATTAGTTTGGGTCTAGTCCATCACATGATTCACTCAATGATGTGATCCAGTTATCAAGCAACAACACCTTTGTACATTGTCAGAAGACCTTGACTATCCTTGATCAACTGGCTAGCCAACTAGAGGCTTGCTAGGGACAGTGTTTTGTCTATGTATCCACACATGTATCTAAGTCTTCATTCAATACAATTATAGCATGGATAATAAACGATTATCTTGATATATGAATTATAATAATAACTTATTTATCATTGCATCTAGGGCATAATTCCAACAACCCCCCCTCAGTCAAAAATCTTCCGTCCTCTCGTCTTCTCCGCTCGAGCTCAAACCCTAGCGCCACCGCTAGCATCCTCGTCACTGGTGAGGAAAAGCTTCGCTGCCTCGCCCTCGCCGTCAACGGACTCATGCCGACCGCGGAAAATCTTCCTCCGTCGCCGCCGTAGCTCATTTCAGTTGCCAAGTTAGGGCGCTGAAGATCTGAACCGAGGAACTTCTCCCTTTTACTCCTCCAATTCTTCGTGTTCTTCACACAGGGTAAATAAAATCTTGTTTTACTGCCTCTGTTGATCTTTTAATTCTCTTTAGATTCACGAAATTTGTTTTTCCTCAGAAAGTCTGTCAACCATGCACACTCATGCCTCAAACACTTGATGAATTTCACTAAGCCACTAAAATCCTTCATGAGATTCCACTAAGCCACTAAATTTCACTAAGCCGTAGGCCTAGTTGGAGTAACCACTTCAATGAGGGAAGTGGGTCGTGCAAAATATGTCTTTGGCAATTTTTTCCTCCAAACTAACCCCCGTTCCCGAGCCAACGTTTCACAGTCCCACCTATGGCGGCCTTCCATCGAGCATGCAACACATATCATAACTGCAGGGCAATTAATCGGAAACTGCCCCACCTTTGAACATGTCTCACACGTTAGAATATCTATGACCATATTGGAAATCAAATTATTAAAAGAAAGCTCAGCCTCCTGGGTCGAGGGGATATCAGTTATGCCATCTGTCGCAAGATGGGCCGAATCCGATGACTGCAAAGATGGCCCAGGCCCACCGCGAGGTGAGTCCACCAAATGCGGTTTTGAAATTCCCACAATCTTGCCCTGGATATCGGGTGTTTCAGGTGCCACAATATCCGCACTTTACAACACCGAGGAAGGTAGGATCCCGAATCTCATGTCAATCGTCGGAGGATCAGACGCCGCCGGAGGATCAGACGTCAGTAGAGAAGAGACCGAACCAAACACAATATGTGGTCTTGTGACAGTCCAATTAATATCCGGGGATGGATGAGAATGAATGACGACTCTTTCATGAGCTGAAAAATAATAACTCGCGTACTTTGTAAGAACGTCAATCTCACTTTGAGTCGCAGCATATCTATAGCCCACGCAAATAGGATAATTGTGAAAAGTAACAAAAGACAAATGCTTCCTCACGGAATCAACATGTTTGAAAGATGATCTAGCCGAAGGTTTGTGCACAACCAGTAATCCCAATGTCGCATGATGCTTAGAAGGGCTTATCATAACCCATTCAACATCACATTCCTTCCTCCAAATTCTGAATTCTATAATCCAATTAGGACTACCATTCCCCCATAGATGAAAAAAGCATTTGAAATCCATACATGAAAAAGGCCGCAGCTTGATAATAAGAAATCCAAGCTACTTGGAGGAGATAATAAAGGAAAATACTTTATCTTTGACATGAAGAACACCAAGCTCAATGGCCGAACCTCCAATGGCACCTTCTAGCGCTGCCGCCACTCAATCATCAGAAAGGCGAAAATGATGCATGCTGAAGGAAACAATCATAGTGTATGATCCCACTCCCTCCCTAGGATGCACCAAATGACTAGTAGATCTTAAAAAACTCATCCATAAACGCCAACCCCTTGGAGAAGTCCAAACCAAGGGTAGATCCGCCAAGAGAAACCATTAGAGATGGGTATTAACACGATCCAGAGAGGATGATCGAGAGGCTGCTGAGAAGAGAAATCCTAGTTGATGGTTAGATTGAGAGATCGCCGGAAGGGTGGAGGCGGAGGTGGTGGGAGAGTGGGCATCCCTTTCCTCGATTAATAAGAACAAAACTTCTAGGACTTGTTGTTGTTCTTGTTGTTGTTGTTGTTGTTGTTGTTGTTGTGGAGTACAATATTCATCACAGATGTCCTGAGGGATTTCAAAGGCAGTATTGGTCTCTGGCTCCTTTCCTCTTTTCCGAGGTCATTTTCTTCACTTGAGGAATTTGAACTTTTGATGATTCTGAGGAAGTGTGCAAATTTTCTTCAAGAAATGTTGTAAATGAGTTAGGTTGATGAGAACCTGGAGATTCATCAACAGATATTTTGTACCTGTGAACAAAGTATAGGTGCGAAGGGATTTGAAGAGGTCTTATGAATTCTCAAAAGTTTTTCAAAAGTAAATCAAGTTGAGGAATTAGACCAAAGGTGTTTTGAAGAATTTCGCTAAGCGTTCTTGACTTAGGTTCGAGAGTTGTGCAGATCCAAAAATTCACACAATTCAGGAATCCTTTGAAGAATAATGTCCTAGTGAAATAGATCAAGTGAATTATGCTTAAGATGTGTTCATATGATTAACTCTTGAGGAATAAACACTTTTTGAACATTTTGTGTAAACATAAAGATCTACAAGGGCAATAAAATTAGATTTTAATTACCCTTGTTGATGAACACAATGAACATGAAGAAGTGGAGGAGAAGAAGTCCATCGGTTTAGATCTTCTATGCCCTAACTTAGCGGCAGAAGACAACTATGGCGACGAGGGAGTTGAAGATGTCTACAGCCTACGCGATTACGGCGACGAGGAGGTCGAGGTAGTGAAGCTCTTCCTCTCAGGCGGCTATCAGTTCTAGTGGCAGCGCTAGGTATGAGATCGAGCGGTGGAGAGTGAGATCGAAAGGAAGAGAGTTGCTAAAGGGGGTGAAGGGGTATTTATAGCCCACGTGAGAATGGTTCGGCCCGAAGTTTTCAGACCAAACTGCCCCTCACAATTCCTCTTCATGCGACATGTGTCACCCACGTATAAAGAGGTGGAGTTATTGGGGGATCACATGTTATCCAGTCGTGGGAAGTGGGAGCGGGTTGAGCGGCAACGTCCGAAATTTTTGATAAGATATTTTTGAAGATTCTGTTCGCAAATTCTTCAGCTGGCAATGACTTAGTGAAGACTTTGAATGGATTTCAAGTAGAACGCATATGAAGAATTTGAGAACAGACTAGGTTGATCTTAGCATAGAGGAGGAAGGGGCCCGATCATATTCACTTAGAAGAAAAAACCAACTTGAAAACTTAGCAATAAGTGAATGTTGTTGAGGAGTTTGAAAGCTCAAACATGTATATATATGTATATAGTCAATGAAGAACACATATTGAAAAGTTGAAGGAATTTGAACTTTTTTTGAGAAATTTGCAATCTTGAGGAATTTGAAAATTTTGAAGATTGAAGAATTTCCAATAATCTCAACTTTGAATAATTTCAATTTTGGTTGGTGGCGTAACCCACTGTACAAGAATGATGATTTCACACATCGCGTACCTATGTCATAGGGTTCTGAGAAACAAATTATTCATTAATTTCTTCACACTTAGAATGTTAGTGTTCATTGATTGAAGAAAAACATTACTTTATGTGTTGCACATAACATTCGAAGATTCTAAGATATTTAGCTCACGCCGCAACTTGCAAAATATCTTTTCATCCAAGGTCTTAGTGAAGATATCTGCCAGTTGTTCTTCAGTCTTCACTAGTCGAGGAAGATGTTGCCCTTGAGTACATGATCATGAAGAAAATGATGATGTGACTGGATGTATTTGGTCTTCGAGTGTTGTACTGGATTGTTCGCAATATTTATTGCACTCCCATTGTAGCAGTAGAGTGGCACATTCTTCACATTGATGTCGTAGCCCTTGATGGTTTGCTTCATCCACAGTAGTTGAGCACAACATGAACCAGCGGCAATATACTCAGCTTCAACAGTGGAAAGTGATAGGCAGTTCTATTTCTTCGAGGACAAACAAACTAAGGATCATCCGAGGAAATGGCATGTGCCAGATGTTGACTTGCGATCCACACGATCACCAGCATAGTCAGAGTCAGAATATCCAACGAGATGAATATTTTGAGCCCTTGGGGTACCCTAATCCAAGCATTGGTGTGTGAGCTAGATATCGAAGAATATGCTTCATAGCCTTATGATGTGATTCCTTCCGTGTTGCTTGGAAACGGGCATAGATGCAAACACTAATCATAATATCTAGCCTAGATGCACACAGGTACAATAATGAGCCAATCATGGAGCGATATACCTTCTGATTGAAATCTTTACCATTTTCGTCAACATAGACGTGGTCGTTTGTAGGCATTGGAATCTTGATGCCTTTGCAATATTGCATGCCGAATTTCTCCAGGACATCCTTGAGGTGATATTTTGATGGTTATCGTAAGCAAGCAATATACAAATAGCTTCATGTCTAGGAACAGGTGCAAAAGTTTCATCAAAGTCAATTCCCTTAACTTGTGTGTAGCCTTCTGCTACAAGTCAAGCCTTATTCCTCACTACCTGACCATCTTCTTCTAGCTTGTTTCGGTAGATCCACTTGGTACCGATGATATCATGCTTGCGAGGATCAGGCCGCTTGAGAAGTCCCCACACATTGTTAAGCTTGAATTGATATAGTTACTCTTGCATTGCTTGAATCCACTCAGGCTCCATAAAGGCTTCATCAATCTTGGAGGGTTCTATGATAGACACAAAGAGTTCCCACAAAAGTTAGTTAAATGTGAAGCTTTCAAGCGAGTGAGGGGACCTGGTGCATTGATGTCATCAAGGATTTTGCCAATGTGCACTTCATTTGCAACCCATGGATGCGCATGTTAATGAATTGCTGGGGTGGGTAACTTGACCGGCGACAATTTCCTCAGGTGCACCAGCATGAATTTCTTCATTGTTTGGTATGACTTCTTCAACGGGTAAATGTTCTTCAATGGGGATGATATATTCAGTAGCCATGAACCTAATGTATTCCTTAGGAGGCATTTCATCTAGCACAGGAGGCGGGTCCTCTCTTTGCGAGCCGTTAGTTTCATCAAACCGCACATCAACAGTTTCAAAAACTTTGTTGTGGTAGTTGTTGAAGACTCTCTAGATATGCGAGTCCTTTCTGTAACCAACCATAAAATTCTCATGTGCTTTTGGTGCAAATTTAGAACTATGATGAGGATCTCTAATCCAACATCTTGCACCGAAGACTTTGAAGTAACTTACATTGGGTTTCTTGCCAGTCAGGAGTTCATATGAGGTCTTAGTGAGGTATTTGTGAATATATAGCCTATTGATGATGTGGCAGGTAGTGTTGATTACATCAGGCCAGAAATGCCGAGGGGTATGATATTCTTCAAGCATGGTGCAAGCCGTCTCAACAAGAGTCCTATTCTTGCGCTCCATGACACCATTCTGCTGAGGAGTATATGGGGCACACAGCTCATGAGTAATACCAAGTTCATCAAGATAATCATCAAGACCGTTGTTTTTGAACTCTGTCCCATTATCACTCATGATGTGCTTGATCTTAACACCGAAAATCGTTTGAAGACTTCCTGCACTTCAGTTTTGTAACAAATAATATGCACCCAAGTGTAACGTGAATAACCATCAACAGTGATAAAGCCATATAGAGATGTTGCATTGGTTAGTGTGGCATAATGAGTAAGGCCAAAGAGGTCCATGTGAAGCAATTCAAAAGGATGAGTGGTAGTCATGATATTCTTCGAGGGGTGCTTGGATCTAGTCTTCTTTCCAGACTCACAACCCCACACAGATGATCCTTCAGGAATTTGACATCCTCGATGCAAATGACATGCTTCTTCTTCATTTGAGTGTGTGCAAATTCCTCATGCCAGCATGACCAAGTCGTCGATGCCATAGCCATCCCTCTGATGCTTTTGCAAGTAGACACATGGTCGGTTGTGGACCTGTAGAGAAATCAACAATATACAAGTCTCCTCTCCTAAAGCCTTCGAATACTTTGGATTTATCAGATTTCATGATGACTATGCAACGATTTTTGCCAAATATGACAATCAAATCAAGATCACAAAGCATTGAGACTGATATGAGGTTGATACCATGGGATTCGACAAGCATGCCTTTGTCCATGTGTCGGTCCTTGGAGATAGGAACCTTACCAAGACCCGGTACCTTGTTTTTTCTTTGTCTACGTAGGCGATATGCTTCAGTGGTGATGGAGTTAATGGAATGTTCATCAATAGACTCTTATTACCAGTCTTGTGATTAGTACATCCACTATCAAGAACCTGGTTAGTGCCTTTAGGGGTGTCATCATGTAGATGAATTAGTACAGCTTACCATCTCATATGCTTCAGAGTGAAGAATAGGATATCAAATTCATCAGACTTGAATTTCATCAAATAGTTTAGAGTCTCCAGACGAGGACGTGTGAAACGATTATCATTTCATCATGATTAGCTTGCGTCCTTTCAAGCATTTCCTTAGGTGTCTAGCAAATTCTGCACATGATTAAGTTCGTCTGGAGACCTGAGCTGCATGAATGGTCAATTAAATTTCTTCACCACCCACATTTGAAGGGGTGGCAAAGAGTTCATCATTCGGCGAGCACCATATGAAAAATTAGGCATTGAAGCTAATGCACTTCGTTTCACAGCAGGGGGTTAGTGTACTCGAATGTGTATGTAGAGAAATTCTTCGAGGATTTATGAACATAATTATTTGAGGAATAATGCACATATTCATGACCCTTGTAGTTTCCCTGCATATTAGAAGAATTAGCACGAGTATGAACAAAATTTGGACCATATGAGGAATTGTATCCTCGTGAAGACTTTAGTCCACTTGAGGAATTTGATCTGGGGTTCCTCTTCTTCATGGGAGGTGTCATGAGGACATTCACGTAAAGATTTTCCAAGCTGCTTCTTGGAACCCAGATTTTCCTCAAGGGTTGTCCATTCCTGTAGTTAGTTCCAATATATCTAGCAAATACTTCACCATTCTCATTTTTGAATAGTTTTTAGTTGGAGTCAAGTGCCTCATGATAGGAATATGAAGTTTCACATGCAAAGCCAGATAATGTAGATGGATCTACACAAGGTCCTTTCGCAGCAACCCATGAGGTTTCGGGATACTGCTCAGGTTTCCAGTATGATCCATCATCATTCAATTTCCTCTCAAATGCAATACCCTCTTTCCTAGGGTTTTCGTTCAGAATCTTCTTTTTGAGCACATCGCAAAAGGTTTGATGCCCTTTGAGACTTTTGTATATGCTTGTCACGTACAATTCCTTCAACCCTGCATTTTCGTGAGTGACATTTGTGGATTCCTCAAGTTAGGAATTTGTGACAACTAATATAGTTGAAAAATTTGCAGCAATAGAAGCATTTGAAATTTCAGGTGAAGAATTAGAATATTCGCATTCAATACATTTCTTGCATGGTGGAATGAAATCTTCCTGAGCGGAACTAGTCTGTTGAGCAAGCAAAGAATCATTTTCACTTCAAAGATCATCATGATACGCTCTTAGTTTCTCGATATCTTTCTTTCTTTGAAGTAATTCACGAGAAATCTTCTCATTTAGACTCAAGACTATCAAATTGCTGGAGGAAGAACATTCTTGAAGACTATCAAATTTAGACTGAAGACTTTGAATATCATCAGTTAGAATTTGAGTTCGACCCATTTCCTCGTTCAACGGGTGTTAGAGCATATTTATCCATATGTGGTTTTGGTAACTGATGGCAATCCCTATGGACTAATGGTTGCCTTAAGTTATATTCGAAGGATTTGTCCATAGGCACTTCTTGAAGTCCATCTGTTGATGTCAAGGAGTTTATATGATGACCAAGGTGGTATTGAAGATATTATCCAAAGATTGGTCATAAAGACACAAGGTTGATCAAGACTAAGAAAAGAGTAAAGCCAGATGATCAACACACAAAGTGTATGAGATGTACCGAGAGGGATCAAGTGATCTCATGGTATGGTAAGCGTTGTCCATAACGCTTTTGTGTACTAACCCATGGTCCTTGTGAGAGTTCTATGTGGGGTTAGGTGTGTCTCCATGGGTTTGTGTCAAGAGGAAGATCTCATTCAACCTATGAAGGATGACATTAAGTGGTGATCGTCATCAAGATTGCGGTGTGCAAATTCAAGTGGAGCATCACGAAGATATCATGCTTGAAGCTTGCCGTTCATTATGGTGGCAATGGACTTGTGAAGATGTGCTGAAGAGTGGCTCACCCATAGTGAGTATGGGGGAGCAATCAACTAGTCTTCGTCAAACCAAGGCAATCAAGAAAGTTGGTCCATCTTGAGGAAGCCAAGATCTTCATCATCTAGCTCAGGAGGACTAGGTGCAAGGTATAGGTTTGCCCTTGATAGGTTTTCTATTATAGGATAGATTGTCGTACTATCAAGGGGGGTTCTCAAGTGAGTAGCTTGATCGTATCGTTCGTTGAGAGCTCAAACCATTTGCATCCTTGCATCATATTTCTTGGTTCTTGTTTGTCGTTTCTCTTTGTGAGTTTTAGAGCTTATGGTCATCTTCATGACAAGCTCGAGTTCATCGAAAACAGAGTCCATATGCATCTTCTATGATGCTTTCGATGTTGGAAGTTTTTGCCGATTCTTCATTCATAGATATCTCACTTATCTATATCATTGGCATTTTCTAACTGCATGTTCTTCAGATTTTATGTCGTTGTTGGATAGCTCTTGTCGTTGTGAATTCAACAACCTTGAGTTTGCTCGATTCGGAGTTCGTATGCGAAAGTTAGAGCAGTTTCAGTATCCAGCAGTAGTACCGCTCCTGGTGCCAGCGGTAGTACCGCTCCTAGAGCGGTAGTTTTGCCTCCGGAGCGGTAGTACCGCTCCGGGTAGCGGTAGTACCGCTCCAGTCGGGCTGTGAGTGGGGTAACGGTTGGATTCGTTCCCCCACTATATAAAAGAGGTATTCTTCCCCGTTGGACCTTATCTATTCGTTGAGCTCGTGTTCTTCCCCCATTGTTGACCTTCTTAGAGCTTGCTAACTCTCAATCCCTCCAATGATTATTGCTAGTTCTTGAGGGAAAAGATAGAGGAGATCTAGATCCACATCTCCACCAATCACTTTCTCCTCTATGTGAGGGGAACCCCTTGGATCTTGATCTTCGAGTTCTTTGTGAGCTCCTTGTTCTTCCTCTCATATTTCTCCATAGCTTTTGTTGATGTGGAGGGATTTGAGTGTGAGGGACTTGACCACTTCGTGTGTTCTTGCCATTGCATTAATTGCATCGGTTTGAGTTCTCCACGGTGATACGTGGAAGTGAGAAGTTGAGAAGCTTATTACCCTTGGGTACTTGGTACCCCTAGAAGCTTGGTGGCACCTCGGAGCTCAATCATTGTGGTTTAAAGCTCCGGGCAAGCGTCGGGGTCTCTAGTTAAGTTATGGAGATTGCCCTGAGCATTTGTGGTCACCTCGAAGCCATATGACATTGTGGTGAAGCTTCTTGGTGTTGTTGGGAGCCTCCAATTAAGTTGTGGAGATTGCTGCAACCTTGTTTGTGCGGGTTCGGTGACCGCCCTCAAGGGTCCCTTAGTGGAATCAAGACATCTTGCATTGTGCGAGGGCGTGAGGAGATTACGGTGGCCTTCGTGGCATCTTTGGGAGCATTGTGCCTCCACACCGCTCCAAACGGCGATTAGCATCCGCAAGGGTGTGAACTTCGGGATACATCCGTCATAGTTTTGTTATCTACTTATCCTATAGTTTCCATAGATTATATTGGTAGATATAAATTGTGTAAATGATAGTATACAATACCTAATATTTTAAAAATATTATGAAACTTGTCTTGCGAGTACAAAAAGAGTTGATTTATGCTTATGTGCACTAACCTAACTCACGAGTTCTTTTCAAATTTTCTATGGATGAAGTTTTTGAGACTTAGGTGAAACCGGGGTATGAGAGGATTGAATGAGATACAAAAGCTCAATCTTGGGGATGCCCAAGGCATCCCAAGTAAATATTTCAAGAATTCTCAAGCATCTAAGCTTGGGATATTACGCATCCCACCTTTCTACATAAACAACTATGGGTTAGACTATGTTGAGCCTAAATTTTTATTTGTCCACATGCTATGTGGTATTCTTGGAGTATCTTTTGTTCTATTTGCTGTTTTAAATAAAATATCAAATCCGAAAATATTTATTGAGAGAGACTCCTCACATAGCTACTTAATTGTTTCACTACTCATTGATCTCCACTTATATCTTTTGAGAGTAGTTTGATTGAAATGCTCTAGTACTTCACTTATATCTTTTTGAGCACGGTGGTGCTGAAATTTTGAAGAAATATGTGCTCTCGTACTTCACTTATATTTGTTTGAGATATTTTTATTAGCAGTGACAATTTGCTTTTAATGAAATGGGTCCAAAGTGATAGATATCCAGGGGATATATAATAAAGACTTTCATGAAGATCATTGGATGTTAAACTTGGTACTTTGCAATAGTTTTGTGATATGGAGATAGTTAGATGTGAGTTACGTTGATGAGTAATTATGGTTTAGCAAGAATATTGGTGTTAAGGTTTGTGATTCCCTATGCATGCACATGAAGACAATAGTTATGCTATGAAGTTACATCCTACTTGTGTTGCATTATTCGATGTTAGTTATGTTTAATGTTTGCTTATGATGGTTTTCGTTCCTTTGTTTGGCGCCTCTCAATCTATTTGCTAGCCTTCACTTGTACTAAGCGTAAATGTTGCTTGTGCATCCAAATCCTAAACCCAAAGTTGTGCCAAATGAGTCCATCATACCTACCTACATGTGGTATTTCAGTGTCGTTCTAAGTAAATTTATATGTGCCAACTCTAATGTTCAAAATTAACTTATATTTTGTGTGCTCGTACTGCTCATGAAGCGGCAAGGGGTGGCTAGTATCTTCCATGTTATATAGGTTATGCTCAAGATGAGTGTTTATTCACTTGTCATTGCACGAGAGTATGGCAGTAATAGAGATGCCCAATCCAGAAATGCAAAGAAAATTTATTTTATGTTGTCAAATAATAAATTCCATGGAAAGTGTTGGTATGGACGGTACCCGTGGATGTGGCTAGCCGTGGAGTGTGAAAGAATGGTGAAATAAGGAATAAACTTTATTTTTTTGTTTGGGAACCGTCTATGATTTGTTTAGCATGGGAGATATTGGAAACTCTTAGTCGTTTTCATTGACAAGAAAAGCATACCACCCAAAATATTTTATCTCTAAAATTTTCACTTTGAGATCTCACACCTCTACAAATCCATGCTTCCCTCTCTGAAGGGCCTATCTATTTACTTTATGCAATTTTTATTTTTATTGAGTATCCATCTTCTCTTATAAAGCACCAACTAAGGAACACTATTATCATACTTGAGCATTGGATGTAGCTAATGTTTGCGTGTGTTGCATGAATGGATCAAAGATGGAGGGTGATGGGCGAGGGATAGTGTTCTTCAACATTAATATTTTAAAAGACTTGGTTGGTTGTTGATATGCTTGAGTATTGAAGTTTTCATGTCAAATTATAGACTATTGCTTTGAATCATCTACATCTCCATAAGTCCATGCTATACAGAAACGAATATGATGAACATGTTAGGCAACATTCCACATCAAAAATTCTATTTTTATCATTTACCTACTCGAGGACGAGTAGGAATTAAGCTTGGGGATGCTGATACGTCTCCAACGTATCCATAATTTTTGATTGTTCCATGATGTTATATTGTTGTTCTTGGATGTTTTGCAATCATTTTATAGCAAATTTATATCATTTTTTGGGACTAACCTATTGACATAGTGTCGAGTGCCAATTGTTGTTTTTTGCTTTTTTTTTACTTCGCAGAAAATCAATATCAAACGGAGCCCAAATGTCACGAAAATTTTTGGAGAATTTTTTCTGCCCAGACATTGAGAGGACCAAGGAAGCCAACGAGAGGAGGTCCAGGATGCCCACTAGGCACCAGGGCACGCCTGCCCCCTGGCATGGCCTAGTACCTAGTGGACACCTTGTGGCCCATCTTGGTGTGATTCCAACACCAAAAAATCCTATAAATTGAGAAACCTACAGAAATAACCCTAGATGAGAAGTTCTGCCGCCGCAAACCTCTGTAGCCATGAAAGACCAATCGGGAACCCGTTCCGGCACCCTGCCGGAGGGGGAGATCATCTCCGGTGGCCATCTTCATCATCCCGGCGGAGGCCATGACGAGGAGGGTGTAGTCCACTCTCGAGGCTGAGGGTTTGTACGAGTAGCTATGTGTTTAATCTCTCTCTCTATTTCTCTCTCTCTCTCTCTCTCTCTCTCGTGTTCTTGGGATGTCATGATCTTGATATATCACGGGCCTTGTTAATATAGTGGGATCATATGGTGTTCATCCCATGATATTGTTGCCATGAATTGAATCTTTCACTTTAAGATCTCGTTATGTTGGATTGAATATTCACGTTTGAGAGCACATGATGTATGTCTTGCATGCGGATACCCGTAGTGACATTGGGGTATTAAAGTGATTCACTTGATATATGTTTTCGCACTCAACTCGCGGATTTCTGAGGTGACATTGGTGTAATCTATGCATATGGGTTGATGCACGTTTTCATGCTATGTTCTCCGATATAAATCTTGTGGTGCTCCTTGAAGTTCTTTGTATTGGATTGAATATGAAGAATCTGAAATTGTTTGATGCATGTCGTGTAATTATCCCACGGATACTTCAGGTAACATTGGAGTATCTAGGTGACATTAGGGTTGATTCATATGTATCAATGGTGTTATTTTAGTACGAACTCTTGAATAAATCGATCGGAAAGGATAACTTGTTATTCTAGTATGAACTCTTGGAAGGATTGATCGGAAAGAATAACTTTGAGGTGGTTTTGTATCCTACATATTTTTTCTTCTGATGTTCTCCACTATATAGGAACTTTATAGTGATTCTTATCGCACATTAAGGGATTGTTATGTGATCCACTTATATTAGCATTGTTGAGAGATTGCACTAGCGAGAGTACAGACGCTAGGCATCATTTTCAAGCACTGCAATATCGTTTGTGCTATGTTTTATGAATTTCTACCTTGTTGTTTTTATTTATTCAGATTATAAATATATTTTTAGACCATCCATACTACACATGTGTCACCATCTCTTAGAGGAACTAGAGCACCTATACAATTTACCATCCTATTGGGTGTGTTGGGGACACAAGTGACTCTTTGTTATTTGGTTGCAGGGTTGTTTGAGAGAGACCATCTTCATCCTACGCCTCCCAGAGATTGGTAAACCTTAGGTCATCCACTTGAGGGATATTTCCTACTGTCCTATAAAACTTTGCGCATGGAGGCCCAACACGAGTCTACAAGAACAAGTTGTGTTGTACACATCATACTTCTTCTTTGATTCCTTTACCCAGCGAGGACAATTAGCAATAAAGTGACTAGACTTCTTGCATTTGTGGCATGTTCTTTTCTTGTTGTCCTTAGAAGAAGATTTTGATTGCCTCACATCTTTTCTTGAAGATTTTCTGAAATGAACTCGTTTGGGGGACTTCTGGAATTTCCTCACAACGATTGCAAGTTCCTCACCAAGTTCCTCAGGATCACCAAGACTACAATCAGATTCTTCTTCTTCAGATGAGGAAACAACCTTTGCCTTCAGCGCATGAGATCTTCCATAGCTTGGACCATAGTGTCAGGATCGGTTTCCAAATGAATAAACTTATTGGAAATCAGCCATGAATGGCACTAGTGTAGAAAATCATTCACACTGATAGACCAATCTTGATATAGAAACCAGTAGTACTTAATATTAAACAGGGTAGAGTGGAGGTCACTCTACAGTTTATTACAACACACCCATACTATCATAAGGACAGATATATTATAGTGGTCATGAGATAATCTACTGCTCGCATAAAGTGGGCATGTAACATCACAATGACGTGAGATGGCATTAGTACTACTACACGCCAAGCTCCAGAGTGAGGCTTGACGATTTATTTGTGGTGGTGGAAGCGGTGAAATAATACAACGATGAACTCCATGACCGCATGACTGACTAGGACTACTCTAGGCGTTGGACTTGCTATCGTACTCTTCATCCATGAGGTCTCCTTCGTCCATATCTGGCCACATAAAGAAGCCAATGAGTACTTCTTAAAGTACTCACAAATAGTTTGCACAAAAGATAAGATGAATACAACAATTTCATATGCATGGTTAATTATCACAGTTATCACGATAAAAAAATAATAGAAGTTAAGTTAGAGCAGACAAGTTTGGCGTAGTCCTCCCAAAATATCCAAACAAAAATAAAATGCACCATTCGGGTGTCCGAAGCAATGCCTCGAAATGTTAACAAGCAAAATAAATAACCACCGTCGGGCGTCTAAGAGACACCACATAAAGGGTATAATAAATAACAAGCCACAATCGGCCCTCTTAGCGACGGTGCAGAAAGGGCTAATAAACAACAAGCACAGTCGGGCATCTTAGCAACGCCACCGAAAAGGCATAATAAATAACAAGCCACAGTCGGGCATCTTAGCGACGCCACACAAAGGGCATAATAAATAACAAGCCATAGTCGGGCATCTTAGCGACATCACAGAAAGGGCATAATAAATAGTAAGCCACAGTCGGGCATCTTAGCGACGCCACAGAAAGGGCATAATAAATAACAAAGGATTATCCGGGTGGTACAACCAACCTTCAGGATATTCTAAATAACCAAGTTTTCATCAAGTTAATTCCCACACCATTTTCAGATGTCAATGATCAATATTTTTGTAAACCAATACTTGTGCTCCAGGGACCGACACTAGGACCGACACTTGACCTTTCAACCAGCCGTCCTTGACCATGGACACGACTACTCGAATAGTTTTGACACCGCCGAGGGTCTACTCTTTACCCACAACCAATGGGTTCCAATAGTCACTAGGACTAATCCCGTGTACGGTATTTTAGAAGCAAACACTCAGAACCAGCACACACCCATTTTACCCCCGCAAAGACCGGCATCACCCGGGCTACCCTGTTAGGGAAAAACCATAAGACGGGGAGGCCAACATCCTTGACTAACATGGGATCAAATTTCTATCGCGCGCTACAAGGGAGTGCCCTCCCTGTCGATCCTAGACGAGAAACACCCATGCCCCCTGACCGGATGAATGGCATTATTCCAGGGCCATGGAGACCTTCATCCTGGCCCCTCTAGTTGGTGTGTGACTGATAATAGGTTCACGATCTACTACACCGTATTCTCTTCCGGAAAGAACTGTGGCAACATGAAATAAAAGGTGCCACACTGGTAAGACTCGATCTAGGTCGATACTGGAGTTATTTTATTTCATCCCATCACAATCATGCATCTGGCATGATGAGGCCACAACCTATCATGTCCCACGTGACTAGGTTATCCACGACCTCTCGTCACCACATCGGTCATCATTGTCACACATATAGTTATATAGAGTAATATGCAATGTGTTTACCAATGCAGTAGTTGATCAAACAATTTTATCAGCAAACATCACATCAAGTGTTCAAACATGCTTGCTTGGTTCGACGAAGTCGGGATCGAGCTCGGTGAAGTTGACGTCGGCGCTTCCCTCGTCGGTATCTACGTTATACACATCGGTTCTAATATAAATATCACATTCCAAAATCTTGTCTCAAAATATTTTTGAATAAGTATGAAAATAAACTAGATAGCAATAGAAAGATCTTTCAAAAAGAATCACTAAAAAAGCCACTACAGTTTAAAAGATATGATGAAAACAAGTCCAGGAATTATTCTATAATAAAACAGAAGTATTCCACACGGCTAGGTGACTGAAAGACTGGAAAGTTCCGAGACAGAAATACGCCAACCCAAAAGATAAAACGTATTCTGGAGCAAGGCTCCTCCAGAAAATGATTGGAAAAAGAAAAATCCATGACAGTGGGCCCTCATTGTGAGGTTTAAATCTTCCTCGTCGGCGGTAGAGGCTCGTGGTGTCGCCGGTGGCGTCCTGCGGCGTAACACAGGGGAAAGAGCATGCGGGTGCACTCACCAGGATGTTCCGCAGCTGATGTAGGTGGAGTCACACGCCGACGGGCACCACGTCGACGGTAGCTCCAAACTCCGACGGGCGGCATTTCGGGTGCAGTAGGATCTTGACGGAGAGGCCTACACTCACCGAATTTGCGAGCGTGACAGAAGGGCTAGTGCTCGAGGAGCTCGTTGGAAAAATCTAGGCTACGGGGGTGCCTCCACCTGGGCTAATTTAGCCGGAGCCCGAATAAAATCGGGGCAGCCGGTGGCGGGGAAGAAGGACCTCCCGAGTCCCTCCGATGGTCTTGGCGGGTCTATGGTGAGGTGTGGTGAGTGTGGTGGTTTCACGATGGCTCGGGGTGCCTTTTCATAGGCGGCCGAGAGGGGGTGCCTTCTACCTCTTGAGCTTGTGTTCGTTTTCCCTTGAAGAGGAAAGGGTGATGCAGCAAAGTAGATAAGTATTTCCCTCAGTTTGTTGAGAACCAAGGTATCAATCCAGTAGGAGGAACAAGCAAGGCCCCAATAGTAGTACCTACACAAACAATCAAACAGTTGCACCCAACGCTATAAAGGGGTTGTCAATCCCTTCAGAGTTATTTGCAAGGATGAGATCTGATAGAGATAGATATAAACATTTCAGAAACAAAAGTAAATAAATTGCAGCAAAGTATTGGTATTTTTGGTTTATAGATCTGAAAGTATTATATGGAAAATAGGCACGGGGGCCATAGGTTTCACTAGAGGCTTCTCTCATAAAGGAAAATAATACGGTGCGTGAACAAATTACTGTCGAGCAATTGATAGAAAAGCGAATAACTATGAAGATATCTAAGTCAATGATTATGGATATAGGCATCACGTCCGTGTCAAGCAGACCAAAATTATTCTGCATCTACTACTATTACTCCACACATTGACCGACTCCTGCCCGCATCTAGAGTATTAAGTTCATGAAGAACAGAGTAACACATTAAGTAAGATGACATGATGTAGAGGGATAAACTCAAGCAATATGATGAAAACCCTATCTTTTTATCCTCGATGGCAACAATACAATACGTGCCTCGCTACCCCTACTTTTTCACTGGGTGAGAACACCGCAAGATTAAACCCAAAACTAAGAACTTCTCCCATTGCAAGAATTACCAATCTAGTTGGCTAAACCAAACCAATAATTCGAAGATACTTGCAATGATATGAAATCATGCATATAAGAATTCAGAAGAGACTCAAATAATATTCATAGATAATCTGAACATAAACTCACAATTCATTGAATCTATACAAACACACCGTAAAAGAGTATTACATCACGTAGATCTCCATGAAGATCATGAAGAACATGGTATTGAAGATCAAAGAGAGAGAAGAAGCCATCTAGCTACTAGCTATGGACCCGTAGGTCTGTGGTGAACTACTCACACATCATTGGAGGGGCAATGGAGTTGATGTAGATGCCATGCGTGATCAATTCCCTCTCCGGCAGCTTACCGGAAAAGGCTCCCAGATTGGATCTCACGGGAACAGAGGCTCCCGACGGCGTAAAAGTATTTCCGTGGCTCTTTTTGGTGATACGGGAATATTTGGGAGTTGATAGGCCAAAGAATAGGGTTAGGAGACCTGTAGGGGGGCCACAAGCCAGGGGGCGTAGCCCCCCTAGGGCGCGCCCTGCAGGCTTGTGGCCTCTCGGCAGATGCCCTCCCCCTACTCCAAGTCTCCCGGGTGTCTTCTGGTCCAAGAAAAATCTTTCCGGACATTCTTTTCCGTTTGGCTCCGTTTAATATTCTTTATCTACAATACTCAAAACATGGAGAAAACAAAAACAGGCACTAGGCTCTAGATTAATAGGTTAGTCCCAAAAATAATATAAAACAACATATTAATGCATATAAAACATCCAAAACAGATAATATAATAACATGGAATAATAAAAAATTATAGATATGTTGGAGACGTATCAAGCATCCCCAAGCTTAATTCCTGCTCATCCTCGAGTGGGTAAATTGTAAAAACCGAATTTTTGATGTGGAATGCTACCTAACATATTTATCCAAGTAATATTCTCTATTGTGGCATGAATATTCAGATCCATAATATTCAAAACAAAATTCTAATATTGACATTAAAACAATAATACTTCAAGCATACTGATAAGGTAATTGCTTTCTTTGAAAATAACATGGTCTTAGAAAGTTATCCCTACAAAAACATATAGTCTGGCTATGCTCCCGCTTCACCACACAACGTATCTAAATCATGCACAACCCCGATGAAAATGAAGCAATTGTTTCACACTTTTTATGTTCTCAAACCTTTTCAACTCTCACGCAATACATGAGTGTGAGCCATGGATATATCACTATAGGTGGAATAGAATGTGGTGGAGGGTGAAAAAAAAGGAGAAGATAGTCTCACATCAACTTGGTATATCAACGGGCTATGGAGATGCCCATCAATAGATATTAATGTGAGTGAGTAGGGATTTCCATGCAACCAATGCACTAGAGCTATAAGTGTATGAAAGCTCAAATAATAAAACTAAGTGATTGTCCAAAAGATGTAATTCCACTAGTTATATGAAAGTGACAAAATAGGAGACTCTCTATGAAGAACATGGTGCTACTTTGGAGCACAAGTGTGGAAAAAGATAGTAACATTGTCCCTTCTCTCTTTCTCTCATTTTTTTGGTGAGCTTCTTTGGCCTCTCTTTTTTATGGGCTTCCCTGGACTCTTTTTTTTAAGTCCGTAGACTCATCCCAACTTGTGAGGGAGTCATAGCTTCCATCATCCTTTTCTCACACGGGACAATGCTCTGATAATGCAAAATCATCACACTTTTATTTACTTACAACTCGATATCAAGAACAAAGTATGACTCTATAAGCAATATGGAAGTGATGGTGCGTGTCATAAAAATGAGACGGTGGTGTTGCATGGAAATATATCTCTGAATGGCTATGAAAACGCCATAATAGGTAGATATGGTGGCTATTCTGAGGAAAATATATGGTGTCTGTTTTGAGGAAGGTGGGTTTTATATACCGACGAAAGTTGCGTGGTACTAGAGAGGCTAGCAAAGGTGGAAGGGTGAGAGTGCGTATAATCCATGAACTCAACATTAGTCATAAATTACTCACATACTTATTGCAAAAACCTATTATTTATCAAAGCAAAGTATTAGATGCATGCTCCTAGGGGAAGGGTTGGTAGTAGTTAACCATCGTGTGATCCCGACCTCCACACAAAGGTTGACAATCATTAAACAAATCATGCTCCGACTTCATCACATAACGGTTCACCATACATGCATGCTATGGGAATCACAAGCTTTAACACAAGTACTGCTACTAATTCACAATTGCTTACTAGCATGACTCTCATATTACCATCTTCACATCTCAAAACTATATGCAAGGAATCAAACTTCTTATCATATTCAATGCACTTAATATGAAAGTTTTTATTATATCCCTCTTGGATGCCTATTATATTAGGACTAAATTCATAACCTAAACCAATTACCTTGATGTTTAAATAACTCTCACAATAATATAAGTGAGGTGCGAGAGTTTAATAATTTCTATAAAACACAACACCGCCATGCTCTAAAAGATATAAGTGAAGTACTAGAGCAACATTGCCTAGCTCAAAAGATATAAGTGAAGCACAAAGAGTATTCTAATAAGTTCACGATTCAGCATGTCTCTCTCTCAAAAGATGTGTCCAACAAGGATGATTGTGGAAAACTAAAAAGTAAAGACTCATATCATACAAGACGGTCCAAGAAAAACACATATCATGTGGTGAATAAAAATATAGCATCAAGTAAATTTACCAATGGATTGAAGACGAAAGAGGGGATGCCTTCCGGGGCATCCCCAAGCTTAGGCTCTTTAGTATCCTCGAATATGGCTTGGGGTTCCTTGGATATCCCCAAGCTTAGGCTCTTTCCACTCCTTATTCCATAGTCCATCAAATCTTTACACAAAACTTGAAAACTTCACAACACAAAACTCAACAGAAAACTCATGAGACCCGTTAGTATAAGAAAAATAAATCACCACTTTAGGTACTGTTGCAAACACATTATTTATTTATATTGATGTAATATTTACTGTATTCCAACATCTCCATGGTTCATACCCCCCGATACAACCCATAGATTCATCAGAATAAGCAAACAACACAAAGAAAACATAATCTGTCAAAAACAGAGCAGTCTGTAGCAATTTGTTTACTTTGAAAACTTATGTAACTCCGAAAATTCTGAAAAATAGGACGATCTGGGAAATTTATAAATACATCTTGTGTAAAACATTCAGATCGAAAGCATGTTCCAGTGAATTTATAAAATTCCTGGACTCACGGCGAAAGTTTTTGTTTTTCAGCAAAATCAACTTGCAAACACCGTAAACCATCCCAAATCTCTTACTTGGCTCAAACACTAATTAAAATAATAAAACAAAATTATTACAAAGGTAATCATATGTGCAGAACTAAAAAATAGAAGCAAATACAAATGCATAAAAATAAAATTGGGTTGCTTCCCAACAAGCGCTATTGTTTAAGGCCCCTAGCTAGGCATAGATAATTTTAATGATGCGCTCACGGAAGACATGAATTGAAGCACAAAGAGAGCATCATATAGCATGTCAAAATCGTATTTAAGTCTAACGTAGTTTCTATGCATAGGCATTTTATAAGCAAATAAATTATCAAGGTTAGCAAAAACTAGCATATGCAAGGGAGAAGAATAAAGTATTGACAATCGCAACATAACGAGAGGTAAATTAGTAATATGAAAATTTTATGAACATATTTTCATATCTCATAATAATTGCATGTAAGATCATACTCAAATTCAACAATATAGCTCTCATATAAAGATTTCTCTTCATGATCTACACGCATGGAAATTTGACACTCTTCCAAAATAGTGGGATTATCATCAAATAAAGTCATGACCTCTCCAAACCAACTTTTATCAAAAAAAAATCATAAGACTGAACACTCTCCAAAATAGCGGGATCAATAATGCCTAAAGTTGACACTCTTCCAAACCCACTTTCAATATCATAATGATCAAGAGTATTAAATAAATTATCAAGATCATAAGAAGCATTATCACCCCAATCATGATCATTGCAATAAGTAGTGGTCATGGCAAACTCATCAAATATAGCATCCCCAAGCTTGCGGGTTTGCATATCATGAGCACAATTGATATTAATAGAATTTATAATAATATCATTGCAATCAAGCTTTTCATTCAAGGAAACATCGTGAATCACTTTATCATAATTTTCAGATTGACGGATCTCAAGCAAAACTTCATAGAGATAATCAAGTACACTCAACTCACTAGCAATTGTTTCATCATAATTGGATCACTTGAAAAGATTAGCAAGTGGATGAGGATCCATATCAACAGATTTTTAGCAAGCAAAGATGCAAGCAAATAGAAGGCACGTGGTAGCACAAGTAGACAAAAAGAGATCCTGCGAGAAAAAGGCGAATAAAACGACAAATCTTTTTGGTATTTTCTGAAAATTGTTTTAGAAGTGGGGGTGAGGAAAACGAGAGGCAAAAGGCAAATAATGTACATGCAAGAGATGAGTTTGTGATGGTACTTGGTAGGCGCGAGAAATCCTTCTTGCTACCTCTTGAGCTTGCGTTGGATTTCCCTTGAAGAGGAAAGGGTGATGTAGCGAAGTAGATAATTATTTCCCTTAGTTTTTTCTGAACCAAGGTATCAATCCAGTAGGAGGAATAAGGAAGGCCCCAATCATAGTACCTACACAAACAATCAAACACTTGCATCCTATGCTATAAAGGAGTTGTCAATCCCTTCAGAGTTATTTGCAAGGATGAGATTTGATAGATCTAGATATAAAGATTGCGAAAAAAAAGTAAATAAATTGCTGCAAAGTATTTTTGGTATTTTTGGTTTATAGATCTGAAAGTATAATATGGAAAATAGACCCGGCGGCCATAGGTTTCACTAGAGGCTTCTCTCATAAAGTAAAATAATACGACGTGTGAACAAATTACTGTCGAGCAATTGATAGAAAAGAGAATAATTATGAAGATATCCATGACAATGATTATGCATATAGGCATCACGTGTGTGTCAAGTAGACCGAAATGATTCTGCATCTACTACTATTACTCCACACATCGATCGACTCCTACCTACAGCTAGAGTATTAAGTTCATGATTAACACAGTAGCGCATTAAGTAAGATGACATGATGTAGAGGGATAAACACATGCAATATGATGAAAACCCCATATTTTTATCCTCGATGCCAAAAATACAATACGTGCCTCGCTACCCCTACTTTGTCACTGGCTGAGGACACCGCAAGATTGAATCCAAAACTAAGCACTTGTCCCATTGAAAGAATAACCAATCTAGTTGGCCAAATCAAACCAATAATTCGAAGAGACTTGCAAACATATGAAATCATGCATATAAGAATTCAAAAGAGACTCAAATAATATGCATAGATAATCTGAACATAAACTCACAATTCATCGGATCTCTACAAACACACCGCAAAAGATTATTATATCGGATAGATCTCCATGAAGATCATGAAGAACATGGTATTGAATATCAAAGAGAGAGAAGAAACTATCTAGCTACTAGCTATGGACCCGTAGGTATGTGGTGAACTACTCACACAGAATCGGAGGGGCAAGGGAGTTGATGTAGATGCCCTCCGTGATCAATTCCCTCTTTGACAGATTCCTGGAAAAGGCTCCCACATTGGATCTCACGGGAACAAAGGCTCCCGGCAGCATGAAAGTATTTTCGTGTCTCTTTTTGGCGATACGGGAATATTTGGGAATTTATAGGCCAAAGAATAGGGTTAGGAGACCTGTAGGGGGCCCACAAGCCAAGGGGCCCGACCACCCCCCTAGGACGCGCCCTGCAGGCTTGTGGCATCCCGGCAGATGCCCTACCCCCTAATCCAAGTCTCCTGGGTGTCTTCTGGTCCAATAAAAATCTTTCTGGAGATTTTGTTCCGTTTGGACTCCGTTTAGTATTCCTTATTTGCAATATTCAAAAACATGAAAAAATAGAAAATGGCATTAGGCTCTAGATTAATAGGTATTCCCAAAAATAATATAAAACAACATATTAATGCATATAAAACATCCAAAACAGAGAATATAATAGCATGGAACAATCAAATATTATAGAGATGTTGGAGACGTATCAGTGCCACGGGGGACCAACTATGGTGACAAATCGCGGTGAGTTAGAAGGATTTGCACGCGCGCGCGGGGCTGGATTAGCTGCTGGGTTTCGAGGCTGCTCCATTTTGCTCCTAAGTTCGGGCTAATATGCGCTGGGGCATGCTTTCCACAACAGGTCTCATCATGGCTAGTAGGAGGTGGAAGACACGCTCTGTGCGGTCCAGAGCGTGTCGAAGAACACCGTGGCGCGCATAGGTGGGGGACGGGCACACATAGCTCGCAGGGCGCTTGGGCAGTGTCGGGCGGTGCGGCTTTGCAAAAATGGTTGTTCGCGGTCGCGGCAACCGTCGATGGCGATGCTACCAGTGCTGGCAGGCTCAAGCTACCTCACCACCGACGCGCACAACTGGCCAAAGGACCGTGCGGCCAGGTGGATAGGCTCGGGGCATAGTGCGCAAGCCACCACGGCCTGCCACTTGTGAGATTGACGACGAGCTCCCTCCTTCCCCGAACAGTGCAGGCAACCTGTTCGACCGAATGAAAATGGCACATGGAAAATGATTTAGGAGCTGAAAATTTATGGGTTGGCCTCTCATTGATCCCATAGGCTGCGTGTAAATTTTGGGAATTTTAGAAAAAGGTTAAGTTAGGTTTTTAACGAAAACAACCAAATTTGGTCAAACTTTGAACAAACCTAATATGAAATATTTAAACTAGAGACCAGAATATTTTTGGTGAAATGGGTTGAGGGTACCTAGGGCTACAATGGATAGTAATTTTAGAGTCAGTAACCAAAGGGAACTAATAGTTCCTTTGCAAATTTTTGGGGGCCAAAACTAATTACAGAAATTGCCTCTAGTTAAAATAAAATATGAAAAATAAGTTAAACTGCCCCCACACTTTTAGAAACTATTTTTAAAAGATGTCTTGAAGCTAATTGAGGGTCATGGTAAGAACTCACATAGAGGAGAAGAGAAAAGCATATTTGGTAAACTAGTTACCAAAATTTGGGCCACCCATCACATAGGGAATTTTTATAAGAAACAAATTAGAAGGGGTTCTCCAAGTAAAAAAATTGTGAAGAAGGATTCCAGTAAAACTCTTCCCAAACCAGACTAGTTGTCAAAGGAACCTCAAAAGGGCTTCTCCCAAGAAAGGATTTTCAAAAGATTCCAAAAATGCTTTTGAACTTTTTTTGAAAATTCACTTAAAATTAATTAAAAACAGCCTCTTGAAGCATCTTTGGCCGAAGATACGTCTATCCCCCGTTTGTGACCAATTTAGTGGTGTACGACACCTTCGTCCGTACACGGCTTCAAAAGGTGACATTTGTAGACTTGCCTCGTAGATGTTGTTGTGAGAAAACTCAGCATAAGGCAAACTATCTTCCCAACTGTTCCCATATGTTAGTACACATGCTCTGAGCATGTCCTCCAGAATCTGGTTCACGCGTTCGGCCTACCCTCTTGTCTTGGGGTGATATGCTGTGTTGAACACTAATTGCATTCCCAATGCTTGTTGTAAATAATCCCAAAACCTTGAGGTAAATTGAGTGCCTCGATCGGACACTATGGTCTTCGATATCCCGTGTAAGCAGACAATGCAAGCGAGGTACAACCTGGCTAGCTTCTATGTGGAGAAAGTAGTCTTTACTGGAATGAAGTGAGCCACCTTGGTGAGTCGGTCTGTGATAACCCATATAGCGTCGTGTCCATGTCGCGACTGGGGTAATCCGAGAACGAAATCCATGCCAAGCTCATCCCACTTCCATTCGGGTACCTTCATAGGATGCAATGGTCCTGCTGGCTTCTGGTGCTCTGCCTTGATTCATTGGCAAGAATCACAGTGTGCAATGAAGGAAGCGATATCCCTATTCATTCCATGCCACCAATATTTTGTCTATGGGTCCTTGTACATTTTTGTACCTCCTAGATGGATCGAATATGGTACGTTGTGAGCCTCTTCCAAAGTTTTCACCTTGAGGTCCTCTTGGTCTGGTACGCGCAGTCGGTCGCCGTACCATAATATTCCTTTTCCATCGACAATAAATTTGGAGGCTTACCTAGGATCACCTTTCTTTTTATGCCTTCATTACTGGAGTGCTCGTTCTGAGCCTTCTTGATCTGCTCATCCAAAGTGGGATGTACTTCCAGTCGTGCAACAAAGCCTTTTAGGATGAGAAGCAGGTTTAGCCGAGCGAACTCCTGGATGAACTCGGGTCTTAAACTTTGCATAGTGCCATTGTTTGGAGTAGGGTCCCTGCTGAGGGCATCGGCTACCACATTCGCTTTACCGGGATGGTAATGAATACTCACATCATAGTCCTTAATCAATTACAACCAATGGCTTTGTCGCAGGTTGATATCCGGCTGAGTGAAGATATATTTGAGACTCTTGTGATCGGTGTATATTTCACAATGATTTCCACGTAGGAAATGTCTCCATTTCATGAGAGCGTGTATCACGGTGCTAATTCCAGATCATGAGTGGGATATTTTTCTTCATGTCGCCGTGACTTGAGGCGTAAGCCATGACTTTTCATTCTTGCATGAGTACACATCCGAGACCTTTCCTTGAGGCGTCACAGTATACTTCAAAAATCTTGTGTAGATCAGGGACGATTAATACTGGTGGAGTGGTCAGTCTCTTCTTCAACTCTTGGAAGCTATTTTCGCATGCTTCGGTCCATTCAAACTTTTTATTCTTTTTGATTACCTGGGTCATGGGATTGGCAATGGTGGAGAAACCTTCAATGAACCTTCGGTAATATCCCGACATTCTGAGTAAACTTCGTACATCTGTCAAGTTGGTTGGTTGCTGCCATCCATTGACTGTCTTGACCTTCTGGGGATCCACTGCTATGCCTTCTTGGGTCATTACATGGCCCAAAAATCTGACTTCCTTTAGCCAAAATTCACATTTACTGAATTTGGCGTATAACTGATGCTTATGCAGCTCACCTAATACAATTCTTAGGTGTTGCGCGTGCTCTTCGGGTGTCTTGGAGTAGACAAGTATGTCATCGATGAATACCACGGCAAACTTATCGATGTACTTCATGAATACCTTGTTCATCAGATGAACGAAATATGCCGGGGCATTTGTTAGTCCAAATGGCATCGCCATAAACTCGTACAATCCATATCGGGATGTAAAAGGTATTTTGGGAATATCTTCTGGGCGTATCTTGAGCTGATGCTACCCCAACTATAGGTCAATCTTCGAGAAAACCATTGCTTGTGCCAGTTGGTCGAATAAATCATTTATTGGGGGGCAGAGGATACTTGTTCTTGATGGTGGCCATGTTGAGGGCTCGGTAATCAATGCATAGTATTAGGGCGAGTTCTTTTCACCTCGTAATTCTTCAGAATTTAATTCTCGCAAACTGCCCACAGAATTGCGTGTCCACGAAACTGTTTGTCCAGTTCTTTTATATGATTCTAGCATGTGATTGTTGTATAAGTTGTCTGTTGAAATGTCTCAAATGCCCCTAAACAAAGGGCCAGGCGGTCACGGATGAACTCACCAGCAGTCGGCGTGGCAAAGACGGGCGGCCAGATGGTACGGAGCGGGCGTGGCGAAGACGGGCAGACGGAGAGGAACATGATAGTTACTCATGGTGTAGACTAGGCACACACGTGGCGGGAAGGCGGAGTTGGGTGGCGGCCGCCGGCGGATGTGATGACCGAAGCCCTAGGTCAAACGAGAGTGGGGAGATGTTCGTGCCACTCTACGAACAGAAGCAGGGGGTGGGGGCGAATGGGATTGACGAGCTTGGGTATAGCAGTGTGGCCCGAGTGGCAATTTGAACATAATTTGGTCATCCAATAGGGGTAGTAATTCTTCAGAATTGAGCAGTGTAGGATTGACGAGTTCGTTTGCGATTGTAATTTTCCGGGAAGTAATTCTTCAAAATTGAGTCAAAAGAACTGGCCCATAGTGTTTCGTCTCTCTTCTTGGCAAACAGTATTGGCGATCGCCATGGTGAGGAGCTGGGTTTGATGTACCCTATGTCCAATGGTTCCTTTATTTGTTTCTTCAATTCGACCAATTCGGTAGGTGCCATATGATAAGGCTTCTTGTATATTGGGGTTGTACCGGGTGCAAGTTCAATGAAGAACTCTATCTCTCGGTTTGGTGGCATACCTGGTAGTACTTCGGGAAACACGTCCGGGTATTCACATATCACCGGAACATCCTTTAACTCAGAGATGTCCATTTTATTCAGTCTGGCTTGAGGTGGTTTGGTTCTCTCCAGGGTTGGAACCTTTACTCTTTTTCCCTCATGATGGGTGAGTGTCACCGTCTGGTTGAAGCATTCAATAAATCCTTTGTTGGCATCCAACCAATCCATTCCCATAATAACATCAAGATTGTTGCTCTCTATCATGATTAAATTTGCCTAGAATGTCAAACCTTTAATATCAATGCTAATATCCTTGCAATACTTTTGTGTAACTTGCTGTACTCCTAGGGACTTGATGGTCAATGAGTTTTCCAAGGGGAGGATTGAAAAATCGTGTTTCAAAGACAAAAAATTCAAAATGAATGAATGGGAAGATCCAGAATTAAACAAAACCGTGGCAGGAATTTTGTTGACAAGGAACTTACCGAGTACTATCTCGAGCGCGTTCATAGCCTCCTCCTTGGCCACATGATTTACGTGAACTTTCGTGTGGTTATTGTTGGGGTTGAAGTTGCTGCGTCTTGGTGTTGAGTTATTATTGGAGTTTTTGGGCTTCTGCGCACCATTTCCTATCTTTGGGCACTGCCTAGTGTAGTGTCCGGCTTCTCCGCAAGTGAAACAGTTGTTGCCTGCGCGGGGGAGCAAAGTCCTTGTTCCTTGCATAAAAGTGGGTGCTCGAGTTGTTGGTTGGGTTTGGAGCACGGGGGGTTGAACTCTTTGAGTTCTCAGTCTTGTGCTTGATGTTGCGGGTTTGTGCCGAGTTATTATAACGACGCTTGTGAATGTCGTCCACGCTTTGATGTTCGGTCTCGAGCATAATGGCCTTGTCCACAAGTGTTTTGAAATCTGGGAAGCTGTGAACAACTAGTTGGCACTTCAATGTAGGAGCGAGTCCATCAAGGAATTTTTCCATTTTCTTCTCTTCCGTCTTATAGTCATCACTAGCATAGCGAGACAATTGGTTAAATTGGTCCAGGTATTCCATCATAGTGGAACACCATTGCTTGAGGTCCTCGAACTCCCTTTTCTTGATTTTCATGACGCTATTGGGAATATGCGCCCCACGAAATTTTTCTTTCAACTCAGCCTAGGTGATATTGTTCTCATTTGGGTGCACGCTAGGACATTTTCCCACCAAGAAGCCGCTGCTCCAGTCAGATAATCAGCTGCGTAGAGAACCTTCTCGTAGTCGGAGCATTGGGCAATAATAAGCTTTCTTTCAATATGGCGTAACGAGTCATCGGCTTCCATCAGTTTATTGGTGTGTGAAAAAGTCGGTGGATGGGTCTTCTATAGCTCAGTCGATCTGGAGTGTTGTTGGTGAGGTCCACGTTGATTTCCCATATTCATGAGTTGACTCATCATTTCTTGATATTATTGTTGGCTTTGCTCATATAGGCGACAAACTTGCGAGAACGTTGTGTAGCTGTCTTGTTGACATAACTCTCCCTGAGTGAAGTCGTTACCTATCTCAGCACAATGATTCTCTCCTTGCAGTGTTGGCATGGAGCATGTCCAAGGACGACTGATTTCTCAATTCTGGGTTAATGTTGCAAAAACCAAATGGGAAATCCAAGTATTATAGAAAAATAAAAGTTTTCTCAGCCAATGGGAAACACCAAATATTTTTCATAAAACAAGTGTCGTGTTTGGAGAAGGACTGTGGTACATATCTTACATCAAGCATAATTATACATTACATCACTCAGGCTGCACTCACACATGCCTCACATGTTATTTAAGCTAGTGCACTTCTCCTGATCAAACATGATGCAACACGCTTCGGTCTAAGAGAACACAATGATACATATCATACAAGCGTCCTGGCGCGCTTCTACACCATTTCTAGGTTGAGGTGGAACGAACCTGGATCGGCCGGCCCAGGTAAGTCCCATACGAGGTGCTGGGGACTCAACCTCCTCCTGCACGAGCTCTAGGCGGACGGTGCGAGGCGGCGAAGCACACACGGGGCTAGCAGGCAGAGCAACTCTAATGAGGGTAGGAGCAATAACTTGATTGAACTCCTCAAGTGTAGGCAGCTGGCGGTGAACTGGCTCGGCTGATGGTACACATGAAGCTGAGAAGGAAGGGCATGACCGGGGTGGCGCGGGACGGAGAAGCTTAGTCCTGTTAGGGTGACGTGCGTGAGCCTCCATACGAGCAGCCACCAAGTCATCCACTAAGCCATTGAAAGCTGACTCCAGGGCCATGAGATACTGCACAAGCATCCCAATGGCCTCATCATCCTCCCATGTGGGGCATGAAAAAGTATAGTGACTGGTGTACAGAACGTGGCATTGGAGTTAGTAATAAGGACGAGTCTTCATCACTGGGAGGGTGTCCCAAAGACGGGCAATTGCCTCCCCGCCAGCCATCTGCATAGCCTGCCTCTTGGCTCTCCCGACAAAACAAAGACGGCGGGTCTCAACTCGCCTACCCATAAAATGCACCGAGGCCTGATGCATAGTCAGAGCATCGTTGATCTTGTGGTGGTAGAACGATTACTCGGTGTGAGTCATCGATCCAATCGCGATCCTAGCAATGACTGAGAGGATTCGCAAAAATCCTGCCGGGTCATTGGCGAAGACCTGTGACGGGCAACCATTGCCCGCCATCTACAAGAAGACAAAAATTTCCAGATAGTCATAACATAAATATATGTTGACTAATAGAAAATCTCTACAGTATGCAGAACACTAAAATAAGAATAGCTAATCTCGTTAGCGATCGCACCTAGTGGTTTCCTGCAGTCGGCCTGGCTCTGATACCAACGTTGTCAGGATCGGTTTCCAAATAAATAAACTTATTGGAAATCAGCCATGAATGTCACTAGTGTGGAAAATCATTCACACTGATAGACCAGTCTTGATACAGAAATGAGTAGTACTTAATATTAAACAGGGTAGAGCGGAGGTCGCCCTACAGTTTATTACAACACTCCCACACTATCATAAGGACAGATATATTACAGTGGTCATGGGATAACTCTACTCCTCGCATAAGGTGGGCATGGCACATTAGAGTGACGTGACATGCCATAAGTACTACTACACGCCAAGCGCGAGAGTGAGGCTTGATGATTTATTTGTGGTGGCGGAAGCAGTGAAATAATACAATGACGGACTCCATGATCGCACGACAGTGAAATAATACAATGACGGACTCCATGATCGCACGACTGACTCATACACCTCTAGGCGCCAGACTCTCTACCGTACTCTTCATCCATGAGGTCTCCTTCATCCATATCTGGCCACATCAACAAGCCAGTGAGTACTTCGAAAAGTACTCACAAACAATTTGCACAAAGGAGAAGATGAATGAAACAATTTCATAGCATGGTTAACTATCACAGTTATCATCATAAAAGAAATTAATAGTAGTTAAGTTAGAGTAGATAAGTCGGGCGCTAGTCCTCCCTAAATATCCAAACGAAAATAAAATGCACCACCCGGGTGTCTGAAGCCAAATAAATAATCATCATCGGGCATCTAAGCGACACCACATACATGGTATAATAAATAACAAGCCACAGTCGGGCATCTTAGCGACGCCACTGAAAGGGCATAAGAAACAAAAAGCCACAGTCGGGCATCTTAGCAACGCCATAGAAAAGGCATAATAAATAACAAGCCACAGTCGGGCATCTTAGCGACGCCACAGAAAGGGCATAATAAATAACAAGCCACAGTCAGGCATTTTAGCGACTCCAAGAAAAGGGAATAATAAATAACAAGCCATAGTCGGGCATCTTAGCGACGCCACAGAAAGGGCATAATAAATAACAAAGGATTATCCGGGTGGTACAACCAACCTTCAGGATATTCCAAATAACCAACTTTTCATCAAGTTAATTCGCACATCACCGTCAGGTGTCAATAATCAACATTTTTGTAAACCAATACTTGTGCTCAAGGGACCGACACTAAGACTGACACTTGACCTGTCAACCAGTCATCCTTGACAGTGGACACGGCTACTCGAATAGTTTTGACTCTGCAGAGGGTGTACTCTTTACCCACGGCCAACGTGTTCCAATAGTCACTAGGACTAATCCCGCGTATGGTATTTTAGAAGAAAACACTCAAAACCAATACACAACCACCGGCATCACCCGTCTATGCTGCCACGGAAAAACCATAAGACGAGGAGGTCAACATCCTTGACTAGCATGGGATCAAATTTCTACCGCGCGCTACAAGGGAGTGCCCTCCCTCTCGGTCCCAGACTGGAAACATCCATGCCCCCTGACCGGATGACTAGCTTTATTCCAGGGCCATGGAGACCTTCATCCCGGCCCCTCTACTTCGTGTGTGACTGATAATAGGTTCACGACCTACTACATCGTATTCCTTTTCAGAAAGAACTGTGGCAGCACGAAATAAAAGGTGACACACTCACAAGACTCGATCTAGGTCAAAACTGGAGTTATTTAATTTCATCCCATCACTATCATGCATCCAGCATGACCAGGCCAACCTATCACGTCCCACGTGACTAGGCTGTCCATGGCCTCTCATCACCACATCGGTCATCATTGTCACACATATAGTTATATCAAGTAATATGCAATGTGTTTACCAATGCAACGGTTGATCAAACAATTTTATCACCAAACATCACATCAAGTGTTCAAATATGCTTGCGAGGTTCGACGAAGTCAGGATCAAGCTCGGTGAAGTGACGTCGGTGCTTCCCTCGCCGGTATCTGTGTTATACACATCGGTTCTAATATAAATACCACAGTCTAAAATTTTGTCTCAAAATATTTTCGAATAAATATGAAAATAAACTAGACGGCAATAGTAAGATTTTGCAAAAAAATCACTCAAAGAGCCTTTGTAGTTTAAATGATATGATGAAAACAAGTCCATGGACTATTTTGTAATAAAACGGAAGTATTCCACGGGGCTGAGTGAAAGACTGGGAAGTTCCCACACAGAAATACACCAACCCAAAATAGAAAACGTATTCTGGAGCAAGGCGCCTCTAGAAAAGGATTGGAAAAAGAAAAATCCCTGAAAATGGGCCCTCACTATCAAGTTTAAACTACCTCGCGAGTGGCAGAGGCTCGCGATGTCGCCGACGGCGTCCTGTAGCGAAACAGAGGGGAAAGAGCATGCGGGTGCAGTCACCAGGAGGTTCTGCAGATGATGGAGGTGGAGTCACATGCCAGCGGGTACCACGTCAACGACAACTCCAAACTCCAGCGGGCGGTGTTTCGGGTGCAGTGGGATCTCGATGGAGAGGCCTGCACTCACCGAATTCGCGCGCGGGTTAGAAGGGCTGGTGATCGAGGAGCTCGCTGGCCAAATCTAAGCTGCGGGGGTGCCTCCACATGGGCTAATTTAGCCGAAGCCGGAAACAAGCCGGGGCGGCCAAAGGCGGGGAAGAAGGCCCTCCCGAGCCCCTCTAATGGTCTTGGCGGGTCTGTAGTGAGGTGTGGTGAGTGTGGTGGTTTCACGATTGCTCGGGGTGCCTTTTATAGGCAGACGAGAGGGGGTGCCGCGGGGGAACAACTCCAACGACAAATCGTGGCGACTCTAGGGGATTTGCAGGCGCGCGTGGGGCTGGATTAGATACTGGCGTGTGAGGCTGCTCCATTTTGCTCCCAAGTTCGGGCTAATATGCGATGGGGCATGCTTTCCACAGCGGGGCTTGTCATGGCGTGTCGGCGGCAAAAGACGCGCTCTGCACGGTACATAGTGTGGCGAGAAACACCGTGGCACACATGGGTGGGGGACGGGCATGCGGAGCTCGCACGGCGCTTGGGCGGTGTCGTGCGGTGTGGCTTTGCAGCAATGGCTCATGGCAGCCGCACCAGCCGTCGCTTGCGTTGCTGCCAGAGTTGGCGGGCTCGGGCTATCTCACCATCGATGCACGCAACTGGCCAAACGACCATGTGATGCGGTGGATAAGCTCGGGGCACAGTGCGCAAGCCGCCAGGGCTTGCCACTTGTGAGATTGACGACGAGCTCCCTCCTTCCTCGCACAGTGCAAGCAACCTGTTCGAGAGAATGAAAACGACACAAGGAAAATGATTTAGGAGCTGAAAATTTATGGTTTGGCCTCTCATTGATCCGAGAGGCTGCGTGTAAATTTTCAGAATTTTTGAAAAAGGTCAAGTTAGGTTTTTAACAAAAACAACCAAATTTTGTCAAACTTTGATCAAACCTAATTTTAAATATTTAAACTAGAGACCAGAATGCTTTTGGTGAAATGGGTCGAGGGTACCTAGGGCTACAATGGATAGGAATTTTAGAGTTAAAGTAACAAAAGGGAACTAATAGTTCCTTTGCAAATTTCTGGCTGCCAAAACTGATTACAAAAATTTCCTTTGGTTAAAATAAAATATGAAAAATAGTTAAAGTGCCCACACACTTTTAGAAACTTATTTAAAATATATCTTGAAGCTAATTGAGGGTCATGGGTAAGAAATCAGAGAGAGGAGAAGAGAGAAGCATATTTGGTAAACAAGTTACCAAAATTTGGGGCACCCATCACATAGAAAAAAAATTAGATTTTTTTAAAAGGGGATCTCCAAGTAAATTTTTGTAAAGAAGGATTCCGGTAAAACTCTTCCCAAACCAGAGTAGTTGTCAAAGGAACCTCAAAAGGGTTTTACCCAAGAAGGATTTTCAAAAGATTCTAAAAATGCTTTTGTAAAACTTTTGAAAATCCAATTAAAATTAATTAAAAAACAGAAAAATCCAAATTGAAAATTTGAGGGATTTACACGGAGAGATCTCTCTTCTCAGATTGTTGGAATTCATTAGTATTGAGTCTCTCAAGAATATCAGCAGGATCTAGTGGCTTGTAGTCTCCCCGCTCTTGAATTATCAGAACCAGTGTATCGAATGAGGAATCAAGCGATCTCAGCAATTTCTTCACCACCTCATGGTCGGTGATGTCAGTGGCCCCAAGAGCCTATAGCTCATTGGGGATATTAGTGAGGCGATCGAAGGTTTGCTGACAATTTTCATTATCGAGTCATTTGAAGCGGTTAAAGAGATTGCGAAGAACATCAACTAGAGAGTCGCATTGATTAGAGATTCCGTTGACTTTTGACATCGTGTCTTAGATGAGCTTTGCAGATCCCAAAGCACTAACTCTGCCATAATGACCTTTGCTCAAATGGCCACATATGATATTCTTCGCTTGAGGATCGAGTTGCTTGAATCTCTTCACATCAGCAGTGTTGTTCGTTGGAATGACAGAGGGAACACCATTTTCCACAACATACAAGAGATCATTGTCAATTGATTCAAGATACATGCGCATCTTGTTATTCCACTAGGGGTAGTCTGTCCCTTTAAAGGTAGGACACCCCGTAGATAACTCGATCATACCTACATTCGACATATCTAAACCTCCATGTAGTTAAACCAAAGTTACACAAAACAAGGGAGTACCTTGCCCGATACCAATTGAAAGTGCGTCATATCGACTAGAGGGGGTGAATAGGAGATTTGTATGAATTTGTCAGTGAGGAATTTCCCTCTGAGAAAATTGCTAAGTAATGAACAACTTGCAGCGGAACAAGTACTCAGGTGTAAGTGTAACAACATAGTCTTCATGAAGGAATAGAACAAAGACTTAGTACGAGTAGCATGACCAGGATAAGCAGGTGAAGAACAAGTGGGGTGAAGAATTTGAGATGAGGAAATTGAGAAAGTCTTGAGTCAAAATCTTAAAACAGTAACAATAAATTTCATCAACACATAAATGAGGAAATAGAAGGGCTGAGGAAATAGAATCACGTACTTGGTGAAGACAATGATTTCATGACCGAGTTCCAACTGTTGTGACAGTCATACGTGTGGTTTGGAGTAGCTTGATATTAAAACCAAAGGACACACAGTCCCAAGACACTTAGTCCATACCATATTCTCCTTGAGCTAAGGACACATAATCCTCACCCAACACTCGTGGTAAGTCTTCAGGGTAGACTTCCAAACCCTCACAAACTTGGTCAACCGACAATCCACAATTTACTGCTGGATGCTCTAGACCAGTTGATGCCTAACTCTCTAGAAGATGCACAGTCTTCAAAGGTAACAAGTGTCAGTTCCACACATGAACAATCTCTTCAGTGATGCTTAATCACTTTGGGTTTGGGAGTTTTGGTTTGGGTGTTTGGTTTTTGGTTTGGGTGTTTGGGTTTTTCCTCACTCATGATTTTCTCTCAAAGTCCTCACGGGATGGGATGCTCTCAAATGACAAGTGTCAAGTCCTCGCTGAGAGGAGCCGACCAGCTAGTGGTTATGGGACGGCTATTTATAGCCGGGGTGAAATCCCGACATGATTTGACAGAAATGCCCCAATGATATGATCGTTATGTGGATAAGGTTTGGGGACAGCTCGCGTGTGGTGCAGCAACGGTCGGAACTTTCAAGTTGTGAAAGTCCTCATGTCTCTCATGCTCCTCATGTGTAGGCAATTCAAACTGGCGAAATCCTAACTTCTCAGTTAGAGCAATTTCCTCCCAGACTAGAAGATCTTTGTCTTTGTAACTGAAGAAATTGACTAAACTACAAAAGATTTCCAAAGGCTTCACTCGAAGGATTGGGTATGTGTAGGCTTTGGGATGAGCATCACTTGGAAACTTTTCCTTAGTATTACCTCGACCCCCTTTAACAGTATGGTGTTCCTCTCACTCATAAGAAGGAAATGAAACTATGAAAACAAAAGTCTTCACGCTTCAAAGTCCTCGTTTCAATATCCTCAAGGACACACCAATTTCCTCACTTTCAAAATCTTCAGGAAAGTATCAAAGTCTTCAGTTGAAGACATTTATTTTTAGGGGTCAATATTCTTCGAATAACTCAAACTCCTTAGCAAATTATAGAGGTTGTGTACACTCACAAACACATTAGTCTCTTAACATATAAGTCTTCAATACACCAAAATCACAAAGGGGCACTAGATGCACTTGCATCTTGCCTGTGTTGGGTGCAAGTTGTTTGCTATTTTGTGTGCAGCCGTTGAAGAGGTTGAGGATTAATATTACCATTGGTTTGATAAATCTTGGTTTCTTAATCGAGGTAAGTACTTACCCGCATTGTGCTACGATTACCTGTTCCTCTTCACAGAAAACCCAACGCAGATCAAAAGTATCACTCCACCGACCCTCCGCAGGAAAGATCGCATAGTTCGACCTTAACGAGGCATGTGTTCATATAGCGAGGTCTACTACGAGTTGTACTTAGGAGAGGAGGATACACAGGGGGGGCTCCGAAGACGTCGTGAGGAAGGGACAAGAGGGAGCTGAAGGATCCAAAGGAGACTACACACATCCTCCCTCTGTAGTCTCTAACAAGGGAGAATCACTATTACTTATTCGTGATGATATTTCCTTACTTGGAATTGATGAACTGAATGCCATGGAATCTATCTGTGGCCAAAATACACCTCTCACTAACGATGTAATCTTCCTAGAAGAGCATAATCGTGCTCTTCGGAGGATAATCAATAATCTGGAATTTCTTGTGAAGACAAAGGAGAATGCCACCTCATCATTACCACCATGACCCGAGAAGGAGACCTGAGTACATGGGTATGGGTACCACCCTTTAGCTTGTTCCAATCTTGGGGGAGGTGTCCACTATCGTATCACCATCACTTTTACTATTACCATCTATCTTAGTTCGATCCTTAGCTATTTCGTGATTTAGGGAAATAAAATTTCAGATTTGTTTTGCGTAGAATTTTTTCTTTGAGTTCCACCTACCCTTGTAATCGAGTATGAGAGTTATATAATAAAGATTAGTTGAATTTGTGTGCTTTACTTGTGTGCACCCATCGTCATAGGATGACAATTAAATAAATAGAAAAGATCATATGCTTATCTCATGGGGAGTACTGACTTCACATAGAAAAGGTTATAAGTGATAAAAGTTGTTGGGAATAAACAAACATAGTATTAGTCATTGATACAATCTAAGAAATATTATAATAGAGGGAGAAGATTCACATACAAATACACTACCTTCGACATGTACTATGATTGTAAGCCATCACCAAATATTATATAATGATCTGTTGATGTTGGACATGGAAGACAACGTAATGATCATGGTAGTTTATATTCACATAGAAGTTATATGGTCTTGGATCCCTTAACATGTGGTGCTTACTTTAGATATTTTGCTAGCCAAAATTTTCCGCACTAAGTAGAGATACTACTTGTGCATCCATAACCTCTTAAACCCAGTTTCTTTCCATGAGTGTCCACCATACCTACCAATGGATTGAATAAGATCCTTCAAGTAAGTTATCATCGGCGCATCAAGCAATAAATATTGCTCTTAAATATGTATGATCTTTTATTGCAAGGGAAAATAAGCTTTGTACGATCTTGTGATGGCAAATAAATAAAAGCGACATAGTGCATAATAAAGTTTGCTATCATAAGGGGCAATATAAAGTGATGTTCCTTTGCATTAAGAGTTTGCACGTCCAAAAACTTACAAGCACATGACAACCTATGCTTCCCTATGCGAAGGGCCTACCATTTACTTCTATGTATTCACTCCTGTGCGAGAATAAATAAAGTTTATTCCTCTTCCTACCTATTAACTCTATAGTGGCAAGCATCATGTATTGAGGAAAGATTCAGACTTATATATCCACGTGGATGTAGACGATCCTGATTTATTATTGTTGACATTATCCTTGAGGTAAATGAGTTTCTTCGCAAATCACTTAAGCCCCTATCTTCCTATGTGTCCTATGGAAACATGAGCTCCACAAATATGTCTTGAGCGTGAGCAATCATAGAAGATTAAATGATAGTTGAGTATGTGAACTTTCCAATAAGAAAGCTCTTACATAGACTCTTCTTTGAAATATGATGAATTATGATTGTCCCAATGGCAGAGAACATAGTTTGTTGATTGTCAATAAGGTTTATGCTTCATACTCCAATAATAGTGAATGGATTGTTACTTGTTTATGAGGAGATAAATGAAAAATACCTGTTGCTATGATAATATTCATGATGCTATCATGTAAGTATCTTGTTTTTATCAACCTCTCTCTCTCAAATCATGTGGCCATTATTTTCGAGCTCGGCTTTCGCTTGAGGACAAGCAAGGTCTAAGCTTGGGAGAGTTGATACATCCATTTTGTGACATGATTCCTTATTGACATTTTTGTTATTCTTATCCATTATTCCCTATTATCGTACAATTCTTATGTCCTTTCTCTATGAATATGCAAGGTACGTCACAAAGAGGACAATATGTGGTAATTGGAATTCTAGACCGGGAAACCAAGAAAAAAGGCAGAAAAATCACTAGACTCCAAAGGACGTGAAACTTCATGGAGATTTTTTATGGAATATTTAAGAATTATTGGGCCAAAAATATACGAGAGGGGGCCATGTGCTGACCACAAGCCAACAGGGCACTCCCACCCCGTGGGCGCACCCTGATGGCTTGTGGTGCCTGTGCAGGTCTCCCGACTCCCCTCTTTCCTATGTGGTTTGTTACCCTAGAAAAAATCATAAGCAACATTTCGGGAGGAAGCGTCATCGTCTCAAGGCGAAAACCTGGGCAGAGGCCCTTTTTCTCTCCGGCAAAGGGACTTTGTCGGTGGAAACTTCCCTCCGGGAGGGGGAAATCGAAGCCATCGTCATCACCAACGCTTACTCCTTCGTGGGAGGACCAATATTTATCAACATCTTCACTAGCACCATCCCATCTCAAAACCTCAGATTGGTACCTGTGGGTTACTAGTTGTGTTAATTACATCTTGTAGTTGATGATTGTTGGATTACTTGGTGGAAGATATTTTGTTCAGATCGTTAATCATTATTATTATACCTATGATCTTGAACATATTGATGAGGTGTGAGTAGTTACTATTGTTCCTGAGGACATGGGAGAAGTCTTGTTATAAGTAATCATGTAAAGTTGGTATTCGTTCGATATTTTGATGATATGTATGTTGTTACTTCTCTTAGTGGTGTGATGTGAACATTGACTACATGACACTTTACCATGTTATGGGCCTAAGGGAAGTCCTTGTGGAGTAACAAGTAGATGATGGGTTGCGAGAGTGACAAAAGCTTAAACCCAAGTTTGTGTGTTGTTTCATAAGGGGCTGATTTGGATACACACGATTAATTCTATGGTTAGATTTGATTTGGGTCCACACGTTTAATGTTATGGTTAGATTTATCTTAATTCTTCTTTCGTAGTTGCGGATGCTTGCGAGATAGCGTAATCATAAGTTGGTTGTTTGTTCAAGTAAGAACAACACCTTAGCACCTATGCAGCCACATATAAAATTATCAAAGTAGTGAATGCGAATCAACTCAAAATGATGAACATGACTGAACACAAATTCCCATGTGTCCTTGGGAGCGCTTGTTTAATATAAGAGTACTTTCAGGCATGCCCTTTGCTACAAAAAGCATTGGGCTAACTTGCTGCACCTTTGCTACTATTTTCACTTGTCACTTGTTACGAATTATCTTGCTACAAAACTATCTAAACTGTTACTTACAGAACTTGCAGGCAATACCTTGCCAAAAATTGGTTGTCATTTCTTTCTGCTCCTCGTTGGGTTCACACTCTTACTTATCGAAAGGACTACGACTGATCCCCTATACTTGTAGGCCATCACGGTTCTCTATATCCAAGTGACAGAAGGGGATAAGAGACATATTTGTATTGTTGCCAGTAAGGATAAAACGACGGGTTTTGAACATATTCCTTGTCTTACTTTGTCTACATCATGTTATCTTGCTCCAAGCATTAATATATTTATCATGAACTTAATACCTAGAGAGGCAAGCATAGAAGCTCAAAGTGGAGTAATAGTAGTAGATGCAGGATCATTTTGGTGTACTTGTTTATGGACGTGATGCCTATATACATGATCATTTCCATGAATAACATGTTATAACTATGCGATATTCTGTTAATTGCCAACAATAATTGGTTTACCCACCAAATGCCATGTTCAAGAGAGAAGCCTTTAGCGAAACCTATGGCCGCTAGGTCTACTTAAACATATTTACTAAAACCCTAAAAATACCTTTCTGCAATTTTATTGTTTGTTTTTTATTTTTTATATTTTTATCATATATATTTATCAGAATTAATCCTTGCTAGTAACGAGTACAAGGGGCTTGACAACCCTCTTGCCTGCATTGGGTGCAAGTGTTTGGTTTTTGTTTGTGTAGGTGCTAACGGCGAGAGTTTGTCATCATTCTCCTACTGGTTCGATAACCTTGGTTCTTATTGAGGTAAATACTCACCACTACTATATTGCTTCACCCATCCTCTTCGGGGAAAAACTCAACGCATCTCACAAGTAGGAGAAAGAATTTCTGGCGTCGTTGTCACACAGACATCATCAAATTCTCATGAGGGTCCTTCACACAATTTTCATTCACTTGTATAATTTTCATTTTCATTTTATTCGCTTGTTTAAAAATATCAAAAATATAAAAATATTTATTTTTTGCTTGTTTACTTGTTTTGCATGAAGTTGCTATCATGTTTGATTTTGTGATAGATAAGGAGGATAGCGAGGGCTCCAAGCCCAATGACAATGTATGCCCCATCAATTTGGACACTAAAACTTTTGTAACGGGAAGTGGGAATATTATCCAAAAATGTGTTATTCAAGAGTTTTTTGAGCTTTGGTGAATATTGATGAGCCTATTCTTAAAAAAACTAATAACTATGCTGAAACTATTCTAGCTCTTATTATTAAACTAGAAAGATGGTTTGTGCGTACTCTTCCCACTTTGCAAAGGTTGTTTTATGAGTTGCTTGTTATAAACGGTCCTAGACTTAAAAAATTGTTATCATTGCTCTCATGAATGAATTTGATCACATAGTTCGAGAAGCTAGGGAATTTTTATATCATTATGAATACCCAATTATATAAGTGATTCTTTATGATAGATATTTCATGAGAAGATACATGTCTAGGGATCATCATGCTTATGAGGATAATGCTAAGAAAGAAGTACCACACCTACATTTAGTCTAATAAATATCTAATACACTATTCATCAGTACTCTTGTATTGTAAGAGGCAATGAAGGTGGGTTTGATAAATATTTTTTTGATAAGGCTAGAGCCCTTATAGAAGCTGAATTTACTGTCACCTATGAAAAACCACTTGAGAACAAGGCTAGAGCCCTTATAGAAGCTGAATTTACTGTCACCTATGAAAAACCACTTGAGAACAACACCCTTCTCGAAATAAACTTTGAAGATATAAAAGTTACAAAATACAGCCATTTCCATTACTTAAGTTCTCCTAATAGAAAATCTATTGCTGAAATAACGGAATTAATAAGAGGTGCTCCTGATTATATTATGTATAAAAAAGTAATGGAGACGAGGAAGAAGGATGGCAATACTTGAACTATGCTTTATGCCTAGCTAGATGCATAAAACAATAGCGCTTGTTGGGAGGCAACCCAATAGTTAACTTAAATATTTGCTTTAACTTTATGTTTTGGTGTGTTAACATGATTATTTATAATTTAATTCTTATGTTTTTATGTTTTAATTAGTGTTTCGGCCAAGTAAAGCATTGGGATGATAGTAGAATTGATCATGTCCAAAAACAAAAAAATATATGTCTAGTGCAGAATTTCTATGAATTTACTTGAACGTCCTTTGAATTTGAATTTTTTTAAACAATAGTTTTATACAAATTACCCAGGTTTTACTAATTTTTCAGAATTTTAAGAGTTACATAAGTATGTTTTTATTCTGATCACTACACATTGTTCTGTTTTAGACATATTCTATTTTTACATGCATAGTTTGATTGTTTTGACGATGCTATGGATTATATCGAGGGTATAATTCATGAACAAGTAAGAATACAGTACCTTATGCAATAATTAAATATGAATTAATTTACAACATTACCTAAAATTTATGATTTACCCATCCTATATACCTAAGAAGTTCATCCCCACTACTTGATTTATCTTGACATGCAAGCTATCCACCTCATCACCTATGATGATGCCCACTAACTCTATTTTCCAGTCCATGCAGTGTGTCACGTGAGCATTTCTTTTTTCTAAAATCTTTTAGCAACATACCAATCTTTATTTTCGAGTAACTACAGTAACAATAGCTGCAATTCCCATATGTTTGTCTCACACCTCTTCGTTGGCCCACAATTTACTTGGCCTTCAGCACGTCGCATCGCCCCTTCATCTCCTTCCATCACTATGAATCTAGTAGTGATAAGGTATCATGGTTGCCTATTTATTCCCCTATCGAATTCCACCATCTCGTGAAAGGCAAGGGAGCAACATGGCGCCTATTTATTCTCGTGCGCCACAATCTCCATGTCGCTAAATCGCCTCTACATCCTCCTGTTTTTAAATTTAATTATTTGTTGAGTGAACAATGAACAAGCAATTTCCTCATCTCGTGAGTCCTCCTGCTTTAAGGAGGGAACACACCGGCAACGCGAAGGGCTTCAATCTGCCGTTGTTCCATGGGATTCTTCTTCCATGTCATTCACACGAACATTCTTTCTTTCTAGATCTATTTATCCTCTAGGTTTAGCCTTTTTTCCATCTAATGTGTTGAGTTTTTTCATCTTTTAGTTCTTATCTTTCAGTAGTAAATCACCTTGCTAGATAGATTGTTTTTTATACCATCTATGCAGAAACTATCTGAATGAATTTTGTTTATCTGATGGCTGAAAGTACCATGTTCAGGTTCCAGTTTCCAATGCTCAGTATGCTAATGGGCACAGTTTGTCCGATTATTTCCATATGTACCAGTTCATGTACATGCAATTGCGTTGAAGCAAGTTCCAGCATCCTATTTCTGTGTTCCTATTGTTCCAATATCATTTAACGATTGGGTGTTGTAATGTACAATGGCTTGGCATGGAGTAATGAACAGGTATCATCACTAATAGAAAACAGGTCTTTCGTTTGACCCTTTATTCTCGATTTGGTTTTGAAGAGGGACTAATGTTACCATTAGTCCCGGTTCAAACGGCTGGAGGCCAAACGGCTTTTCCCCGGTTCGTTAAGGGACTTTAGTTCCGGGTTGAGCCACGAACCGGACTAAAAAGGTGGTGGCAACCGTTCGCCTGGTGCGAGCCCCTTTAGTCCCGTTTGGTGTCTCAAACCAGGACTTAAGGTCCAAACCATTCGCATCCCGCGTTATTTCATGCAATGAAAAACATGATAAAATGGTACAGATCGTGAGGGCTACAATAACCGCGGCCATTCTGTTCGTCTCCTCTGCTCTCTCCTCTCTTCTTCCCAGTATCTTCCATCATGGATGATCCAATCACTCGCTACGGGAAAGTGCTCGCACATGGCACGACCAAACTCAATGTCGTCTACACGAACGATAGCGGCATGGTGTCACATTTTCTTTCCTATTTCAAGGAAGGGCTTGAAGTGGCGGAGGAGAAAGATAAGTTAATGGGGCTTGATCTTGAGTACACGGCCAATCAAGAAGTTGTTGTCGTCATCCAACTTTGTTTCAACAGAAATGTCATGGTTTTCCAATGGGCGAGGTAAGTTTTGAGGCTTTTCTTTGATCAAAGGTTATGGAAATTACATAGGATAGCAATATGTTGCATTTGAATCCTAAATATCAATTTCTATTTAGTTGTAGTGAAACAATTTTCCTTGTTGCTTATTGGCAAAACCGTGGGAGAACATATATGTCATAGTTAATTTAGGGTTTGTTGATCAATTCATAGGATATGAAAATTGCATAGGATAGCAATATGTTCCATTTGAATCCTATGAGAAATATCAATTCCTCTTTAGTTGTAGTGAAAGAATTTTCCTTGTTGCATATATTTATTCTTATGATTCATATATGAAAATTTCATAGGATAGCAACATCTAGGGCTTCTTTTGATTCCTCTTTTGTTGTAGTGAACGAATTCTCCTTTATAGTTGCATATTATACTTGTTCCAAAATATACATGTTATTATTCTTAATTATTATACTTCTGCCAAAATATACTTGTTTTGCAGCAGTATGTAACATTTGTTCCATTGTAATTTGTTGTTGTTGTGGTAGTGACAAGCACTGTTAAGTACTCATGGACTTCCTTCGCAGCGGCATAAGTTTTTGCTAGTGTTGATATAAGGAATGACAAGCTCAAGATGAGGCACAGCTTCATTATTGAGATACCAGTTGACTGCCATATTTGTAGCGCTCCGCCTGATTACCACTGTAGCTAGACGGTCGCCGCACATACAAGCCCAGGAAATCACTCCGGCATGCACGTTTACAACAGGTATCATGAACATAGGCATTTATATTAATGAATATAAGAGTTTTACAAGATGAGCTACAAGGGTGATGGCAGCGGAAAAGCTCTATCTAAGGCAGCATGGTCTTGATGCACCTCCAATCCATAGGGATGTGACTCGGTTACGCTCCTAGCTCGCGAACACTGTGTCTCCTCGCGTACGACGGATCCTTATGTGAACCTGGCCATGTTAAAAGCCGTTGAGTACTTTTGAATGTACTCGCAAGCAAACCAAAACTAACATATACACTGAGCAAAGCAATCTATGGCATTCAAGCATGCATTTATTATTAGAGCAATATTAATCATCATGACATAGCATACCTATCTAGCAAGGTTAATTATCAAGGTATAAGAGGGTTATCTAGCAAGATAACTTCTAAAGTAAATGTGATAAGGTAAAGCATATTAGGTAAATGATTTGTACTCCGACTATTCTTATGATCCAGTCTGAATCTGATCCAATCCAACTCACGTGGTCATCGACCACTCATCTCATAGCCATCTCATGGCTAACATGTCATCTACCGGACATCTTCCGATGTCTGCACAAGACGAGTTCTTCCATCATTATCATCGTTCTTACGGTTGATCACCTACTGAGGTCTGGTTGGGCTGTCCAATACCGTGGACTCGGCTATTCGAATAGATTTGACACTCTCCAGAGGTTGCATACTTTACCCACACTATGAAGCACTGACCTCGTGAGCCCATTCGGGTGGACCAGCATTACTCCAACGAAATTTGCCTGACTCGTGACTCTTTCAACGTACCCCCGACAACCACTCTCCCCGGAGTCTTGCGTGGGTGGCCTTGTGTCCTCATGACACCTGCCACCATTGTGGCCAAACTGAACTGTCCCACCTAGGGACGGGCCCAACTCAACTCAACTGGGCTCACAGGATTATCACCGCCCACCTGATCAGGGTAGCACGCGTGCATAATCCTCCCTCTTTGGGAGTACCGGTGAAAGGTCACGCGATGAGCCCAAGTCACGGCCGTCCCATATCGGCAAATGTGGTTGCACGGATAAGCCCGGACAGGTGACTCGAGATCAACCCATTAGGTTTGGTTTAAACAACACATTTATCAAGCATGGTTATTGTGAGCAATGACTTAACATAATGATGATTCTGCATGAAATAACAACGGTAGAAACACCTCAACCTATCTCTATACTATGAGTCATTAATAAGACAGTATGTAAATGACATGTTATTACTTTACAAGCTCTAACTGTAAATTAGACCCTCAGAACCCTCGCATAAAATCGGCAAATAAACCGGTAGCCACCAAAACGGTCTTTACAACACAGATCTGGGACGTTACCGGAATAACTCAACCCTGGATCAAGACGGCTGGAAAGCAGCACACAGCATGAGGCGGTGTTGATAAAAAGAATGTAGCAGTTCCCTAAGACGACCGAAGAACAGCTCAAAGCATAGGGTCACTGCCACGGAAAGAAATTCAACAGCTGCCCACGACGGCCGAAAAGCAGCTCAGAACACGAGCTAGCTGTCAGCGAGAGAGATAAAGTCGACATCCACCCCGGACGACCGAAAGCAGCTCAGAATCGGGCGTGGTGCCGTCATTGATGAAAATGCGAGCAAGGGTTCGTCAGTCACGTACCACACATTAATATACATACAATCGTAAGCATATTAATTGAACATGCAGTAACAACACAGAGCAAGCTTTAGGGCATATGTTAGGTGGTCGGCTTGCGTGGGGTTGAATAATACACCCGGAAGAGGTGCGGAGAGTCCGCAGAAAGGATCGCCGGAACGGTTCTCTCTCGAAGGGGGCTGATATTGCATCATGTTTTCATGTTGTTATTTATCGCTTCTTGGGCTGTTATTTCACTTCACGGTACAATTCTTATGCCTTTTCTCTCTTATTTTGCAAGGTTTACATGAAGAGGGAGAATGCCGGCAACTGGAATTCTGGCCTGAAAGTGGAGCAAGTTTGAGATACCTATTCTACGCAAGTCCAAACGCCGTAAAAATCAACGAGGATTTTTTTCTGGATTTATAAAAAATATTGGGCCGAAGAAGTGCTAGAGGGGCGCCACATGGTGGCCACAAGCCTGCACAGCGCGACCACCCCCGCAGGCCACGCCATGGGGGCTTGTGGGCACCCTGCTGGCCCACTTGCCCCCCTCTTCCTCTATATGAAGGGTTTCGTCCAGGAAAAAAAATCAAGGAGGAGCTTTTTCGTTGATTCGCCGCCGCCACGAGGCGGAACTTGAGCAAAACCAATCTAGAGCTCCGGCAGGACGATCTTGCGGGGGAAACTTCCCTTCCGGAGGGGGAAATCGTCACCATCGTCATCACCAACACTCCTCTCATCGGAGGGGACTCATCACCATCAACATCTTCATCAGCACCATCTCATCTCCAAACCCTAGTTCATCACTTGTAACCAATCTCCGTCTCGCGACTCCGATTGGTACTTGTAAGGTTGCTAGTAGTGTTAATAACTCTTTGTAGTTGATGCTAGTTGGATTATTTGGTGGAAGAGTTTATGTTCAGATCCTTGATGCTACTCATTACCTCTCTGGTCATGAATATGATTATGCTTTGTGAGTAGTTACTTTTGTTCGTGAGGACATGGGATAAGTCATGCTAATAGCAGTCATGTGAATTTGGTATTCGTTTGGTAATTTGATATGTTGTATGTTGTTTTTCCTCTAGTGGTGTTATGTGAACGTCGACTACATAACACTTCACCATTATTTGGGTCTAGAGGAAGGCATTCGGAAGTAGTAAGTAGATGATGGGTTGCTAGAGTGACAGAAGCTTAAACCCTAGTTTATGCGTTGCTTCGCAAGGGGATGATTTGGATCCACTAGTTTAATGCTATGGTTAGACTTTGTCTTAATTCTTATTTCGTAGTTGCGGATGCTTGCGAGAGGGGTTAATCATAAGTGGGATGCTTCTCCAAGTAAGGGCAGTACCCAAGCGCCGGTCCACCCACATATCAAACTATCAAAGTAACGAACGCGAATCATATGAACATGATGAAAACTAGCATGACAGAAATTCCCGTGTGTCCTCGGGAGCGTTTTTCCTCCTGTAAGACTTTGTCCAGGCTTTTCCCTTGCTACAAATGGGAATGGGACACTTTGCTGCACCGTTGCTACTTTTGTTACTTGTTGCTTGCTACGAATCATCTCACCACACAATCACTTGTTACCAACAATTTCAGTGCGTGCAGATTTTACCTTGTTGAAAACCACTTGTCAGATCCTTCTGCTCCTCGTTGGGTTTGACACACTTACTTACCGAAAGGGCTACGATTGATCCCCTATACTTGTGGGTCATCAGGGGCTGATTGGAAACAAGGGAGAAAGGGTCATTTTCACAGTGATGGGGTTATAGTCCTAGGGTAGGGTCATAGGCCTGCCCTGTGGGGCCTACCCAAGGACTACCCTTCATAAGGGACAAGGCCCTTAGTCAGTTCTGACTGAATTAAGGACTTCCCATCATCCAGTCGGTGACGATTCCTCCATCATCCACTCGGAGATGAGCATTCGGAGCGTATCAAACTTACCGACTGGATTCCACTCTGTACATCGTAACCCCCCTGGAGGACAATGGTCATACGTTTCCACGTACCTTTATTAGGATTTAAGACATACGTTACCTGTAACGTAGGCAATTATTCGCCACTACTCCACCCCTGTGCACCGAACCATTGTGAAGAGCAGCGCACTCTATATAAGCCGCCCTTCCCCACTGGTGCAGGGGTTAGCAATTCACGGTAATCCATATTCCACTCGACAACAAGCTCCCAAGAGCACTAAGACGTAGGGCTTTTACCTCCATCGTAGAGGGGCCTGAACTCATACAACCTCGTCGTAGCTAAGGCTCTGCCCATGCTTTCGTACCCTACACATCTACTGTCAAACTTATACCCACGACAGTTGGCGCCCACCGTGGGGCAGGCGTCTAAGCGACTTCCGGCGAGTTTGCGACTACATCTTTTCATCATGTCATCCGGTGGAGATTTGAGCATGGGTCACGAGATCCTCTTCGGCACTCTTTCCTTCATCGTCGACGATTCGGCATGGCTCCGGGATGCTCCTCTCGACGTCGAGGCGCTCCCCAGTCGCAGGGCTACGCACTTCCGTGCCGGCGCCCGTGGTATCCTTCTTCTCCAGCAGTCGGCTCCGGTGTCGACCTACGCCGCCGTTGCGCGCCGCAACAAGCGGTCCCGTCGTCCGCGGCTCCAGCGTTGGCTGCAACACGCCCAGGCGTGCCAGAACGCGTCCTCACAAGTGGCGGTCCTAGAGTCGGTTGTGGTTGCGCCGCCGTCCCAGCGCTCAGACTCAGTTCCGACTGAGTTTCCTTCCGAGTACTTGGGTCGCGGGCCTGCAGCTGAAGTGCACATGGCCAACTCCCATGAAAGTCCCCGCCAAACTGGCCGGAACGAGCACGAGGTCGGCGAAACATCCGGCGCCCGCCGTCAGCCCCGCCGTTCTGCCAGTCGGCACACTCGGGGAGCAACGTGGAGGTGTTCCGCACACCCGTCCTCAACCTGGCTGCCGCCGCCAAGATAGCCGATTCCCTCCAGCCGACTGACTCAGAGGCTGGCAGAGGGATCGAGCAAATCCGTGCCCTGCTGCACACGGCGCAGCAGCAAAATTCGGCGGTCTCCCAGTCGCACAATAGGATTCACAATAGTTGTGTTCACGCAAACACGCATCGGTCATTTCACAGCCCCGGTTCTCATCAGCGACACACGGTTGGCAGCTGTTCCATGAATCCCGAAGATCGTCGCCGCTCACGCACCCCTCCGCGGGGTGGGCCCTACGGGCCCCGACATCATGATGATCGGCGTTCAGTCGGTGACACTTATGATCCAAGACCCGATGGGAGAGGGCATATCGCCCAGAGGAGGGTCGACAGGGGCCGGGCCCACCGCGATGGTCACGATATGGACCGTCCGAGTGGAAGCAGGACCATCGTCTCTGGTCCCGAGTGTTTCAGTCGAGCCATCCGTTCGGCTGACATCCCTCCCAACTTCCGACTGGCGACGGGGATCAACGAGTTTACGGGAGAGTCCAAGCCAGAAACATGGTTGGACGACTATCGAGTGGCAGTCCAGATCGGAGGAGGGGACGACCACGTCGCCATGAAACACCTCCCTCTGATGCTCGACGACTCGGCATGAGCGTGGCTGAACCAGTTGGCTCCCTTAAGCATCTACATCTGGGAAGATCTGGCCCGAGTCTTCGTCAGGACCTTCGAAGGGACGTGCAAACGCCCTGCTGGCCTCGTGGAGCTCCAACACTGTGTCCAGAAGCAGAATGAGCCCCTGTGCGATTTCATTCAGCGTTGGACGACCCTCTACCACACGGTGGAGAATGTCACAGAGCACCAAGCAGTCTGCGCCTTCAAGGCAGGCGTGCGGTACAGAGATCTGTACCTGAAGTTCGATCGAACAGGCGACATCTCCATGAGTAAGATGATGGAGATAGCGGCACGCTATGCAAATGGCGAAGAAGAGGACCGCATTCGTAGCGGCAAGCACAAAGCAGTCACCGATGGAGATGGGAATAGCACTCGGAAGCAGAAGCAGAAAGCTCCGTCCACTCCGCAGGCAGAGGCCGCAGCTGTTACCAATGCCAATTCAAGGGCAAGGGGAAGGCTCAGTTCACCTCCAAGAAGAAGAAGTTCGGAAACCCCATTCTGGACCAGCCATGTCCAATTCACACGAAGATGGATGAAGAGGGCAACGCCATATATCCGAAGCATACCACTCGGCAATGTCGCCTCCTGATCCAGGGGTTCGGCGAAGGGCAACCGAGTGAAAAGGGCAATGAACAGGATGAGGAGGACAAGGAGGATCCGTTCCCCCAAGTCCATGCAACACTGATGATTTTTGCTGACGTCGAGAGCAAGAGTCGACTGAAGCTGGTGAACAGGGAGGTGAAATGGCCACGCCGACCTACCCTACGTTCCTCAAATGGTCTAAGACTGCGATCACCTTTGACCAGTCGGATCATCCAGCACACGTACCCACCCCAGGGAGGCAGGCTCTGGTCGTCGACCCGGTGGTGGAAGGAGTCCGACTGCGCAAAGTCCTCATGGACGGCGGCAGTGGCTTGAACATCATGTACGCTGACACTCTCAAGGGGATGGGCATTCCGATGTCCAAACTTAGCGAGAGCAGCATGCAGTTCCATGGAGTCATCCCTGGATGAAAGGCCAAGTCACTCGGCCAGATCGCGTTGGACGTCGTCTTCGGTTCCGACAAGAACTTCCGCAAGGAGAAGCTGACGTTCAAGGTGGTGGACTTCCAGAGTGCGTACCATGCAATTCTGGGCCGCCCGGCGTATGCGCGTTTCATGGCCCGTCCATGTTACGTATACCTGAAGCTGAAGATGCCAGGTCCAAAAGGTGTGATCACTATCACCGGCAATCGGCAGCGGGCCGAGGAGTGTCTGCAGCAGGGATCGAGGATCGCCGATCAGCAGATGGATGTCCTCGAGCTTGACGAGTACAAGAAAACAGTCGACCCCGCTGACTTGATGCGTTCGAAAAAGCCAGCTTCGGAGTCCGCATTCCAGTCGGCGGGAGAGACGAAGAAGGTCAGCATCCACCCGACGGACGACACCACTGCCCCGACGAACATCTCCACCAGCCTCGATTCTAAATAGGAAGCCGAGCTCATCCAATTCCTCCATTAGAACTGGGACATCTTCGCATGGAAGCCCGCTGACATGCGAGGTGTACCCAGGGAGTTGGCTGAGCACCGACTGCATGTGGATCCCGCCACTCGGCCTGTCCGAGAACGCCTACGTCGGTCCGCCGCACACAAGAGGAAGGCAATCGGAGAAGAGGTGGCTAAGCTTTTGGCAGCCAACTTCATTCGCGAGGTACACCACTCCGAGTGGATTGCCAATGTTGTCATGGTGCCCAAGAAAGACAAGTCGCTCCGAATGTGGATCGACTTCAAGCATCTCAATAAGGTCTGCCCGAAAGACCATTTTCCGCTCCCCCGCATCGATCAAATTGTCGATTCAACTGCGGGTTGCGAGCGTTTGTCATTCCTTGATGCCTACTCGGGCTATCATCAGATCCGTCTGTATGGCCCTGATGAATTAAAAACAGCCTTCATCACCCCATTCGGGTGCTTCTGCTACATCACTATGCCATTTAGTTTGAAGAATGCAGGAGCAACCTTTATGCGCATGATCCAAAAATGCCTCCTCGACCAGATCGGTCGGAATGTGGAGTCGTATATGGACGATATCGTAGTCAAGTCACGCAAAGGTTCCGACCTGCTGACTGACTTGGCAGAAACATTCGCCAACCTTCGTAGGTACGATATCAAGCTCAACCCAGCCAAGTGTTCATTCGGCATTCCCAGCGGAAAGTTACTCGGTTTCTTCGTTTCCGAACGAGGGATCGACGTCAACCCCGAAAAGATCGGGACCATCGTCCGAATGGAGCGGCCGGTCAAAATACACGATGTTCAAAGACTCACAGGTTGCCTAGCGGCTTTGAGCAGGTTTATCAGCCGACTCGGCGAGAAGGCACTTCCTCTGTACCGACTCATGAAGAAATGAGATACTTTCGAGTGGACAGACGAGGCCCAAATCGCATTCTACGACCTCAAAGTCCTACTTTCCACCCAGCCGGTTCTTACTGCTCCGCTCAGTAAAGAACCCCTTCTTCTGTACATCGCGGCTACAAATCAAGTCGTCAGCACTGTTCTCACAGTCGAACGGGACGAAGAAGGCAAATCATACAAGGTTCAGCGGCCAGTGTATTATGTCTCCGAAGTCCTGACTCCTTCCAAGCAGAGCTATCCCCACTATCAAAAACTTATCTACAGGATTTACATGACTGCAAAGAAGGTGGCTCATTATTTTCAAGACCACTCGGTGTCCGTCGTTTCTGATGCTCCGTTATCGGAAATCCTACACAATCGGGACGCATCGGGCCGAGTGGCGAAGTGGGAAATGGAGATGTTATACTGCGACATCAAGTTCGAGGCCAAGAAAGCTATAAAGTCTCAAGCTCTGGCTGACTTCATAGCAGAATGGGTAGAACAACAGCAACCGACCCACATCTACTCGGCTCATTGGACAATGTTCTTCGATGGGTCCAAGATGTTGAATGGCTCCGGCGCTGGCGTTGTGATCATATTGCCAAAAGGTGACAAACTCAAGTATGTGTTGCAGATACACTTTGATTCCTCCAACAACGAGGCAGCGTATGAAGCTCTCCTTTATGGACTGTGCATGGCCATCGCACTCGGCGTCCGTCGCCTGATGGTCTATGGCGATTCGGATTTGGTGGTTAATCAAGTGATGAAAGAGTGGGATGTCAGGAACCCCACCATGACCACATACTGCAATGCGGTGAGGAAGCTCGAGAAAAAGTTTGAAGGTCTGGAACTCCACCACGTTCAGCGACTGAAAAACCAAGCAGCTGATGAATTGGCGAAACTTGGATCCACTCGGAGACCAGTCCCGAGTGACGTCTGCCTCGAGCATCTTCACCTTCCCTCAGTTAAAGAAGATCCTTTCACAAAGGAACCAGTACAACCAAAGAGCTCGACAGATCCGACTAAAGTCGATGTCCCTGCTGTGGTTGATTTGATCATGGAGATTCTTGCTATCATCCCCGATTGGACTGTGCCGTTTATTGCATACATCCCGAGGCAAGAATTACCAGAAGACGAAGTCCAAGCCAGACAGATCATCCGCAGGTGAAAGTCGTTCACTGTCATTGATGGCCAGTTGTACAAGGAAAGTGTTTCAGGCGTCCTTCAACGATGCATCTCCCCTGAGGAGGGACAGTTAATCCTGGAAGAAATTCACTCGGGAACCTGCGGTCATCACGCCTCCTCAAGAGCAATCGTCGCCAAAGCATTCAGAGCTGGTTTCTTCTGGCTGCAGGCGAATGAAATGGCGAAGGATATGGTCGACCGATGCGAAGGCTGTCAGTTCTACTCTAACAAGTCCTACAAGCCAACATCTGCGTTGAAGACAATCCCTCTTGTTTGGCCGTTTGCAGTATGGGGATTAGATACAGTCGGTCCATTCAGGACAGTCCAAGGGGGATTCACACATCTATTGGTGGAAGTCGACAAGTTCACAAAGTGGATTGAAGCCAAGCCCATCAAGAAGCTCGACGCCCTTACGGCCATCAAGTTTGTCAGGGACATCATCTCCAGATTCAGGGTACCTCACAGCATAATCACTGACAATGGAACAAACTTTGACTCGGATAGATTCAAAAGTTTCTGTACGGGCCAAGGTATCCGAGTGGATTTTGCATCTGTGGCGCATCCCCAAACAAACGAACAAGCGGAGCGGGCGAATGGACTTATTCTGCAAGGTTTGAAGCCTCGACTCCTGCGAGAAGTGGGACATGCCGCCGGCGCATGGGTCACCGAGCTGCCTTCGGTGCTTTGGGGTCTCCGCACAACCCCAAATAGATCTACAGGGCGATCCCCGTTCTTCCTCGTTTACGGAGCAGAGGCAGTCCTTCCGAGTGACTTGCTTCACAATGCTCCACGAGTTGAACTCTTCTCCGAAGCTGAAGCAGAGCAAGCAAGGCAAGACGGAGTGGATCTTCTAGAGGAGGAGCGCGATATGGCACTGACTCGCTCAACCATTTATCAACAAGATCTGTGGCGTTTTCACGCGCGATACGTCAAGAGTCGTACATTCCAAGCAGGCGACTTGGTGCTCCGAGTGGATCAGCAGAGACCTCACAAGTTGGCCCCCGCCTGGGAAGGACCCTTAATCATCTCCAAGGTGCTGAACAACGGAGCATATCGACTCTACAACCTCGACAGGGAAACGGACGAGCCGCGAGCATGGAACGGAGATCTCCTGAAGCGCTTCTACACGTGACCGTCGACTGAAGCAATGTAAAGAACAAGCATCGTTGAAATAATACAAAGCAGATTGAGTTTTTGCAGATTCAAAATTCTTCCGCGGTCGCAGACTCCGGTCTCAAAAAAAAAACTTAGCTGCGATCCAGAGTCGCCTAAGTACCAAACTTTCTCCGAGTATGCACTAAACGTCGCACTCGGGGACTTAGCTACGATTAAGAATCGCCTAAGTACAAATTTTCTCCGAGTGTGCACTAAACGTCGCACTCGGGGACTTAGCTGCGATCAAGAATCGCCTAAGTACAAACTTTCTCCGAGTGTGCACTAAACATCGCACTCGGGGACTTAGCTGCGATCAAGAATCGCCTAAGTACAAATTTTCTCCGAGTGTGCACTAAAAGTCGCACTCGGGGACTTAGCTGCGATCAAGAATCGCCTAAGTACAAACTTTCTCCGAGGGTGCACTAAACGTCGCACTCGGAGACTTAGCTGCGATCAAGAATCGCCTAAGTACAAACTTTCTTCGAGGGTGCACTAAACGTCGCACTCGGGGACTTAGCTGCGATCAAGAATCGCCTAAGTACAAACTTTCCCCGAGGGTGCACTAAACGTCGCACTCGGGGACTTAGCTGCGATCAAGAATCGCCTAAGTACAAACTTTCTCCGAGTGTGCACTAAACGTCGCACTCGGGGACTTAGACGCGATCAAGAATCGCCTAAATAGAAAGCTTCCTTCGAGTGCATCTTACAGATCCACTCGGAGGCTTAGCAGACCCTCATTGAGGCTCATGTAGATGTCAAGACAACTGGCAATTATATGAGTAGCAGAACCTCATTGAGGCTCATGTAGGTGTCAAGACAACTGACAATTACATGAGTAACAACTCGCTCCGAGTACGACCTTACAGTCGCACTCGAGGACTTAGCCGCGATCACGAATTGCCTAAGTACACAATTTCCTTCGAGTGTATCCTACAGATCCACTCGGAGACTCAGCAGACCCTCAGCGAGGCTCATGCAGATGTCAAGACAACTGACAATTACATGCTCCGCATGTTTGCCATTGGCTTCACCAAGAAACGCCAAACAAAAACAACGAGCCAAAATCGTATCAACAACTCTTTGGCAAAGGAAGAGCAAAAGATTCGATTCAAATTCAAAGTTTGTCAAAAGATAGTTGGTTCGGTGTAGATCAAGCTTATCCACACCGAACCACGAATGTGATGGCCAACAGCAGTGGCCAAAGTTTCATACAACTAACACTCGGCATACCGAGGTAAAATTTTTCTCAAGCGTCATTAGGACTGGGACTGGGACTGGCAGGCTCCACGAAAGTGTCGAGGTCAATCCCGTCTGCGATGCGAGTGGCGCTCTCAAGGAAGGTCTCCATGAAATCTTTGAATCGAAGCTTTTTGGTGTTGGCGACTTCCAACGCCTTCATCTTCTCTTCGCGAGCCTCCTTGCAATGCACTCGGACTAGCGACAGCGCCACGTCCGAACCACAGCGAGCCGTAGACTTCTTCCACGCCTGCACTCGGTTCGGGACCTCCTCCAGCCGAGTCATCAACCCTTCCATCTCTTGCCGAGACTCGTCTTCGGGCCACAGCTCCTTGTCGATTCGGCTGGCGACCTCTCTCAGTCGACTGATGAAAGGTCCCACTTTGCCCAGGAGAATGTGCGCTCGGAGCATGTCTCGATTGGCGTCTTCGCCGAGTGGAACGTTCGGAAGAACCGACCGCTCAACGTCGGCTGCTTCAGCCTCAGCGTCCGTGCAAAAATCTGCAAAGACAAGACGAGCAAAAAGTAAGCGCAGAATGAAATACACAGTCAAGAAACACTCGGAAAAACAGAACTTACCACCGAGAAGCGCAATCATCTTCCTTGCCCAGTCACTGACGTACTTCTCCTGTGCTATGCACCGCCTGTTCATCACCTACATCTGTCCCATCAGCTCGGTTCTTTGTTTACCCATTTTCTCCATTTCGGCCACCAATGCCTTGTTTGCCTCACGTGACTCCTCCAAGGACTTCTCTCGTTCATCCATTACACCCTTCATACCAGCCAAGGCAAGCATTGCTGCATCCAGTTCCGCAGCAAACTGAATCTTCTCAGCCTTCAGAGTGTCGTACGCTGATCCCATCTCGCAAGTCTTCTGCAAGTCAGCGCCAAGAGACGGTCAGACACATTCAACAAGGAAAACAATAAAAACTCGAAGTTCTTCAGACCCCTGCCGACGCAAGCAGTCGACAACGATCTCGGGGACTACACCCAGTGGGTTCACTAAGCGTGACCCCACTGGCATGAACCTCAAACAGGTCCGCCCTATTGAGATACATAACAAAAAACAAGCCTATGAGGTTAATACTACCCGACCTGAGTAACATTACTCTCGGGGACTCATCCAGTAGGTACACTCGGAGTGCCCCCACCGGTAACATTCGAACAGATTAGCTTTCATCTGATCAAGTTAAAGAAAATGTATATAAAGACAACTGCCGGTGCAAGCACTCGACAGAAGTCTTGGGGACTACACCCACTGGGTTCACTAAGAGTGAACCGACAGCAAAATAAGCATACTGTATCCGAGTACATTGCTTAAACACCCAGTGGGTTACAAGAGGAAAGTAAATACTTACTAGCCCACTTACTCGGATATCGTCCCGGAGTTCCAAGCTTCGCTTGTACACATACGCGATGGAGTCGTACGCTCTCTTGGCATCACCCGCCATCAACTCCGCGTGCACCATGGCCTCCTTGGCAGCTCCCACCTGATCTTCCAGGAGGCGCCGGGCGTCGTACTGGACAGTCGACGGACCTGGCACCACAAGAGATTCGTTGGGCATCCCAAGTCTTGCTCCAGTCGGTTCAGCAGCGATAAGCGCCGTTTCAGTCGACGGCATCGTCTCAGTTGGCGGCGCGAACATGGCGGGGGTAGTAACAGACGGAACAGCCTCAAGGACAGGCGCCGCAGCTTGCTCGGACCTCTTCTATTCGTCGTCCTCCACATGGATCACCTCTGAAGGAAGCCTGACCAAACGACGTGAGACCACAGAAAAAAGGGCAAGACCAAAGACGGAATTCGCGAAACAATAATGTAAGCTCTCGGAGTCGCCACGACGTACCTTGCTGGGACGTGACAACATTGTCCGTATCCATGGGATCGTCTTCCTGGCGCGACAGAGAAGTGGCGGAGGTGGCATCTCTGTCAAGTTAAATTTATTCGACCATTAAGCATGAGTTCAATCAAATACTGGAAGAACATAGAAGAACAATGCACTTACGCTGAGGCGACGGGAACGGCGATCCTCATCCGCAACAAAGCCTTCCGAGGCTTGGATCCACTCGGTTTGGCCACCTTAGAGGGCTGGCCCGCGGGCTCAGCAGCAGAGTCCCTGGTCCTCTTTGTGCTCCGAGCACTCGGAACCACAGGAGTAGCTGGCGAGGCACTCGGAACCACAGGAGCAGCTGGCGGGGCACTCGAGGCCGCTGGGGGAGCCGACGGAGCCACGGGTTCGTGGCGGCATTTAGTTCGAAGCTCTGGTGGTGGGGTGGCGAGTTCTGTTCCTCATCTTCCCCCTCTTCTTCTTCGGACTCCTCCTCCGTCTCCCACTGTCGGAGACGTACTCGACGCTCTCCACGCTGCCCTCCTGGCTACCTTCCTCCTCCTCGGCCGGATTCCCGTTCGAGATAGGAGAAAACTAGTTGGTCCACGCCTGCACGAGATACAGTCGACAACATCAGACGTCAGACAGTAATACAAGAAAAAGGGATAAATCTAAGACAATTTGGTGCACTCGACAAGTTATACTCACCTCATTTGGAGGAGGGTTGTCCGCGCGGAAGGGCTTCACTCGCCGGGCTCCTCTAGGATTATCGCATGCGCCTGTGATGTTGAGGACCCACGACGCCACCAGCTCCCCTGTCACGCACTCGGGGTTAGTCCGAGTGGAGTCCTCAGGCCCCGTGTAGTGCCACATGGCGTGGTGTCGATCTTGCAAAGGCTGGATACGCCAACCCAGAAAAACCTCCAGCAAATCTATGCCAGTGACTCCCTTTCGAACGACCTCTACAAGCGCATCGACCAGAGGCTCGATCTGGATCTTCTCCATCTTCGTGAGTGCGAGCTGCCTAGGTGGAGCCGGACGGTCTAAGCTAAAAGGTGGTAGTCCAGTGGCGGCATTCGGGCCAGCAACGTCCTGGCAGTAAAACCAAGTCGACTGCCAGTTCCTAACGGATTCAGACAACTGAAGAGCGGGATAGCTACTTTTACTTTTCTTTTGGAAGCCTAAGCCTCCGCAGAGCTGGAGGAGGTGAGTTTTGTCATCCGACTGGCTCAGCCTTTTGATGGTTTGAGATCTAGCAGAGAAGATGTGCATAAAAAGCCCCCAATGGGGAGGACAACCGATAAAACACTCGCACACCACGACGAAGGCAGAGAGATGAGCTATTGCATTGGGAGGAAAATGGTGGAGCTGCGCCCCGAAGTGGTTCATTGTACCTCTGAAGAAAGGATGAGGAGGCAGAGAGAAGCCTCGGTGCACGTGACTGAGCAGTAAGACGCGTTCCCCCTCCTGGGGCGCCGGCTCGGTCTCGCCCTCCGTCGGCAACCTCCACGTCTTGTGCTCGATCATGCCGTGCTCCACCAGCTCCAGCATGTCCTCCTCCGTCACCGTGGAGGGGAGGAAATTCCCCTGGATCCAACCCGCCGGCAGTGCTCGCTGCCGCCGCTGAGCAGGAGCCGCCGCCTTCCCCTTCTTCTTCCGCGCCTCGAGCTTGCTCGTATGCCCCTTTGTCATGGTGGAGGCTGCAGACCCGCGGGGAAGAAGGAGAAGGAAGGAGCTTGAGATGCGTAGGAGGTGACGAGAGAAGCGGGGCAAGTGCGAGCTATCAGGCGAGTGCAACGAAAAACCCTCGCTGTAGAGGTTTAAATAAGGTTCTGACTGGGTCACTAGCAGGTGGCCCCGAAATCTTATCCCCCGACCGGTTGCTGCGATATTAGTGGAGGAGATAAAGGCGCGGAAATCGAGGCGGCAGATATTACTCGATTACGATGTCATCATCCCCGCCGAGAGCGCGACAACCGAAATTTGAGGATCCCGGAAAATCTGCCCCTGTCAGTTGACTGGTCACGTCAAAAGATACCACGGAAGCACTCGGTCCCTGACAGTTCGTTTCACAAATACATCCACTCGGATCACTGGTCAAGAAGATAAAATGGATCGAGGCAAACAACGCCAAAGTCGCATCCGTACCAGTCGGATCCGTACTCCAAGCATCGCTTCGTCGTTCCAACCCCAATCCATTCGGGGACTAATGATGGGGTTATAGTCCTAGGGTAGGGTCATAGGCCTGCCCTGTGGGGCCTACCCAAGGACTACCCTTCATAAGGGATAAGGCCCTTAGTCAGTTCTGACTGAATTAAGGACTTCCCATCATCCAGTCGGTGATGATTCCTCCATCATCCACTCGGAGATGAGCATTCGGAGCGTATCAAACTTACCGACTGGATTCCACTCTGTACATCGTAACCCCCTGGAGGACAACGGTCATACGTTTCCACGTACCTTTATTAGCATTTAAGACATACGTTACATGTAACGTAGGCAATTATTCGCCACTACTCCACCCTTGTGCACCGAACCGTTGTGAAGGGCAGCGCACTCTATATAAGCCGCCCTTCCCCACTGGTGCAGGGGTCAGCAATTCACTGTAATCCATATTCCACTCGACAACAAGCTCCCAAGAGCACTGAAACGTAGGGCTTTTACCTCCACCGTAGAGGGGCCTGAACTCATACAACCTCGCCGTAGCTAAGGCTCTGCCCCCATCCTTTCGTACCCTACACATCTACTGTCAGACTTATACCCACGACACACAGTGTAACCATCTTGTGAAAATGATACCAACATGACGGGCTCGACGAGACGAAGAGGTGGGCTTTGGAATCACCCCAATCGGAGTTTCGAGCAAAAAGATATGATGGATTTTCTGCCAAGGACTAATTTGCAAAATAAATTATTGCAACCAAGTCCGTGACAGCCTGTTTGGTCGCGCACTCTGGGAAATACGCTTTCCCATGGGGAAAACATAAATACGCGTGGGGCGTTTTCACTTAAACCTCGTGAGCCCGGAGTCAACGCCGTTGTCTGACCGACAAGGGGGGCCCAAAAGGAGGCGGGGCCCGCCTGGAGAGTTGGCGAGGTCGTTGTCTCCCTCCCGACGGGTGCCCGAGGGCAGAGGGTGGCGAGCGGCGCCGAAGGACATCCCGGCACCACCGGCCTCCTCCGGCGATGCTCCGGCCACCGGAGCGCTCCTTACGGTGCGGCGCATCCATCCCCCTATCCATGGACCCAAGGAGGGCAGAGATGAGCATGCCCTCAGCCATGGCGGATGGCCGATTTCGGTGACCTTGGGGCCAAGCACCTGGCCACTCTAGAGGTCGACCTTGATGCGGGAGGGCTTCAATGGAGTGGTGGTGGGTGCCTGGTGGTGATGGGAGGGGAGGAGAGGGTCGGGGCGGACCGAATTTAGGAGGAGGACAGGGGTGGCCATGGCGGCAAGAAGAGCTCCGGGCGCTCGGGGAAGAGGGGGCGCGGCTGCAGGAGAAGAGGAGGGACTCGAGGAGGCTAGTGGGAAGGAGAGGGACTAGGGAAGCACTTTAAATAGGCTCAGGAGAAGGCTCTAGACATCTCTTGCTGGCAACCAAAGCTCCAGGAAGATTGGCATTGCTTTAGTGGTCGGCAGACACGTCCATGGTGAGGAACAGAGGGGTGGAAAGGACCGCACGATCACGGGCTAGCTACTCGACATGGAGGGGACACGAGGGGCAGAGGGAGTGGACGGGGCCGGGGGGGGGGGCAAATGCATAGAGCTTGCATATGGCGCGCTCTGCTGGTGATCACCACGTGCACAACCCGATTTGATACCTCCTGCATGTCCAATCATGTCCAACAACACCCTCACTGCTCCACGAGATAAGAATGGAAGTTGGAATGAGCTGGGAGGCTTTGGGGAAGAAGTAACTTGCCAAAACAGATCCTGATATGAAGGTGTTTGTGGTTGTTTCTCGGGAAATGAGTGGATAATTGGAGTTGGATCTTTGTCAAAATGAAATAGGATAGGAAGAACTATAAGCTTGCAAAATTTTAAGTCTTCTGGACCCTGTTTGCATACACTTCCTTCACAAACCACAAAATGGTCCAGAAACTAGAATTTGAAGCTGGGCTCAAATGGATAAATGAATTTGGCTCAACCTTGGGGAAAGATGATGATTTGATCAAATGAAGATACTGGAGAAGTTTCAGCTCAATTAAAAATTCCTAGAGGGTACTTCCTTCACAAAGCTTCCAAATGGGCAGAAACTTAGGAAAATTACTAGGAAAAGATGGTGAGAGGGCCGGATTGAGCTGATTTTTGGTATTCACTAGTGATTTAACAATGTAAACCATCACGAAAAGTTTCAGATCAAGGAGATCAAGGAATAGAGCAATTCATTTGCAAATTTGCCAAGTGGCAGAATTTGTAGTTTGATGTTGTGCTCAAAATTTGAATTCGGGAACTTGGGATTTTGATGGAAATGATGAAGATATGGATAGGAGAAGCTCCAAAATTTATTTGGGATTTTTCCTGGCTACCAAAATGGTAGTTCCTTTAGAAAGTGCCCAAAATGCTATATTAGCAGTAAATAGGAAAATGCAATTTTCCCTTATTTTATGATGGCCAATATTTTATAGGAGATCAATATGATCACAAAGAATATCTCTACAAGTTTTCATAAGCTTTGGAGATGGGTAGCTATTTTCCTGGATTTAATTCCTTCATCTAGAAGAAAAAGGAATTAATTATAAATCAAAAATATTGCAAATGACTTGGCAATAGTTTTGCATATCCAGGGTTTAAAGATAAGGGATGATCATTGGGAAAAGGTTTGGAAGGCAACATGGCAAGAGAAATTGGGGTTCCTTTGAAACAGGAGAGATCAGGGTTTCTCTTCCGGCAATTCGTAAGGTAGGGTTTTGACGGCAAAACTCTGAGAAAAGGTCTTGGGTGGAAAGGCTAGACTAAGGAGAATTTAGGGAAGGCATGGCTAGATGACCATCTTCACATTCCGTGGGTGAAAGAAATCTGATAACACCGAGAAAAAGACGGGGGTCAAATCCCGCAAATGAAAAAAAAAATCAGGGAGCGAAAACCAGGGTGTTACAAACCTACCCCCTTAAGAAAATCTCGTCCTCAAGATTTCGAGGCTTACCTCCCGGGGAAGACGGGACTTACCTGTGTGCGACTTGGATCCATCAGTTGTCCTGCCTTCATTGATTCTCTGACTTTATAACTGCCTCTTCGGAGGGACCAAGTGTTGTATTTGCACATGGATTTCTTGAATCATTCTCTTTCTTGACGGGTATACCCTTTATTCATATAGTGGTCTTGCGGGGTAGGGTAGCGTGTACTGCCAACCAATATCGTGGTTCAGGGCCTAGAAGTATCTGCTTCGGGCTTTATTGTAATGCTTCGGATCCTAGATGTCACGGGTAATTCATCCTTTCCTGGTACCAGGCTCACGTACTCGCATGTCCTCGAGTGAATGGGAGTGGCTTCCTTTTTGCCATGTCACAATGTTCAGTCTGGCTGTGTGTTTAGTATTGGTGTTCCTCGCTGCCTCAAGCATTTTGACCTTGTCCTTAGGTGATTCATGACTCAAGGAATCAACATGACTAAGCTATTGTTGCTATATCCTTGACTGAAACGTCAGGCATGATCACAAAATAATCATAGACAATAATCTCTTATGATGTCATGTTGTTTACAAGCTATTGTTGTCGATGTGCTTTGAACCATTTGATCTTAATGTCTTGTTCAGACTTTGCTGTTCGTGGGGATGGCTCTGTCATATATATAGCGTCTGCAGTCCTTGTTGTGATCACTGAGATGTGCATAGTATGACTATCACTTGGTTTATCTTTCAGGGCATAGCTTCTTATATGGGTTGATGGTCCATATTCATGAGGAGTGCGACAAGCTCGTTTGTGGCCGCATATGCAGGAGTCTCACAAGGGTTGGTAATGCCTCTTTGTCTTTGAAACGGTATCTTGTTGACCGTCATGGAGGTCATTTTCCCACAACTTCTTTGGTCTTGAGGACTCCTTTGATGTACTTTTCATGTTACGCCAACACCATTCCTTGATTGTTTTCCCTGAGTGTTAGCTTGTTCTCACAACTTATTCTTGTGTATCTCGTAGGGCTTACTGTGCTCACATTCTTATTTTAAACATAGGGCTCGCGTTTCACTGAACGCAGTCATTCCCGGGTACGAGTGGCTCACATGAATTGATCCATTAAACATATGCAAATGTAGGATAGATCCTTCCATCACCGCTGGGTTCTAAAGCGAATGTTTGTCCAGACTAGCTCATGCTCCTGACAAGTTTGTTGTAGGCACGATGGCGTGTTGAAGAAGACTGAATTCTTTGTGCTCGAAGCTTCTGCTAGAGTAGCGTGCTGAAGACGGCTGGTTATTGATACGTCTCAAACGTATCTATAATTTTTGATGGTTTCATGTTGTTATCTTGTCAACTTTGGATGTTTTATATACCTTTTATATCTTTTTTGGGACTAACTTATTAATTCAGTGCCAAGTGCGACTTCGTGTTTTTTCTGTATTTTTGACTCTTTTCAGATCTGATTTTGGAACGGAGTCCAAACGGAATAAAATCCCCGAAATAGATTTTTCCAGCATAGAAGAAGATCGGGGGACTTGAGGGCCAAGGTAGGGGGCCCAGAGGGAGCCCACAAGCCCTGACGCCGCGGCCAGGGGGCCCGCGGCGACCAGGCTTGTGGCCTCCCTGGCGCTCCCCTGCCCTAGCTCTTTGGCCTATATATTCCCTAAAACCCCAGAAAAAAATCAGAGCGTCCACGAAACCACATTTCCGCCGCCGCAAGCTTCCGTTTCCGCTTGATCTCATCTGGAGACCCTTCTCGGTGCCCTGTCGGAGGGGACTTTGGAGCTAGAGGGTTTCTACATCAACATCATCGCCTCTCCAATGATTCGTGAGTAGTCTACTTCAGACCTACGGGTCCGTAGTTAGTAGCTAGATGGCTTCTTCTCTCTCTTGGATCTTCAATACAAAGTTCTCCATGATCTTCATGGAGATCTATCCGATGTAATCCTCTTTGGCAGTGTGTTTGTCGAGATCCGATGAATTGTGGATTTGTGATCAGATTATCTATGAATTATATTTGAGTCTTTTGCCGATTGCTTATATGCATGATTTGATATCCTTGTAAGTCTCTCCGAGTCTTGGGTTTTGTTTGGCCAACTAGATCTATGATTCTTGCAATGGGATAAGTGCTTGGTTTTGGGTTCATACCGTGCGGTGACCTTTCCCAGTGATAGAAGGGGCAGCAAGGCACGCATCGTGTTGTTGCCATCAAGGATAACAAGATAGGCTTTCATCATAGATTTGAGATTTTCCATCTACATCATGGTATCTTGCTTAAGGCGTTACTCTGTTCTTATGAACTCAATACACTAGATGCATGCTGGATAGCGGTCGACGTGTGGAGTAATAGTAGTAGATGCAAAAAGTATCGGTCTACTTGTTTTGGACGTGATGCCTATAGATATGATCATTGCCATAGATAACGTCATGACTTTGCACGGTTCTATCAATTGCTCGACAGTAATTCGTTCACCCATCGTCTACTTGCTTTCATGAGAGAAGCCACTAGTGAACACTACGGCCCCCGGGTCTATTCATGACTATCTTCTCCACTTTTACTTTTACTTTGCTTTGTTTACTTTTTTCTTTCAGTTCTCACTTTGCAAACAATCTATAAGGGATTGACAACCCCTTCATAGCGTTGGGTGCAAGCTCTTTGTGTTTGTGCAGGTACTTGTGACTTGACGCGATCCTCCTACTGGATCGATACCTTGGTTCTCAAACTGAGGGAAATACTTACTGCCTCTGTGCTACATCACCCTTTACGCTTCAAGGGAACACCAACGCAAGGCTCCAAGGCCACGGGGGAATCCTTCGCATATTTGCCAAGGAAGTCCCTATAGGTGTAGCCCATAGCAGAAGGATTCCTGGCGCCGTTGCTAGGAAAGGTCTTTTGTTGTCGTAGCAGTTATCATACCTCAAAATCTTTACTTCATGTGGCTTGCTGCGGAAGGTTGGGTTCCTTACGCGAGAAGCTTTCCGTGGTAGCCTGTTATGGAAGATGGGAGTGTCGTATCCCATAAGAATCTTTAGCCGAGTGGAGTACTGAGACAGTGTGGTACCATAATCTCTTTTTGGTAGCTTGTGGGGGAAGGCTAGGTTACTTATTCCAGAAGCCTTTTTGCTATGATGTATCGTCGGATCTAGAGCCGGTTCTAGCTTCCTTTTGAATTATCTGGAATTTTACCCATAGTAGAGCCATAACTTGATACAGACTATACCTTGGCTGAAGATATTCCATACATCGCTTGTCCTTCCGCTGGTCTGGTTGTTGTTGTTGTAAAGGTTGCATGACTGGTGCAGACCTCATGTGGACAATTGATTCGGAAGGCCATATATTCAAACTAGGTGTTGTTGATAATAAGCAATTGATGGACAATTCCATCTAGTTCAGCTGAGCTTCCAAGCATGTTGGGTGCTTCTTGATTTGGACAACCATGAACTTATCCATATTCCTTGCAAACCTTGTTCAGAGTGTCCAGAAAATTTTATATTTGCACCGATGTGCTTTAAGATTTTCATTTAAATTTGTACCAACGTACCGGAGTTTTGTCGCTGCTTTTGGGTCACTTGCATTCTTGAAATATGTCCTTGGTGAAGAATAAATGGCTCTTGAGTTTACTCAGAAAAGACTCAAGGTTTACCTTACTAACTGAAATAATACGTGTATTCCGGACGGAATATTTTGTCCCTACGGATGTTCATTCTCGGTAGTTCATCTGACTGTTTCCTTTGGTATGATCAATTCTGAGGCCAAGTCTCTTAGGTATATTCGGCCCTTGTCTGTTGCACACGATTCTGCTTCTGACCCATTCGTCATTCTTGACAGATCCGGTGGTAATGTTCTGAATATCAGAAAGTTGGCATGGCTTGACTTTGGTTTAAATGGGGATTATTGGGTAGTATCCCGGTTGCATGCTGATTTTCTTAGAGAACTCTTGCAGATGGATCCAGTCAGATCAAAAAAATGAGACCAACAAAAGAAACGAGAACAGCGAGAAACCAGAAAGCAAATAAGCTCAAGTGTTGCGGACCTTAAACATGGCCAAGGATCCACTAGTATAACTAATATAGCACACTCGATGCATTTCTAAGGATTTAGAAGCGAAACCACACCATGCTCCTGATAGCACTAGTGTCAAGCTCCTACTACTTCCTTAGGGAACATCACTCTCGACACAGGACTATAGCCAAAGTGGCTTAGTCAACGTTCCTAAAGTTGTCGAGGAGAGATAGAATTTATAAGCATTTCCCAAAGGAAACTAGAGTGAGAAGAGGAATGTCATGGCTAGCAAGCACGGGTAAGGATATCTGTTTTACCAAGGGGTTTTAGGGCTCATAGGTCATTGCCGGGTGCCAGCATCTCACACCGAAGGCAAGGGCCACGAGAGTTGGGGTCTGATGGAGCCAAAAACCTATGGGGTTGCCTTATGATCAATAGTAGCCGTGCCAAGTGGCAAAGATGGATGAAATCCATCTGGGCTTTCTACTGAACAAAAGACAGTGAGGTCTGGCTAGGGTAACCTATAGTCAGCCTGGATGCTCTGATACCATTCGTTGTAGCACTTCGCGTGATTACCACTGTAGCCAGACAATCGCCGCACATAGCAGCACAGGAAATCACTCTGGCATGTGATGTCTACTATGAAACCTTCTCCTTGTAGACGTTGTTGGGCCTCCAAGTGCAGAGGTTTGTAGGACAGTAGCAATTTTCCCTCAAGTCGGTGACCTAAGGTTATCAATCCGCAGGAGGCGTAGGATGAAGATGGTCTCTCTCAAGCAACCCTGCAACCAAATAACAAAGAGTCTCTTGTGTCCCCAACACACCCAATACAATGGTAAGTTGTATAGGTGCACTAGTTCGGCGAAGAGATTGTGATACAAGTGCAATATGGATGATAGATATAGGTTTTTGTAATCTGAAATTACAAAAACAGCAAGGTAACAAATGGTAAAAGTGATCACGAATGGTATTGCAATGCGTGGAAACAAGGCCTAGGGTTCATACTTTCACTAGTGAAGTTCTCTCAACAATGATAACATAATTGGATCATATAACTAGCCCTCAACATGCAACAAAGAGTCACTCCAAAGTCGCTAATAGCGGAGAACAAACGAAGAGATTACTGTCGGGTACGAAACCACCACAAAGTTATTCTTTCTGATCGATCCATCATAGAGTTCGTACTAGAATAAAAACTTAAGATACATATCAACCAAGACCCTAATGTCACCTAGATACTCCATTGTTACCTCAAGTATCCGTGGGCATGATTATACGATATGCATCACACAATCTCAGAATCATCTATTCAACCAACACATAGAACTTCAAAGAGTGCCCCAAAGTTTCTACCAGAGATCAAAACGTGTGCCAACCCCTGTGCATAGGTTCCCAATGTCACGAACCCGCAAGTTGATAACCAAAACATACATCAAGTACTCACATGAATCCACGTGTGCCAACCCATATGCATAGGTTCCCAATTGTCACAAACGCGCAAGTTGATCACAGCAGATAGACACGTGCAAGACATTGAAAGGATCGATATGGTTGACTAGAGGGGGCGGGGTGAATAGACAACGACCACTTTTTCAATAATCTTAGCAAGTTAAGGTAAACAACATATGGGTTCACAAATATTACGACAATGAGGTGAACCCTAATGAAGCTAACAACGAGAGTTATTAAGACAAGTAAGATATAGTCAACAACATAAGCATAAACAAAGTAAAGGATAGAGATAACCACAAGTGGAACCGATGGAGACGAGGATGTGTTACCGAAGTTCCTTCCCTTTGACAGGAAGTACGTCTCCGTTGGAGCGGTGTGGAGGCACAATGCTCCCCAATAAGCCACTAAGGCCACCGTATTCTCCTCACGCCCTCGCACGATGCAAGGTACCGTGATTCCACTATAGGTGCCCTTGAAGGCGGCAACTGGACCTTTACAAACAAGGTTGGGGCAAACTCCACACAAAGCTTGAAGGCTCCCAACTAGACCACGAAGCTTCACCACAATGGAATATGGCTTCGAGGTGACCTCAACCGTCTAGGATGCTCAAACACCCAAGAGTAACAAGATCCGCAAGGGATTGGTGGGGGAATCAACTTTTCTCTTGGTGGAAGTGTGGATCTAGGCCTTCTCAACCAATTCCTAAAGAATCAACAAGTTTGATTGGCTAGGGAGAGAGATCGGACACTTTTGAGCTTAGGAAGCAACAATGGAGCTTGGGGAGGTGAGAGATAAGGTTCCACAACTAGAAGAACCCTTTATATAGTGGGGGGGGGGGAAATCCAACCGTTTTCCCACACTCTGCCCGAGCTCTAGTGGTACTACCGCTGGCTGCAGCGATACTACCACTGGCACTCCAGCAGTACTACCGCTGGCTGCACCGGTACTACCGCTGGCCCCCTGGTAGTGCAGAGACACTACCACCGGCAAGAAAGTCTTCGCAAAAAGGTCCGTCTACGAACAACCGCTAGGCAGGCGGTACAAAGCTCCTGGAGCAGTACTACCGCTGACCAGGGGCGGTACTACCGCCACCTAGCGGTACTACCGCTGGCTGCAGCGGTACTACCGCTAGCACTCCAGCGGTACTACCTCTAGGGCCAGCGGTACTACCGCTGGGGGACCATTTTGCAAAGAGGAAAGAAACACAGAGGCGGGGGCCGCCCCAAAGATGCATGTAAGGGAAAATGTGTGAAGTGTGCGCGTGCAAAGATTGATTCCACCCAAACCTTTCCACTACGGTTCCCCTATTAATAGTATGGCTTTCCTATGACTCAAATAAAGAGAATCGTCGAGAACGCCGAGCTTCTGTTCCATGAACGAGGGGGCGAGACGTCTTGTGCCATTGACGTGTGTTATCTGAAACCTTAACACACACGGTTAGTCCTTTACGGTACTGTCATCAATCACCAAAATTACTTAGGCATAAACTATGCCCCAACAATCTCCCCCTTTTTGGTGGATTGATGACAATACCGGATTTGCACAGAGAGAATTATGAGAACAAAAAGATAGAGATATATGACAATACGGGGCATATGACTCACAACATATCTCACATAAGTTCATGTCTCACAAACGATAGCAAACTAGAAGCAACCCAAGTTCGAAGCAAAACACGAAAGAAAGCAAAGCAAAGCAAAGTTCGACTCTGAAAGCAAATCCAGCTCCTAGACTCTCTCCCCCTTTGGCACAAGACACCAAAAAGGGTCACACCTAACGCCACAGGTGGTTACTCCTCATCCTCAGCATCGCCAGACTCGTCGGTACCCTCCGGATCGTCCCGCTCCTCCTCTTCCTCCTCATCGCCAGACCACTGGTACCCTTGAGCCTGCATCCAAGTAGCCTCTGGAGTGATGTCGTCCTCTGATCCGCTGGAGATGTCAACATCAAGAGTCCTTAGGACACGCATGTGCCTCTGGCGGCTCTCCTTCTGAGCCACGTGCGTCTGGTATTGACCCTTAGCCTGCGTACAGAATAGGGTCTTCATCTTATCCTGCAGTTTGATGGCCCAAGATGGCATGGCAGAAGAGCGGGACTGAAAGGCGGTTCCTCTGTCAGCAGCAGTCTCTGTGTCAGTATCCATGTGCTGAGAGGAAGTTGATGGGTTGGCCCATTTATCCTTGACGCAAAGCTTGACAGGGTCGTGCACAATGTAGTCAGCCTGAATGTATAGCTCCTCCCGCGGATAGGTATCTTGCCACTTCTGACTGATATAAGCGAATAGATAGGGCCCGTAGATGGGAACCTTGCGCATCATGATGCAGTTCCAGAGCTCCGTGAACATCACATCAGAGATATCAAGAGGGACAGACTCCTTAGTCATAGCCTCCTCACAGAGCAGCAACATCTCAGCCAGAGAGCCATGAACCTCGTCGAAGTTACCAATGCGAGGAAAGAGGGTGTTGCGGAAGATCCGATGCATGATGTCCAGATGCTTGGGGAGCACACCCTTCTTCACATAGAGTTGCTGCAATCTGTCCTTGGCGGGGGGCCTATCAGTGGGAGCTGCAGCATGAGGACGCGACCCAAGTGGAGTGTCAGCTCCCTGGAACTCAACCTTGAGGAATGCCATGAATTCACACCAGGTACCGGTCATCTTTTGAGTCCCAGTCATCCACACCATAGAGCGCTCGTCATCCGGTGAGAAGTGGACCGTGACATAGAACTGGGAAACAACATTGGGGTCAAAATCTGTCTTGAAAGTGATGATGTCCTTGATTCCCAATTTGTCAATCAGAGAAAGGGCATCACCAAAATAGTCCAGGTTCCGCTGAAGATGAGCTAGGTCAATCCATTGAACGGGGACAAAGTTCTTCTTAAAATGCATGACAATATCACGGTAGATCCTGCAGTGATCCCGTGTCCAAACATGGTCAACATTCTTGATCACAGCCTTCTCTTGGAGATAATGGTTTTGAGTGCGGAACCGCAAAAAGTCCTTGGGGGGCATTGTGCGGACATTGATCCCCTTGTCCTTGTGCGCGGTCTTCTTGAAGGCCTGCTTTTTGGGTTGCAGACCTGAAGTAGCAGAACCCTCTGGAGCCTCTGGGTTGCGATAATGCTTTGACTGCGTGTCCCGTGAGGGGTTCGAACGGCGAGCACCACCTGTGACACAAAACACGCAGCAAAAAGAAGCGACAAAAAGAGTCAAGGCAATGAACTAGGAAAGGTAGAAAAGTAAACACTCATTGCCAAGCACATGAAAAGAATGCATAGTGAATCCTCCTGGCGGTAGTACTGCTACCTCTGGCGGTAGTACCGCTGGGGGTCCTAGCGGTAGTACCGCTTGGGTTTGATTTTCAGATCTGACAGATAAAATAGACCCCATGGATATGGCTACACGAATTTTACGAGGGGCATGGGTTGTGTATGAACACTAAGAACTCCACCACAGCCCTACACACATGAGGATCACAAGTACCACTGAAATAAGTACATGCCTAGGCAAGAGAGAGCAAGTTTTAGATCTAATCCAAACATAGTTCAAGTGCTTGATCTAAAACATGTAAATCCTAGGGCATGGCAAAATAAACAGAAAAGATTCATAGGACCTATACTCCCATAAAATATCTCCTTCATGCCATCCAAGAACAAGGCACAAGATCAAAGACATGAATCCAAACCACCAATGCTCCTAACCCTAGAATAAGAACATCAACCAAGAGAAGAAGGGGAGGAGCTTTACCGGGATTCATGGCCTTTGGAGGAGGAAGGAGAAGTGGAGCAAACCCTCCAATCCAACGGAGAGAAGGAGCTCCACGAATAGAGATCAAAACAGGGGGATTTCGGGGTTGGGGAGGGAGGAGCCGCGAGGAAGAAGAAAGAGCCAGGGAAAAACGGGCTCCCCCTCCTTTATATAGCCCAAGGGGTACGGGCCAGCGGTAGTACCGTTGTGGACCTGGCGGTAGTACCGCTACCTGGCGGTAGTACCGCTGGATGCAGCGGTAGTACCGCTGAGGTCCTGGCGGTAGTACCGCTCCCCCTTGAGACAACCCTAAAAATTTCCTAGCAGGTTGTGTTAGATGGGAATCCTGGCGGTAGTACCGCTATCCCTAGCGGTAGTACTGCTGGGGTCCTGGCGGTAGTACCTCTACCCCTGGCGGTAGTACCGCTGGGGTCCTGGCGGTAGTACCGCTACCCCTGGCGGTAGTACCGCTGCAAATGACACAACGCGGCCTAGGATAAGAGAAGAACTTGGGCAAATGACAAGTAAGTGAAAAAGGAAGATAGCACCAGAAATATGCACTGACTTGTCATTTTATATCCTTTCTTCTATATGAAAGAAAGGTGGGGGGGGCGGTGGCCGAGGCCACCTATGTTTGAGACAATGGTATGACACCGCGAAGAATTATCCTTGGGTTCATGACCAATGCTCGTCTTTGAAGCACAAGTGCCATTTGACAATGGCTAAAGTGAAAGACTAGATTGATTTATGCATAATGGGGGGAGGGAAAGTTCATTGAGAGAACAACACTCCCCCTATGTCCATGCCTACATCTAGACCGAGATGGAGTGCAAAGTGAGGTGCAACATGCCTAGCCTTAATCCACATTACTTGAATCAATGATATTTAGCTCATGCCTTAACTCCCAGAACCTTGCTTCATCTAGAGGCTTAGTGAAAATATCTGCAAGTTGCTCTTCAGTGTGGATGAAGTGAACCTCAATATCACCTAGCTTGATATGTTCACGAATGAAGTGATGGCGAATATCAATGTGTTTGGTTTTGCTATGTTGCACTGGGTTGAGGGAAATCTTGATAACACTTTGATTGTCACATAGAAGAGGCACTTTGTCACAAGTGACACCATAATCCTTTAAAGTTTGCCTCATCCATAGCAATTGTGCACAACAACTTGCAGCTGCCACATACTCAGCTTCGGTGGATGATAAATAGATGCAATTCTGCTTCTTTGACGACCAACTTACCAATGAGTGACCAAGGAATTGGCATCCTCCAGACGTTGACTTCCTGTCCACACAATCTCCTGCCCAATCTGAGTCAGAATAGCCAACTAGATTGAAGTTTTCTCCTTTGGGATACCAAAGGCCAAAGTTTGGGGTATGAGCCAAATATCGAAAGATTCGCTTAACAGCCATGTAATGACTTTCTTTTGGTGCAGATTGAAACCGTGCACATATCCCTACACTCAACATAATATCCGGTCTAGATGCACAAAGGTAAAGGAGGGATCCAATCATGGAGCGATATACCTTTTGATCCACTGCTTTACCATTGGGATCACTATCAAGCTTGCATCTTGTTGGCATCGGGAACTTGACCGGTTTGACATCTTCGAGCTCGAACCGTTTGAGCATGTCTTGAGTGTACTTGGCTTGTTTGATGAATGTCCCTTCTAGACCTTGTTTAATCTCGAACCCGAGGAAGAACTTCAACTCTCCCATCATGGACATCTCAAACTTCTCAGTCATTAGTGCGGCAAATTCTTCATTGAAGGAAATGTTAGGAGAGCGAAAGATAATATCAGCAACATATAGTTGGCGTATGAACAAATCCCCTTTAACCCTCTTAGTAAAAAGAGTGGGATCTATCTTCCCAATTTCAAACCCACAATCTTGTAACAACTCAGTAAGATACTCATACCACGCGCGTGGGGCTTGTTTAAGGCCATAGAGTGCCTTATTAAGTTTGTACACATGATTGGGGAGCTTGGGATGTTTGAATCCCGGGGGTTGTTTGACATAGACCAACTCATTTAAAGGGCCATTAAGAAAGGCACTTTTCACATCCATTTGTTGTAATTTGAAGTTATGATGAGAAGCAAATGCAAGCAACATGCGAATAGATTCTAGACGAGCAACAGGGGCAAAGGTTTCACCGTAGTCGATACCCTCGACTTGGGAGTAGCCTTGAGCTACCAATCTTGGCTTGTTTTGAATCACAATCCCATTGGCATCTTGCTTGTTCTTGAATATCCATTTGGTCCCGATGACATTATGTTCCTCCGTTGGCCTAGGCACTAAATCCCAGACTTGGTTGCGCTCGAAGTTGTTAAGTTCTTCGTGCATGGCCATAAGCCAATCCTCATCATCGAGCACTTCCTGTACCTGTTGAGGTTCACAATATGAAACAAACGCGTGATGCTCACAATAATTCCAAATCTGTTGACGGGTGGATACTCCCCTTTTTAAACTGCCAAGTACATTCTTCATGAGATGTGACTTGACTCTCATCTTGTTCGCAATCTTGGCTGCTCGATGCTCCAAGAGTTCTTCATTAGATAACAGGGGAGCATCGACCTGTTTACTTTGCTTGCCCTTGCGTCTTGAGCCGGATGTTGGTGCTGCGGAAGGGAATTGTGAGACAGTCTCTTGATCATCTTGTCCTTCGACTTGAGCAGGTTCACTAGTTTGTTCTTGTATTTGTGGTTGCTCTTGATCTTGATCTTGTGTTTCTACTTGGTCTGGATCTCGGGGTTGCACTTGATCTTGATCATGAGCAGGTTCGGAGTCTTGGGGTAGTGCTTGAATATCCTAAGACACATCATCATTGTTGGGCAATTTATCTTGACCTTGAGCTTGTTTATTTTGTTGAGAGTCTTCTCTTTGTTCATCGGAAGCGTGTGGGACTTGTGGAGGTGATGGCTCCACTTGAGTAGAGCATTGTCCTTCTCCTTCGGCCACAAGGGGTTCCTCAATGGGGAGTATTTGACCAATCCCCATTCTTCTTATGGCTTGAGGAGGAATTTCATCACCTACATCACAAAGACCACTTTGCTCCACTTGGGAGCCATTATTTTCATCAAACTCTATGTTACACGTCTCCTCAATTAGTCCGGTGGACTTGTTGAGGACACGGTAAGCATGAGAGTTTGTAGCATAACCAACAAAGATACCCTCATGTGCTCTAGAATCAAATTTAGCTAACCGTGCACCTTTCTTGAGAATGAAACACTTACAACCGAATACCCGGAAGTACTTGAGATTGGGTTTGTTTCCAGTTAGAATCTCATACGGAGTCTTGTTCAAGCCTTTGCGGATATAGAGCCGATTGGATGCATGACATGCTGTGTTGATGGCCTCTGCCCAGAAGTTATATGGAGATTTGAATTCTGCCATCATTGTCCTTGAAGCGTCTATCAAGGTCCGGTTCTTCCTTTCTGCCATGCCGTTTTGTTGAGGGGTATATGGTGCAGAGTATTGGTGTTTTATTCCCTCATCACCTAGAAACTCATTCAAGGTGTAGTTCTTGAACTCGGTGCCGTTGTCACTTCTAATCATCAAGATCTTTGCTTCATGTTGACGTTGTGCTTCATTAGCAAAGTTGATGACCGTTTGTTGAGTTTCACTCTTCTTTTTAAACAAATATACCCAAGTATATCTTGAGTAGTCGTCAAGAATCACTAAGCAATACTTTCTGCCTCCAACACTATCAAATGATGGAGGACCAAACAGATCCATATGGAGAAGTTCCAATGGCCTCTTAGTGTAGATAAGAGTCATTGGACGATGAGCAGTTTCATGAATCTTTCCTTCAATGCAGGCACGGCAAACACGATCTTTAGCAAAACTCACATTTGTTAGTCCACGAATATGGTCCCCTGTCAGAAGGCTTTGCAAAGATCTCATATTGACATGAGCTAAACGGCGATGCCAAAGCCAACCCACATCAACTTTAGCCATTAAACATGTCGCAGTCTTAGTGGGTCGCTTTGAGAAGTTCACCACATAAAGACCATTTTCGACATATCCAACATAGGCTACTTTAAGAGTCTTGCTCCTCAGGAGGACCACAGTATCAAGATTAAATAATGTGGAAAAACCCATAATTGCGTTGACGAACCGAAAGTAAATTGTAGGCAAGTGACTCAACAAGCATGACCTTCTCAATAGATAAATCTTGAGAGACGACCACCTTACCAAATCCCAATACCTTTGAAGAGGATGCATCGGTGAATTGGAAATGGGTGGGCATAGATGGAGAAGGATGCACATCCACCACTAAGTCCTTGCTTCCGGTCATATGATTTGTTGCTCCACTATCGAGCAACCATGACACCCCACCGGAAGCAAACTCCTGCAATAGATGAAGGCTTGGTTTTAGGTACCCTTTTTTTAATGGGTCCTTTCATGTTAGAGACAAGGGTCTTAGGAACCCCGATAGCCCATTCAATATCCTCATCGTAGGAACCAACAAATCTGGCATAAATATGCCCATCACTAGCACAACATAAGACATAAGAAGAATTGAGTTTGCCGGCTGTGTTAGTAGGAATGGTTTTGCCCTTCTTGAGGTTTCCATAGTCCACCTTGTTCCTAGTCACCTTCTGAGTCCCCTCACCCTCTTTGACAAAGATGTCCATGAGGGTGGGAGATCGTTTGTTCCTGTTCCTCCTTTTACCTTTTGACTTGGAGGTAAGTCCAAGTCCCTCCTTTCCTACAACACCCTTTTGAGTGCTCAAGAGGTCGTTTAGACTCTTCTCACCTTGTATGCATGCCACAAGGCCCTTCTCAAGTTTCTCCTTTAACTTGGCATTTTCCTCCACAAGATGTACATGCTCACAACAGGGGTTAGTCGCACAAGCATTATCAATTAACACAAAGGGAGGGCAAGTAGAGATCTCCTTGGTAAGCTTTGCTTGGAGTTGATCATGAGACTCTTTTAGAGAGAAATGAGCACCTTTCAAGACCTTGTGGGCCTTGTCAAGTGTGTCAAACTCCTCTTTGAGTCTGTCATGGCCAACCTCAAGAGCATACTTTTCAGACTTAAGCATACGAGTAAGAACAACATCATGATCTAGTTTCTTTTGCATTTTAGCGCAGTCATCGTTATATGACTCCTCAAGAGCCAAACGAAGAGTGCGCTCCTTTTCTAGAGCATTAGATAATTCGGCAATTTCATCAGCATAGTCACGACTGTGTCCATGAAGCTCAGAGATGGTCTCCTCATGAGACTCAATGAGGTCCGTGGCCTCATCCAGTTGTTCAACGAGAGCGACAAAGTGCTTCTTGGGTTCTCCCTTAATAGTGCATAGAAACTTGTCAAGATCATGCTCATTAAGTTCCCCAACATCACTATCTTCAACACAATTTAACAATGAAGGGGCGGAAGTAATGTTGGTCTTAATGATGGGAGTTACCTGATTGATACCTTTTGCCATGAGGCACTTGGTGATGTGGTTCTCGTTGGGGGCGTTGAAGAGAGACACCTTCTGGGGAGAGGTAGTGGCAATAGCAACAGTTGCCGTTGCCACTGTATCATCATCATCATCATCATCGGGAGGGTACTCTTCAAGGGCCACCATACCTTTTGGGTGAGGTTTCTTCACAAAGTTGTTCTTGATTGGAAATGATTTGGTTTTGTCTTTGCGAATGAGCTTGCCTCCGTTATCTTCCCTTTTCTCATAGGGACATTCGGCCAAGAAGTGACTCATGTTACCACAGTTATAACATGTCCTTACTCGTTGTTTGGGTTTGAATCCACTCGAGTTGTTCTTGGTGAAGGAGGGTCTTGAGTTCCTCTTGTTGCCCCAGAATTGCCTTGATGCAAGAGCCATGTGCTCATGATAGGCATACTTTGTGTCTTTAGGGCAGCCCTCCTCTTCCTTATCTTCTTCTTCTTCTTCAAGCATTGCTTTTTCTTTCAACGCAAGGTTGGGTGAAGTTGTCTTTGATCGAACACGAGCAAGTGCATTGTCGGCTGTTTCGTTCATGATTGACATTGCAATGAATTCATCCAACACCTCACTTGAAGACAAGGAGTGGAAGTTTGGCCGCTGACGAATGACAGATGACATGGCTTTGTTGAAAGGCATGATGGCTTTAAGGAACTTGCGCTTGACCCATGTATCATCCACATCCTTGCTCCCATGATCCTTGAGTGCCACAGCAATAGCAGTCACCCTCCGATAGAGATCATGAGGGTCCTCGTCTTCCTTCATCACAAACTCATCGGCCTTATCAAGTATCACTTCATAGTTGGATCGTTGAATGCTTGAGCTTCCCTTGTACAACACCATAATATGCTCCCAACAATCCTTGGCCAAAGTGAAGGGACGCAAGTGAGGAAGTTCTTCAGGTGGCACTGCAGACTGGAGGATAAACAAAGAGGAGTGATTGTATTGATTGTCTGCATCTTCTCTTGGAGTGAGGTTGATTGGATCATGGGGATAATATCCTTGCTCGATGATTCTCCACAAGTTTGTTGAGCTGTGATTCAAATGAGACTTAATAGAAAATACCCAGTTAGCAAAGTCACCTTTCACAAGCTTAGGAGGAGGACCAACAGGATTAAGACGTGGTGCGGGAACGGATCCTCCATATACCATGGGGGTGGAACTGAGGCATATGTTCCAGTCCCATCCTTTTCGTGAGATGAGGAAGGTCGCATACCTTTAGCCGCTTCCTTAGAAGAGTTGGCCTCCGAATCGGTGACGATGGGTTTAACCACTATAGCCGGTTCAGGTGAACTTTTAAATCCCTCAATTAACTCTTTAAGCATGGTCTTGACTTCGTTCGTCAAGGACGTCTTGAGAGCGGCCATAGCCGTATTCAAGTCGTCCCGTGTGACCGAAGTCAAGTCCATGGCCTCAGGTTGCCCATGGTTAATTCCCTCTTCGCCTTCCATAGTATTCGGGTGGTTAAACCCTTAATAAAGAGACGTGGCTCTGATACCAATTGAAAGGATCGATATGGTTGACTAGAGGGGGGGTGAATAGACAACGACCACTTTTTAAATAATCTTAGCAAGTTAAGGTAAACAACATATGGGTTCACAAATATTACGACAATGAGGTGAACCCTAATGAAGCTAACAACGAGAGTTATTAAGACAAGTAAGATATAGTCAACAACATAAGCATACACAAAGTAAAGGATAGAGATAACCACAAGTGGAATCGATGGAGACGAGGATGTGTTACCGAAGTTCCTTCCCTTTGACAGGAAGTACGTCTCCGTTGGAGCGGTGTGGAGGCACAATGCTCCCCAATAAGCCACTAAGGCCACCGTATTCTCCTCACGCCCTCGCACGATGCAAGGTACCATGATTCCACTATAGGTGCCCTTGAAGGAGGCAACCGGACCTTTACAAACAAGGTTGGGGCAAACTCCACACAAAGCTTGGAGGCTCCCAACTAGACCACGAAGCTTCACCACAATGGAATATGGTTGCCTGGTGACCTCAACCATCTAGGATGCTCAAACACCCAAGATTACAAGATCCGCAAGGGATTGGTGGGGGAATCAACTTTTCTCTTGGTGGAAGTGTGGATCTAGGCCTTCTCAACCAATCCCTAAAGAATCAACAAGTTTGATTGGCTAGGGAGAGAGATCGGGCACTTTTGAGCTTAGGGAGCAACAATGGAGCTTGGGGAGGTGAGACTTGAGAGATAAGGTTCCACAGCTAGAAGAACCCTTTATATAGTGGGGGGAAAGTCCAACCGTTTTCCCACACTCTGCCCGAGCTCCAGCGGTACTACCGCTGGCTGCAGCGGTACTACCGGGCCCCTGGTAGTGCAGAAACACTACCACCGCCAAGAAAGTCTTCGCAAAAAGGTCCGTCCACGAACAACCGCTAGGCAGGCGGTACAAAGCTCCTGGAGCGGTACTACCGCTGACCAGGGGCGGTACTACCGCCACCTAGCGGTACTACCGCTGGCTGCAGCGGTACTACCGCTAGCACTCCAGCGGTACTACCGCTAGGGCCAGCGGTACTACCGCTGGGGGACCATTTTGCAAAGAGGAAAGAAACACAGAGGCGGGGGCCACCCCAAAGATGCATGTAAGAGAAAATGTGTGAAGTGTGCGCGTGCAAAGATTGATTCCACCCAAACCTTTCCACTACGGTTCCCCTCTTAATAGTACGGCTTTCCTATGACTCAAATAAAGAGAATCGTAGAGAACGCCGAGCTTCTGTTCCATGAACGAGGGGGCGAGACGTCTTGTGCCGTTGACGTGTGTTATCTGAAACCTTAACACACACGGTTAGTCCTTTACGGTACTGTCATCAATCACCAAAATTACTTAGGCATAAACTATGCCCCAACAGACATACATCAAGTGTTCTCAAAGACTCAATCCGATAAGATAACTCCAAAGGGGAAACTCAATTCATTACAAGAAGGAGCGGGGGAAGAACATCATAAGATCCAACTATAGTAGCAAAGCCCATGGTACATCGAGATCAAGACATCTCAAGAACACGAGAGAGAGAGATCAAACACATAGCTACTGGTACATACCCTCAGCCCCGAGGGAGAACTACTCCCTCCTCGTCATGGAGATCGCCGGGATGATGAAGATGGCCACCGGAGATGGATTCCCCCTCCGGTAGGGTGCCGGAATAGGCTCCAGATTGGTTTTTGGTGGCTACACAGGCTTGCGGCGGCGGAACTCCCGATCTAGGTTTCTTTATAGAGGTTTCTGAATTTATAGGAATTTATGGCGGTGGAATTACGTCCGTTGGGCCCATGAGGAGGTCACAAGCCTGGTCGCCACCACCTAGGGGGCAGGGGGTGGCGGCGTCAGGGCTTGTGACTCAGTCGCCGCCCATATGGCCTTCTTTCAAAGCTTCGGGGGTCTCTTTTGGTCCCAAAAAACTGATCGTAAAGTTTCATTCCATTTGGACTCCGTTTGAAAATGGGCCAAAAACACGGAAAAAACAGAAACTGGCATTGGCACTGAGTTAATAGGTTAGTCCCAAAAAAGATATAAAATAGCATATTCATGCATATAAAACATCCAAATTGACAAGATCATAGCATGGAACCATCAAAAATTATAGATATGTTGGAGACGTATCAAGCATCCCCAAGCTTAATTCCTGCTCGTCCTCGAGTAGGGAAGTGATAAAGAATGAATTTTTTATGTTGCATGCTACCTAACATAGTTGTCCTTTGTAACTTCTCTCATGTGACATGAATGTTCAGATCCGTTAGATTCAAAACAATAGTTTGCTATTGACGTGGAAACAATAATAATTCAAGCAAACTAGCAAGGTAATCATGAACTTTCAAAATAACAATGCCAAAAGAAAGTTATCCCTACAAAAGCATATAGTCTGGCTATGCTCTATCATCATTGCACAACGAATTTAAATCATGCACAACCTCGGTATTGGCCAAGTAATTGTTTCACACCTTTACTTTCTCAAACCTTTTCAACTCTCACGCAATACTTGAGCGTGAGCCTTGGTTTTAGCACTATAGATGGTGTGGAGTGTGGTGGAGGTTGCAAGACAAAAAAGGAGAAGATAATCACATTAACTAGGCATATCAATGAGCTGTGGAGATGCTCTTCAATAGATATCAATGTGAATGAGTAGGGATTGCCATACAAATGATGCACTAGAGCTAAGAGTATGTGAAAGCTCTTAAAGAAAACTAGTGGGTGTGCATCCAACTTGCTTGCTCATGAAGACCTAAGACAATTTTGAGGAGGCCTATCATTGAAATATACAAGCCAAGTTATATAATGAAAATTTCCCACTAGCTATATGGTGGTGACAAAACGAGAGACTCTCAGTCATGGAGATCATGGTGCTTAATATGCACAAGTGTGGAAAAGTGGTAGCATTGTCCCTTCTCTCTTTTTCTCTCATTTTATATATATATATATTTTTTGGTGGGCTCTTTGGCCTCTTTTTTTGGTAGGCATCTTTGGTCTCTTTTATTTCCTCACATGGGACAATGCTCCATCAATGATGATCATCACACTTTCAACTCAAAACTTAGAGCAATGATGACTCTATCTGAAATGCCTTCGGTAGTGTACCGTGACAATGATCTAGCATGGCATAGACATTAATGGAAACATCATGCAATGGCAATGTAGACGTGGTGGCACATGTCATGGTGGTAGTTGGATGGAAATATATCTCGGAATGACTTTGAGAAAGCCATAGTAGGTAGGTATGGTGGCTGTTTTGAGGGAGGCTAATGGTGGTTTTTGTGCACCGGCGAAAGTTGCACGACACTAAGAAGATAGTGATGGTGGAAGGTGAAAGTGAATCTAAACCATGGACTCAACATTATTCATGAAGAACTCATATACTTGTTGCAAAAGTTTTATTAGTAATCGAAACAAAGCATTCACCGCATACTCCTAGGGGAAGGGTTGGTAGGTATAAACCATCGCGCGATCCTGACCGCCACACAAAGGATGACAATCAAAAGACTAATCATGCTCAGACTTCATCACATAGAGGTTCACCATACGTGCATGCTACGGGAATCACTAACTTCAACACAAGTATTTCTAGATCCACAACACCTTACTAGCATAACTTCAATATTACCACAACCATATCTCAAAACTAATTGAGAGGAATCAAACTTCTCTAACTATTCAATGCACATGAAGGTGGAAGTTTTCGTATCCCTTTGGATAACTACCCCTTTTGAGACTACTTTCAAAGCATAGATCAACTACCAAGCCACGCACCGCTGTGCTCTAAAAGATATAAGTGAAGCACATAGAGCAAAAGTATCTAGCTCAAAAGATATAAGTGAAGCACATGTGAGCTGAATTGTCTACCAAAGGATATAAGTGAAGCTCGACAAAATCACGGTGAGTGCATGTCTCTCTCTCTAGGTGTGCAACAAGGATGATTGTGACACAACAAAAATAAAAGACTCCTACGATACAAGACGCTCCAAGCAAAAACACATAACATGTGGTGAATAAAAATATAGCCCCAAGTAACGTTACTGATGGATTGAAGACGAAAGAGGGGATGCCTTCCCGGGGCATCCCCAAGCTTAGGCTTTTACGTCATCCTTGAATCTCTTGGGGTGCCTTGGGCATCCCCAAGCTTGAGCCCTTGCCACTCTTTATCTCTTTTTCCATAAGAACTTCACCCAAAACTTGAAAACTTCACAACACGAAACTTAAACAGAAACTCGTGATAACATTAGTATGAGAAATCAAACCACCACTTCCTTAGGTACCGTAGCAAACTTAACTTCTACTTATGCTGATGTTGGGTTATTGTATTTTCAATCTTCCATGGCTAATACCCCCGATACTATCCATAGATTCATCAAAATAAGCAACCAACACAACAAAAACAGAATCTGTTAACAGCAGACTAGTTTGTAGCAATCTGTATATTTCGTATACCTCTGGTACTTCAAAAATTCTGAAAAATTACAACAGTATGAAGAATTTGCGTAGAAATTAGCATAAAAAAGAATCAACTCAAAAGCTCTTACAGAAAAAATGAAAATTCTTTTCGTGAGCAGAAAGTTTCTGTCTTTTCCAGCATGACCAAACGATCATCCCCAAGACTAATCATAACGATTTTGCTTGGCACAAACGCAAAAAGAAACACAAAAGACACAATCATAACAGAATTATGATGGTGTGGAGAAAACAAAATAGGAAGCAAAAAGCAAAGAAAAATTTATTCATTGGGTTGCCTCCCAACAAGCGCTATCGTTTAACGCCCTTAGCTAGGCATTGATTTCAATGATGCTCACATAAAAGGTAAGGATTGAAACACAACCAGAGCATCATGGAGCAAATGACTAGCACATTTAAGTCTAACCCACTTCCTATGCATAGGGATTTTGTGATCAAACAATTTACTCGAGCAAGAATCAACTAGCATAGGAAGTCAAAACAAGCATAGCTTCAGAAATTTCAACATATGGAGAGGAAGCTTGATACTATTGCAATAAGTAGAAGCATATGATCCTCTCTCATAGTAATTTTCAGTAGCATCATAAATGAATTCAACAATATAACCAGCACCTAAGGCTTTCTTTTCATGATCTACAAGCATAGAAATTTTACTACTCTCCACATAAGGAAATCTATTCTCAAGAATAGTAGTGGGAGTATAGTAAAAGACTTGAGCATTACAAATTGTGTCCACAATGAAAAAGCAAGGATTAGAAAAGGGATTCTCGAGAGTATGACAAGTTTTATCATCCCTCTTCTTTAAAGCATAAGTATCCTCACAATAATCATCATAGATAGGGGGCATGCTTTCATCAAAATGATTTTGATCATTCAAAGTGGACGAACTAAAAAGATCATCTTCATCAAATATAGCATGCCCAAGCTTGTGGCTTTGCATATCATTAGCATCATGGGTATTCAAAGAATTCATGCTAAGGACATTGCAATCATGCTCACCGTTCACATATTCTATGCCAAGCATTCTATGTAATTCTTCTTTCAGCACTTGAGCACAATTTTCCTTCCCATCATGCTCACGAAAGATATTGAAAAGATGGAGCATATGAGGCATCCTCAATTCCATTTTTTTGTAGTTTTCTAGCAAAAGAACAAGAAACAAAAAGATTCAATTGCAAGATCTAAAGATATACCTTCAAGCGCTAACCTCCCCGGCAATGGTGCCAGAAAAGAGCTTGATGTCTACTACGCAAGCTTCTCCTGTAGACGTTGTTGGGCCTCCAAGTGCAGAGGTTTGTAGGACAATATCAATTTTCCCTCAAGTGGGTGACCTAAGTGTTGGAATTATGCCCTAGATGCAATAATAAATATAGTTATTATTATGATTCCTGTATCAAGATAATCATTTATTATCCATGCTATAATTGTATTGAATGAAGACTCATTTACATGTGTGGATACATAGACAAAACACTGTCCCTAGCAAGCCTCTAGTTGGCTAGCCAGTTGATCAAAGATAGTCAGTGTCTTCTGATTATGAACAAGGTGTTGTTGCTTGATAACTGGATCACGTCATTAGGAGAATCACGTGATGGACTAGACCCAAACTAATAGACGTAGCATGTTGATCGTGTCATTTTGTTGCTACTGTTTTCTGCGTGTCAAGTATTTGTTCCTATGACCATGCGATCATATAACTCACTAACACCGGAGGAATACTTTGTGTGTATCAAACGTCGCAACATAACTGGGTGACTATAAAGATGCTCTACAGGTATCTCCGAAGGTGTTCGTTGAGTTAGTATGGATCAAGACTGGGATTTGTCACTCCGTGTGACGGAGAGGTATCTCTAGGCCCACTCGGTAATACAACATCACAAACAAGCCTTGCAAGCAATGTAACTTAGTGTAAGTTGCGGGATCTCGTATTACGAAACGAGTAAAGAGGCTTGCTGGTAAACGAGATTGAAATAGGTATGCGGATACTGACGATCGAATCTCGGGCAAGTAACATACCGAAGGACAAAGGGAATGACATACGGGATTATATGAATCCTTGGCACTGAGGTTCAAACGATAAGATCTTCGTAGAATATGTAGGATCCAATATGGGCATCCAGGTCCCGCTATTGGATATTGACCGAGGAGTCTCTCGGCTCATGTCTACATAGTTCTCGAACCGGCAGGGTCTGCACACTTAAGGTTCGACGTTGTTTTATGCGTATTTGAGTTATATGGTTGGTTACCGAATGTTGTTCGGAGTCCCAGATGAGATCACAGACGTCACGAGGGTTTCCAGAATAGTCCGGAAACGAAGATTGATATATAGGATGACCTCATTTGATTACCGGAAGGTTTTCGGAGTTACCGGGAATGTACCGGGAATGACGAATGGGTTCCGGGAGTTCACCGGGGGGGCAACCCACCCCGGGGAAGCCCATAGTCCTTGAGGGTGGCGCACCAGCCCTTAGTGGGCTGGTGGGACAGCCCAAAAGGGCCCTATGCGCATTGGAAGAAAAATCAAAGACAAAGAAAAAAAAGGAGGAGGTGGGAAGGGAAGGAAGGACTCCCACCCACCAAACCAAGTCCAACTCGGTTTGGGGGGAGACCTTCCCCCCTTGGCTCGGTCGACCCCCTTGGGGCTCCTTGAGCCCCAAGGCAAGGCCCCCCATCTCCCACCTATATATATAGAGGTTTTAGGGCTGATTTGAGACGACTTTTCCACGACAGCCCGACCACATACCTCCATGGTTTTTCCTCCAGATCGCGTTTCTGCGGAGCTCGGGCGGAGCCCTGCTGAGACAAGGTCATCACCAACCTCCGGAGCGCCGTCACGCTGCCGGAGAACTCTTCTACCTCTCCGTCTCTCTTGCTGGATCAAGAAGGCAGAGATCATCGTCGAGCTGTACGTGTGCTGAACATGGAGGTGCCGTCCGTTCGGTACTAGATCGTGGGACTGATCGCGGGATTGTTCGCGGGGCGGATCGAGGGACGTGAGGACGTTCCACTACATCAACCGTGTTCACTAACGCTTCTGCTGTACGGTCTACAAGGGCACATAGATCACTCATCCCCTCTCGTAGATGGACATCACCATGATAGGTCTTCGTGCGCGTAGGAAAATTTTTGTTTCCCATGCGACGTTCCCCAATAGTGGCATCATGAGCTAGGTTCATGCGTAGATGTCTTCTCGAGTAGAACACAAAAGTTTTTGTGGGCGGTGATGTGCGTTTTGCTGCCCTCCTTAGTCTTTTCTTGATTCCACGGTATTGTTGGATTGAAGCGGCTTGGACCGACATTACTCGTACGCTTACGAGAGACTGGTTTCATCGCTACGAGTAACCCCGTTGCTCAAAGATGACTGGCAAGTGTCGGTTTCTCCAACTTTAGTTGAATCGGATTTGACCGAAGAGGTCCTTGGATGAGGTTAAATAGCAACTCCTATATCTCCGTTGTGGTGTTTGCGTAAGTAAGATGCGATCCTACTAGATACCCATGGTCACCACGTAAAACATGCAACAACAAAATTAGAGGACGTCTAACTTGTTTTTGCAGGGTATGCTTGTGATGTGATATGGCCAACGATGTGATGTGATATATTGGATGTATGAGATGATCATGTTGTAATAGATAATATCGACTTGCACCCCGATGGTACGGCAACCGGCAGGAGCCATAGGGTTGTCTTTATACTAATGTTTGTGCTTGCAGATGCGTTTACTATTTTGCTAGGGTGTAGCTTTAGTAGTAATAGCATGAGTAGCACGACAACCCCGATGGCGACACGTTGATGGAGATCATGGTGTGGCGCCGGTGACAAGAAAATCGTGCCGGTGCTTTGGTGATGGAGATCAAGAAGCACGTGATGATGGCCATATCATGTCACTTATGAATTGCATGTGATGTTAATCCTTTTTTGCACATAATTTTGCTTAGAACGAAGGTAGCATTATGAGGTGATCTCTCACTAAAATTTCAAGACGAAATTGTGTTCTCCCCGACTGTGCACCGTTGCTACAGTTCGTCGTTTCGAGACACCACGTGATGATCAGGTGTAATAGACTCAATGTTCACATACAACGGGTGCAAAACAGTTGCGCACGGGGAACACTCGGGTTAAGCTTGACGAGCCTAGCATGTGCAGACATGGCCTCGGAACACATGAGACCGAAAGGTCGATCATGAATCATATAGATGATATGATTAGCATAGGGATGCTTACCACTGATGATCGGACTTGAGCTAGTGTAAGTGGATCATGAACCACTCAAATGACTAGAGAGATGTACTTTTTGAGTGGGAGTTTAGCGTATAATTTTATTAAGTTAAACTCTAATTATCTTGAACATAGTCTAAGTCCACTTTGAATATATTTGTGTTGTAGATCATGGCTCACGCGAAAGTCACCCTGAATTTTAATACGTTCCTAGAGAAAGCTAAGTTGAAAGATGATGGAAGCAACTTTGTAGACTGGGCTCGTAATCTTAAGCTAATCTTACAAGCTGGGAAGAAGGATTATGTCCTTAATGCTGCGCTAGGAGATGAACCACCCGCTACGGCTGATCAGGATGTTAAGAACGCTTGGTTAGCACGTAAGGAGGACTACTCAGTAGTTCAATGTGCAGTCTTGTATGGCTTAGAACCGGGACTTCAACGTCGCTTTGAGCGTCATGGAGCATTTGAGATGTTCCAGGAGTTGAAGTTTATCTTTCAGAAGAACGCCCGGATCGAGAGGTATGAGACCTCCGATAAATTCTATGCTTGCAAGATGGAGGAGAACTCGTCTGTCAGTGAACATGTGCTCAAAATGTCTGGGTACTCAAACCGTCTAGCTGAGCTGGGGGTTGAACTCCGGGAAGAGGCTATCACTGATAGAATCCTTCAATCACTGCCACCAAGCTATAAAGGATTTGTGTTGAACTACAACATGCAAGGGATGAACAAGTCTCCCGGCGAGTTGTTTGCGATCCTGAAAGTCGCAGAGTCTGAACTCCGTAAAGAGCATCAAGTGTTGATGGTGAATAAGACCACTAGTTTCAAGAGAAACAGCAAAGGCAAGAAGGGTAATTCAAAGAAGAGCGGCAAGCCTGTTGCCAATCCGACGAAGAAACCCAAAGCTGGACCTAAGCCAGAAACGGAGTGTTACTATTGCAAGGGTATGGGTCACTGGAAGCGCAATTGCCCCAAGTATCTGGCAGATAAGAAGGCGGCCAAAGAAAAATCAGGTATATTTGATATACAAGTTATTGATGTGTACTTAACCGGCTCTCGTAGTAGTGCCTGGGTATTCGATACCGGTTCTGTTGCTCATATTTGCAACTCGAAACAGGAACTGCGGAATAGACGAAGGCTGGCGAAAGATGAAGTGACGATGAGCGTAGGAAATGGTTCCAAGGTTGATGCAATCGCCGTCGGCACAGTTTCACTTCAGTTACCATCAGGATTAGTTATGAACTTAAATCATTGTTATTTAGTGCCTGCGTTGAGCATGAACATTATATCTGGATCTTGTTTATTGCGAGACGGTTACTCTTTTAAGTCAGAGAATAATGGTTGTTCTATTTCTATGAGTAACATCTTTTATGGTCATGCACCCAATGTGAGAGGATTGTTCATATTGAATCTTGATAGCGATACACACATACATAACATTGAGACCAAAAGAGTTAGAGTTAACAATGATAGCACCATATTTTTGTGGCACTGCCGCTTAGGTCATATTGGTGTAAAGCGCATGAAGAAACTCCATGCTGATGGACTTTTGGAGTCACTTGACTTTGATTCACTTGACACGTGCGAACCATGCCTCATGGGCAAGATGACTAAGACACCGTTCTCCGGAACAATGGAGCGTGCAAGTGACTTGTTGGAAATCATACATACCGATGTGTGTGGTCCGATGAGCGTGGAGGCACGCGGCGGATATCGTTATTTTCTCACCTTCACTGACGATTTGAGTAGATATGGTTATGTCTACTTGATGAAGCACAAGTCTGAAACATTTGAAAAGTTCAAGCAATTTCAGAGTGAAGTTGAAAATCATCGTAACAAGAAGATCAAGTTCCTACGGTCTGATCGTGGGGGTGAATATCTGAGTTTCGAGTTTGGTGCTCACTTAAGACAATGTGGAATTGTTTCACAGTTGACACTGCCCGGAACACCACAGCGTAATGGTGTGTCCGAACGTCGTAATCGTACTTTATTAGAGATGGTGCGATCTATGATGTCTCTTACCGATTTGCCGTTATCGTTTTGGGGTTATGCATTAGAAACAGCTACATTCACTTTAAATAGGGCACCATCAAAATCCGTTGAGACGAAACCATACGAACTGTGGTATGGCAAAAGGCCAAAGTTGTCATTTCTTAAAGTTTTGGGATGTGATGCTTATGTCAAAAAGCTTCAGCCTGAAAAGCTGGAACCCAAAGCGGAAAAGTTAATGATGATGATCATGAAACTCTGGTTCAAGTTTCTGTCGAACCACGCGGGTCAACGAGACCACGTGCTGCTCCAGAGTGGTACGGTAATCCCGTCTTATCAATCATGGTGTTCGACAACAATGAACCTGCAAGTTATGAAGAAGCAATGGTGGGCCCAGATTCCAACAAATGGCTAGAAGCCATGAAGTTCGAGATAGGATCCATGTATGAGAACAAAGTGTGGACTTTGGAGGTACTGCCTGAGGGCCGCAAGGCTATTCAGAACAAATTATTCAGAACAAATAGCTGCATTTTTCGATTATGAAATCTGGCAGATGGATGTCAAAACGGCGTTCCTTAACGGTTTCCTTAAGGAAGAATTGTATATGATACAACCCGAAGGTTTTGTCAATCCTAAGAATGCTAACAAAGTGTGCAAGCTCCAGCGATCCATTTATGGACTGGTGCAAGCATCTCGGAGTTGGAACAAATGCTTTGATGAGGTGATCAAAGCATTTGGGTTTATACAAGTGGTTGGAGAATCTTGTATTTACAAGAAAGTGAGTGGGAGCTCTGTGGCGTTTCTAATATTATATGTGGATGACATATTGCTGATTGGAAACAACGTAGAGTTTTTGGAGAGCATAAAGGATTACTTGAATAAAAGTTTCTCTATGAAGGACCTAGGAGAAGCTGCTTACATTCTAGGCATTAAGATCTATAGGGATAGATCAAAACGCCTGATAGGACTTTCACAAAGCGCATACCTTGATAAAGTTTTGAAGAGGTTCAAAATGGAACAGTCCAAGAAGGGGTTCTTGCCAGTTTTACAAGGTACGAGATTGAGTAAGACTCAGTGCCCAACAACTGATGAGGATAGAGAGCATATGCGCTTCGTCCCCTATGCTTCAGCCATAGGCTCTATCATGTATGCAATGCTGTGCACTAGACCGAACGTTAGCCTGGCCATAAGTATGGCAGGTAGGTTCCAGAGTAATCCAGGAGTGGATCACTGGACAGCGGTCAAGAATATCCTGAAGTACCTGAAAAGGACTAAGGAGATGTTTCTCGTGTATGGAGGTGACAAAGAGCTCGCCGTAAAAGGTTACGTCGATGCAAGCTTTGACACAGATCCGGACGACTCTAAGTCGCAAACCGGATACGTATTTATTATTAATGGGGGTGCGGTAAGCTGGTGCAGTTCCAAGCAAAGCGTCGTAGCAGATTCTACATGTGAAGCGGAGTACATGGCTGCCTCGGAGGCGGCTAAGGAGGGTGTCTGGATGAAGCAGTTCATGACGGATTTTGGAGTGGTGCCAAGCGCACTGAATCCAATAACCTTGTTCTGTGACAACACGGGTGCCATTGCCTTAGCAAGGGAACCACGGTTTCACAAGAAGTCCAGACACATCAAACGACGCTTCAACCTCATCGGTGACTACGTCGAAGGGGAGGATGAAAATATATGTAAAGTGCACACGGATCTGAATGTAGCAGACCCGCTGACTAAACCTCTTCCACGGCCAAAGCATGATCAACACCAGAACTGTATGGGTGTTAGATTTATTACAATGTAATTCGCATGATGATGTGAGGGCTAGATTATTGACTCTAGTGCAAGTGGGAGACTGTTGGAATTATGCCCTAGAGGCAATAATAAATATAGTTATTATTATAATTCCTGTATCAAGATAATCGTTTATTATCCATGCTATAATTGTATTGAATGAAGACTCATTTACATGTGTGGATACATAGACAAAACACTGTCCCTAGCAAGCCTCTAGTTGGCTAGCCAGTTGATCAAAGATAGTCAGTGTCTTCTGATTATGAACAAGGTGTTGTTGCTTGATAACTGGATCACGTCATTAGGAGAATCACGTGATGGACTAGACCCAAACTAATAGACGTAGCATGTTGATCGTGTCATTTTGTTGCTACTGTTTTCTGCGTGTCAAGTATTTGTTCCTATGACCATGAGATCATATAACTCACTAACAACGGAGGAATACTTTGTGTGTATCAAACGTCGCAACGTAACTGGGTGACTATAAAGATGCTCTACAGGTATCTCCGAAGGTGTTCGTTGAGTTAGTATGGATCAAGACTGGGATTTGTCACTCCGTGTGACGGAGAGGTATCTCGGGGCCCACTCGGTAATACAACATCACACACAAGCCTTGCAAGCAATGTAACTTAGTGTAAGTTGCGGGATCTGGTATTACGAAACGAGTAAAGAGGCTTGCCGGTAAACGAGATTGAAATAGGTATGCGGATACTGACGATCGAATCTCGGGCAAGTAACATACCGAAGGACAAAGGGAATGACATACGGGATTATATGAATCCTTGGCACTGAGGTTCAAACGATAATATCTTCGTAGAATATGTAGGATCCAATATGGGCATCCAGGTCCCGCTATTGGATATTGACCGAGGAGTCTCTCGGGTCATGTCTACATAGTTCTCGAACCCGCAGGGTCTGCACACTTAAGGTTCGACGTTGTTTTATGCGTATTTGAGTTATATGGTTGGTTACCAAATGTTGTTCGGAGTCCCAGATGAGATCACGGACGTCACGAGGGTTTCCGGAATAGTCCAGAAACGAAGATTGATATATAGGATGACCTCATTTGATTACCGGAAGGTTTTCGGAGTTACCGGGAATGTACCGGGAATGACGAATGGGTTCCGGGAGTTCACCGGGGGGGGGGGGCAACCCACCCCGGGGAAGCCCATAGGCCTTGAGGGTGGCGCACCAGCCCTTAGTGGGATGGTGGGACATCCCAAAAGGGCCCTATGCGCATTGGAAGAAAAATCAAAGAGAAAAAAAAAAAGGAGGAGGTGGGAAGGGAAGGAAGGACTCCCACCCACCAAACCAAGTCCAACTCGGTTTGGGGGGGGGGGTAGACCTTCCCCCCTTGGCTCGGTCGACCCCCTTGGGGCTCCTTGAGCCCCAAGGCAAGGCCCTCCTTTCCCACCTATATATACGGAGGTTTTAGGGCTGATTTGAGACGACTTTTCCACGGCAGCCCGACCACATACCTCCATGGTTTTTCCTCTAGATCGCGTTTCTGCGGAGCTCAGGCGGAGCCCTGCTGAGACAAGGTCAACACCAACCTTCGGAGCACCGTCACGCTGCCGGAGAACTCTTCTACCTCTCCGTCTCTCTTGCTGGATCAAGAAGGCCGAGATCATCGTCGAGCTGTACGTGTGCTGAACGCGGAGGTGCCGTCCGTTCGGTACTAGATCGTGGGACTGATCGCGGGATTGTTCGCCGGGCGGATCGAGGGACGTGAGGACGTTCCACTACATCAACCGCGTTCACTAACGCTTCTGCTGTACAGTCCACAAGGGTACGTAGATCACTCAACCCCTCTCGTAGATGGACATCACCATGATAGGTCTTCGTGCGCGTAGGAAATTTTTTGTTTCCCATGCGACGTTCCCCAACACTAAGATTTATCAATCCGCGGGAGGCATAGGATGAAGATGGTCTCTCTCAAGCAACCCTGCAACCAAATAAAAAAGAGTCTCTTGTGTCCCCAACACACCTAATACAATGGTAAGTTGTATAGGTGCACTAGTTCGTCGAGGAGATTGTGATACAAGTGCAATATGGATGGTAGATATAGGTTTTTGTAATCTGAAATTACAAAAACAGCAAGGTAACAAATAGTAAAAGTGAGCACGAACGGTATTGCAATGCGTGGAAACAAGGCCTAGGGTTCATACTTTCACTAGTGAAGTTCTCTCAACAATGATAACATAATTGGATCATATAACTAGCCCTCAACATGCAACAAAGAGTCACTCTAAAGTCACTAATAGCGGAGAACAAACGAAGAGATTATTGTCGGGTACGAAACCACAACAAAGTTATTCTTTCTGATCGATCCGTAATAGAGTTCGTACTAGAATAACACCTTAAGATACATATCAACCAAGACCCTAATGTCACCTAGATACTCCATTGTCACCTCAAGTATCCGTGGGCATGATTATACGATATGCATCACACAATCTCAGAATCATCTATTCAACCAACACATAGAACTTCAAAGAGTGCCCCAAAGTTTCTACCAGAGAGTCAAAACGTGTGCCAACCCCTGTGCATAGGTTCCCAATGTCACGAACCCGCAAGTTGATCACCAAAACATACATCAAGTACTCACATGAATCCACGTGTGCCAACCCATATGCATAGGTTCCCAATTGTCACAAACCCGCAAGTTGATCACAGCAGATAGACACGTGCAAGACATACATCAAGTGTTCTCAAAGACTCAATCCGATAAGATAACTCCAAAGGGGAAACTCAATTCATTACAAGAAGGAGAGGGGGCAGAACATCGTAAGATCCAACTATAGTAGCAAAGCCCATGGTACATCGAGATCAAGACATCTCAAGAACACGAGAGAGAGAGAGATCAAACACATAGCTACTGGTACATACCCTCAGCCCCGAGGGAGAACTACTCCCTCCTCGTCATGGAGATCGCATGGATGATGAAGATGGCCACCGGAGATGGATTCCCCCTCCGACAGGGTGCCGGAACGGGCTCCAGATTGGTTTTTGGTGGCTACAGAGGCTTGCGACGGCGGAACTCCCGATCTAGGTTTCTTTCTGGAGGTTTCTGAATTTATAGGAATTTATGGAGGTGGAATTATGTCAGTTGGGCCCACAAGGAGGTCACAATCCTGGTTGCCAACACCTAGGGGGTGGTGGCGGCGTCAGGGCTTGTGACTGCCTCGTGGCCCATCTGGCCTTCTTTCAAAGCTTCGGGGGTCTGTTTTGGTCCAAAAAAATCATCGTAAAGTTTCATTCCATTTGGATTCCGTATGAAAATGGGCCAAAAACACGGAAAAAAAGAAACTGGCACTTGGCACTGAGTTAATAGGTTAGTCCCCAAAAATATATAAAATAGCATATTCATGCATATAAAACATCCAAAGTTGACAAGATAATAGCATGGAACCATCAAAAATTATAGATACGTTGGAGACGTATCAGCATGCACGTTTACAACAGGTATCATGAACATAGGCATTTCTATTAATGAATATAGGAGTTTTACAAGATGAGCTACAAGGGTGATGGCAGCGGAAAAGCTCTATCTAAGGCAGCATGGTCTTGATGCAGCTCCAATCCACAGGGATCTGACTCGGTTATGCTCCTAGCCCGCGAACACTCTGTCTCCTCACGTACGACGGATCCTTATGTGAACCTGGCCACGTTAAAAGCCGCTGAGTGCTTTTGAATGTACTCGCAAGCAAACCAAAACTAACATATACACTGAGCAAAGTAATCTATGGCTTTCAAGCATGCATTTGTTATTAGAGCAATATTAATCATCATGACATAGCATACCTATCTAGCAAGGTTAATTATCAAGGTATAACAGGGTTATCTAGCAAGATAACTTCTAAAGTAAATGCGATAAGGTAAAGCATATTAGGTAAATGATTTGTACTTTGACTATTCTTATGATCCAGTATGAATATGATCCAATCCAACTCATGTGGTCATCGACCACTCATCTCATAGCCATCTCATGGCTAACATGTCATCTACCGGACATCTTCCGATGTCTGCACAAGACGAGTTCTTCCATCATTATCATCGTCTTACGGTTGATCACCTACTGAGGTTTGGTCGGGCTATTCAATACCATGGAATCGGCTATTCGAATAGATTTGACACTCTGCAAAGGTTGCACACTTTACCCACACTATGCAGCACTGACCTCATGATCCCATTCGGGTAGACCAATATTACTCCAACGAAACTTGCCATACCCATGATTCTTTCATCGTACCCCCGGCAACCACTCTCCCCGGAGTCTTGCCCTGGGTGGCCCTGTGTCCTCATGACACCTCCCCACCGTCGTGGCCAAACTGAACTGTCTGACCTAGGGATGGGCCCAACTCAACTCAACTGGGCTCACACGATTATCACCGCCCACCTAATCAGGGCAGCACGCGTGCATAATCCTCCCTCTTTGGGAGTACCAGTGAAAGGTCACGCGATCAGCCCAAGTCACAGCCGTCCCATATCAGCAAATGTGGTTGCACGGATAAGCTCGGAGAGGTGACTCGAGATCAACCCATTAGGTTTGGTTTAAACAACATATTTATCAAGCATGGTTATTGTCAGCAGTGACTTAAAATAATGATGATTCTGCATGAAATAACAACGGTAGAAACACCTCAACCTATCTCTATATTATGAGTCATTCATAAGACAGTATGTAAATGCCAGGTTATTACATTACAAGCTCTAAATGTAAATTAGGCCCTCGGAACCCTCGCATAAAACCGGCAAATAAATCGGTAGCCACCACAACGGTCTTTACAACACAGATCTGGGACGTTACCAGAATAACTCAACCCCGGCTCAAGACGGCTGGAAAGCAGCACACAACATGAGGCGGTGTTGATAAAAAGAATGTAGCAGTTCCCTAAGACGACCGAAGAACAACTGAGTGCATAGGGTCACTGCCACGGAAAGAAATTCAACAGCTGCCCACGACGGCCGAAAATTAGCTCAGAACACGAGCTAGCTGTCGACGAGAGAGTTATAAAGTCAGCATCCACCCCGGACGGCCGAAAGGAGCTCAGACTCGGGCGTGGTGCCGTCATTGAAGAAAATGCGAGCAAGGGTTCGTCGGAGTCACGTACCACACGTTAATATACATACAATCGTAAGCATATTAATTGAACATGCAAGAACAACACAAAGCAAGATTTAGGGCATATGTCAGGTGGTCGTCTTGCCTGGGGTTAAAGAATAGACTCGGAAGAGGTGCGGAGAGTCCATAGAAAGGATCACCGGAACAGTTCTCTCTCGAAGGGGGCTGATTGGAAACAAGGGCGAAAGGGTCATTTTCATAGTGTAACCATCTCGTGAAAATGATACCAGCATGACGGGCTCGACGAGACGAAGAGGTGGGCTTTGGAATCACCCCAATCGGAGTTCCAAGCAAAAAGATATGATGGATTTTCTGCCAAGGACTAATCTGCAAAATAAATTATTGCAACCAAGTCCTGATAGCCTGTTTGGCCGCGCACTCCGGGAAATACGCTTTCCCGTGGGGAAAACGTAAATACGCCTAGGGCGTTTTCACTTAAACCTTGCGGGCCCGGAGTCAACGTCGTTGTCTGACCGACAGGGGGGGCCTGAAAGGAGGCGGGGCCCGCGTAGCCAGTTGGGCGAGGTCGTCGTCTCCCTCCCGACGGGTGCCCGAGGGCAGAGGGCGGCGAGCGGCGCCGAAGGCCGTCCCAGCGCCACCGGCCTCCTCCGGCGATGCTCCTGCCACCAGAGCGCTCCTCGCGGTGCGTCGCATCCATCCCGCTATCCATGGACCCGAGGAGGGCAGAGATGAGCATGCCCTCAGCCATGGCGGACGGCCGATTTCGGTGACCTTGGGGCCAAGCACCTGGCCACTCTAGAGGTCAACCTTGACGCGGGAGGGCTTTAGTGGAGTGCTGGTGGGTGTCTGGTGGTGATGGGAGGGGAGGAGAGGGTCGAGGCGGACCGAAATTAGGAGGAGGACAGGGGCGGCCATGGCGGCAAGAAGAGCTCCAGGCGCTCGGGGAAGAGGGGGCGCGACTGCACGAGAAGAGGAGGGACTCGAGGAGGCTACTGGGATGGAGAAGGACTCGGGAAGCACTTTAAATAGGCTCGGGAGAAGGCTCTAGGCATCTCTCACGGGCGACCGAAGCTCGAGGGAGATTGGCATTATTCCAGTGGTCGGCAGACACGTCCATGGCGAGGAACAGAGGGGGGAAAGGATCGCACAATCACGGGCTAGCTACTAGACATGGAGGGGACGCGAGGGGCACATGGAGTGGACGGGGCCGGGGGGCCAAATGCACACAGCTTGCATATGGCGCGCTCTCATGGTGATCACCACGTGCACAACCCGATTTGACATCTCCTGCGTGTCCAATCATGTCCAACAGCACCCTCACTGCTCCAGGAGATAAGAATGGAAGTTGGAATGAGCTGAGAGGCTCTGGGGAAGAAGGAACTTGCCAAAATAGATCCTGATATGAAGGTGTTTGTGGTTGTTTCTCGGGAAATGAGTGGATAATTGGAGTTGGATCTTTGTCAAAATGAAATAGGATAGGAAGAACTATAAGCTTGCAAAATTTTAAGTCTTCTGGACCATGTTTGCATACACTTCCTTCACAAACCACGAAATGGTCCAAAAAATAGGATTTGAAGCTGGGCTCAAATGGCCAAATGAATTTGGCTCAAACTTGGGGAAAGATGATGATTTGATCAAATGAAGATACTGGAGAAGTTTCAGCTCAATTGGAAATTCCTAGAGGGTACTTCCTTCACGGAGCTTCCAAATGGGCAGAAATTTAGGAAAATTGCTGGGAAAGGATGGTGAGAGGGATTGAGATGATATTTGGTATTCACTAGTTATTTAACAATGTAAACCATCATGAAAAGTTTCATCTCAAGGAGATCAAGGAATAGAGCACTTCCTTTGCAAATTTCCCAAGTGGATAGAATTTGCAGTTTGATGTTGTGCTCAAAATTTGAATTAGGGAACTTAGGATTTTGATGGAAATGAGGAAGATATGGATAGGAGAAGCTCCACACTGTATTTGGGATTTTTCAAAGTGCCCAAAATGGTAGTTCCTTTAGAAAGTGCCCAAAATGCTATATTGGCAGTAAATAGGAAAATGCAATTTTCCCTTATTCTATGATGGCCAATATTTTATGGGAGCTCAATATGATCACAAAGAATATCTCTACAAGTTTTCATAAGCTTTGGAGATGGCTAGCTATTTTCCTGGATTTAATTCCTTCATCTAGCAGAAAAAGGAATTAATTATAAATCAAAAATATTGCAAATGACTTGGCAATATTTTTGCATATCCAGGGTTTAAAGATAAGGGATGATCAGTGGGAAAAGGTTTGGAAGGCAACAGGGCAAGAGAAATTGGGGTTCCTTTGAAACAAGAGAGATCAGGGTTTCCCTTTCCCGCAATTCGTAAGGTAGGGTTCTGACGGCAAAACCATGAGAAAAGGTCTTGGGTGGAAAGGCTAGACTAGGGAGAATTTAGGGAAGGCAAGGCTAGATGATCATCTTCACATTCCGAGGGTGCAATAAATCTGATAACACCGAGAAAAAGACGGGGGTCAAATCCGGCAAATGAAAAAAAAATCAGGGAGCGAAAACCAGGGTGTTACAATATTGATATCCAACACATATTCAGGCTTCAACATATGAGGACTTCGATGGCTCATATGGCAGTCGCCATGATCGACGAGGAGTACGTTGATATGAAGACCAAATTCCCCTCGGATCAGCACAAAGTGTGGGAGACGATCCCACTTGACGGTATCAACATTGAGTATGCAACAAAAGATGCGTACGTTGCATACGAGTTGTACCGTAGTATTCGAATCATGAACTATGGTCAAGCGTCACTTCGTACATCAAGCACCACCACCACCACCAATTTGGGGATATTCTGATTCGGACGAGTAGTGTTCGCAACGGCGAACACTTCTATTTCTAGCTCGGACGAGTATTTTTATTTATGTCCATGTTCAAATATGTTGTGAGCAAGATTTCCAGAGCATTGTGATGTATGATACCATGGCAAGTTTCAACATTTTTAGAGTTCATTTGTAGTGCTTTTTATTTTCAGGGTCATTTACCTAAAAAATCATTAAATGCATGAAAAATAGCAACTGAATTTAGAAAATGTTGAAATTTGAGGATGCGTCTTGGAATTGTGCATATTGAATGCACAAAAAGTCTAGAGTTGAAACAAGTTAACAAAAATGAAATGCCAGTGTAACATACGAGTTTTCGTGTGAAACCCTCATACTCTGAAGTAGATGGCCAAGTTTGTACACGAAGTGCATTAAGTTTTTGTCATAATCCTCTCAACTTTTTAGCACATGCTATGTGTGTGAAATGATGATACCATCCCTAGTTTCAACCTTTTTAGAATTCATTTTTAGTGCTTTTTTAATTTTAGGGTCATTTACCTAACAAAATCATTAAATGCATGAAAAATAGCAACTAAAGTTAGAAACTGTTGAAATTTGAGGATGTGGCTTGGATGGCCATTATATCATTATTTCACCCACATGGCATGTGCTAAAAAGTTGGGAGGGTTACGGCAAAAAACATGATGAACTTCATGCACAAACTAGGCAATCTCTTCCGAAGTATCATGGTTCCGGACGAATACTCATCTCTTACAAAGGCATATCATTTTTTAATCTTATTTCAACTCCAGACTTTTTGTGCCCTCAATATGCATCATTCAAAGCCACCTCATAAATTTTCAATCCTTTCTCACCTCATTTGCTATTTTCCATGCATTAAATGATTTATTTGAGCTAAATGACCCTTAAATTGAAAAACACTATAAATGAACTATGAAACGGCTGAAACTTGGCATGGTATCATCATTTCACCCACATGGCTTGTGCTAAAAAGTTGGGAGGGTTACGAAAAAAAACAAGATGCACTTCATGTACAAACTCAACTATCTCTTCTGAAGTATCAGGGTTCGGGACGAATACTTATCTCTTACAAATGCATTTACTTTTTTTAATATTGTTTCAATTCCAGGCTTTTTGTGCTCTCAATATGCATCATTCAAAGCCACCTCATAAATTTTTAACCCTTTCTCACCTCATTTGCTATTTTCCAAGCATTAAATGATTTATTTGAGCTAAATTACCCTTAAATTGAAAAGAGCTACAAATGAACTCTGAAAAGGCTGAAACTTGGCATGGTATGATCATTTCACCCACACAGCATGTGCTAAAAAGTTGGGAGGGTTACGACAAAAACAGGATGCACTTCGTGTACAAACTGGACTATCTCTTCCTAAGTATCACTGTTCCGGATGAATACTCATCTCTTACAAAGGCACTTTATTTTTTTATCTTATTTCAACTCCAGACTTTTTGTGCCCTCAATATGCATCATTCAAAGCCACCTCATAAATTTTCTACCCTTTCTCACCTCATTTGCTATTTTCCATGCATTAAATGATTTATTTGAGCTAAATGACCCTTAAATTGAAAAGCACTACAAATAAACTCTGAAAAGGCTGATACTTGGCATGGTATGATCATTACACCCATATAGCGTGTGCTAAAAAGTTGGGAGGGTTACGGCAAAAACAGGATGCACTTTGTGTACAAAGTGAACTATCTCTTACGAAGTATCATGGTTCTGGACAAATACTCATCCTTTATAAAGGCATTTCATTTTTTTAATAACCTAAAAATTACCAAATGTAATATACTGATAAAAACACTAATATTAAACATCCGAAAAAAGAATGATTAAAAAACTATTTTAAAAGTAAAGTTATTCACAAACTAGTGATTCACACAAATTTCAAAAAAAATCAAATTTAAATTATGTAAATTTGAAAATTACTAGAACTAATAGAAATTTTGTAGTTTTTTTGACCTAAACCGAAAACATTCATTCAAAAACTATAAATGGTCTAACAGTTATTTCAAATTTAAAAACAGAAATTGTCTAGTTTAGAAAAACAAAAAATAATAAAAAAAAGAGAAAATTGACCTTTAGTCCCTGCTGGAGCCACCAACCCGGACTAAAGGTCCCTTCCCGCGCGGAATTTGGACCACCGAAAATAGACCTTTAGTCCCGGTTGGTGGCTACAACCGGGACTAAAGGTGATTACGAGTGGGCCACGCGCCCAACCTTTAGTCCCGGTTGGTGCCACCAACCGGGACTAAAGACCCTTTAGTCCCGGTTCGTAGAGCCAACCGGGACTAAAGGTCCCTATATATAAAACTTCGCGCACATTCGGCCCCAATCTCTCCCATTCGATCGATCTCCCCGACGCCGATGAAACAGAGCAGAGCCGCCGCCACCCTCTCCATCGCGACGTCGTCAGGCTGCCCATTTATGTCGATGACCCACGCGCGCCCTCAACGTCACCGTCCGACCGCTCTGCTCCCAAGCGCCGCCCGAGCCCGCGCCGACGCCGCCGCCACTCCTCCACGGGCGCCCACCTCGATCCTCCAAGTGTCGTAGCGGCCCGAGCCCGCAGCGTGCTGCTCCTCCCCGCCTTCGGCGTCCTCCTCCGTCTTCGCCGACCATCCCTGGCGGTGAGCCTCTCCTCTCCTCTCGATACTACTTGTCATTTCTTGTTCACATGATAACATGCATGGAAGAACATTTCAGTACATGAGTTCATGTTTCAGTAGATGAGTTCACTGGAAAACGGCATTTGGACTACTTTAGCAATAAGAACCCGTGTTCAACCGAAAACAGAATATAGAAAAATCCGAAAATTAGTTTTGGGTAGGGGTGAGTGCTATGTCAATTTGTTGGATAGTGCTCCTTCTCTAGCTTATAGCTGGGTAATTATTGATGATTTTCTCTACCAATTTGTCACATTTGCTGGTTTCTTTAATAAAGATTGACGGAAACTTGATGTAGTGTAGTCCTGGTGGTTGCACGCTTGCTATTTTCTGCGAGCGCATAGTTGTTAATTCTAGGTGATTTTTATGATGCATTTGTTGGAAATATGCCCTAGAGGCAATGATAAATAGTTATTATTATATTTCCTGTTTAAATATAATCGATTATTGTCCATGCTATAATTGTATTGAATGAAAACATAGATACATGTGTGGATACATAGACAAAACAATGTCCCTAGCAAGCCTCTAGTTAGCTAGCCAGTTGATCAATGATAGTCAAGGTTTTCTGACTATATGCAAGTGTTTTCACTTGATAACTGGATCACATCATTAGGAGAATCATGTGATGGACTAGACCCAAACTATGAACGTAGAATATTGATCGTGTCGTTTTATTGCTATTTTTTTCTACGTGTCAAGTATTTATTCCTATGACCATGAGATCATATAATTCACAGGCACCGGAGGAATACCTTGTGTGCATCAAACGTAGCAACGTAACTGGGTGACTATAAAGGTGCTCGACAGGTATCTCCGAAAGTGTCATTTGAGTTAGTATGGATCAAGACTGGGATTTGTGACTCCGTGTGACAAAGAGGTATCTCGGGGCCCACTCGGTAATACAACATCACACACAAGCCTTCCAAGCAATGTGACTAAGTGTAAGTCACGGGATCTTGTATTACGGAACGAATAAAGAGACTTGCCGGTAACGAGATTGAAATAGGTATGCGGATACCGACGATCGAATCTCGGGCAAGTAACATACCGAAGGACAAAGGGAATGACATACAGGATTATATGAATCCTTGACACTCAGGTTCAACCGATAAGATCTTCGGAGAATATATAGGATCCAATATGGGCATCCAAGTCCCGCTATTGGACATTGACCGAGGAGTGCCTCGGGTCATGTCTACATAGTTCTCGAACCCACAGGGTCTGCACACTTAAGGTTCGATGATGTTTTAGTATAGTCGAGTTATATGTGTGGTTACCGAATGTTGTTTGGAGTCCCGAATGAGATCACGGATGTCACAAGAGTTTCCGGAATGGTCCGTAAACGACGATTGATATATTGGATGGTTTCATTTGGTCACCGGAACTTTCGGGCAATTCCGGCAGTGTACTGGGAGTGACGAATGGGTTCCGGGTGTTTACCGGGAAGGGGCCACCCACCCGGGAGTGATCCCAAGGCCCTAGGGTGGGGCCACAAGTCCTTATTGGGCTGGTGGAGTCATCTCAAGAGGGCTATGGCACCACATAAGAAAATACCAAAAGAAAAGAAAAATAAAAAGGAAAGAGGGAGGTGAGAAGGAAGATGAGGACTCCTCCTTCCCAAACCGAATTGGAGGAGGAGTCCTCCTCCTCCTGGCGGCCGGCGCACCTCGAGGGCATTATCCCTCAAGGTTAGCCCCTCCCCCTCCCTCCTATATATAGTTGTGGTTTAGAGCTTTTTGTGTTGGGGAACGTCGCATGGGAAACAAAAATTTTCCTACACGCACGAAGACCTTTCATGGTGATGTCCATCTACGAGAGGGGATATTCGATCTACGTACCCTTGTAGACCGCACAGCAGAAGCGTTAAGAAACACGGTTGATGTAGTGGAACGTCCTCACGTCCCTCGATCCGCCCCGCGAACTGTCCCGGGATCAGTCCCACGATCTAGTGCCGAACGGACGGCACCTCCGCGTTCAGCACACGTACAACTCGACGATGATCTCGGCCTTCTTGATCCAGCAAGAGAGACAGAGAAGTAGATGTGTTCTCCGGCAGCGTGACGGCGCACCGGAGGTTGGTGATGATCTTATCTCAGCAGGGCTCCTCCCGAGTTCCGCAGAAACGCGATCTAGAGGTAAAACCGTGGAGATATGTGGTCGGGCTGCCGTGGCAAAGTTGTCTCAAATCAGCCCTAAAACCTCCGTATATATAGGGGGAAGAGGGGGGGCTTGCCTTGGGGCTCAAGGGGCCCCAAGGGGGTCGGCCGAGCCAAGGGGGGAAGGTCTCCCCTTCCAAACCGAATCTAACTTGGTTTGGAAGGTGGAGTCCTTCTTCCCTTTCCCACCTCCTCCTTTTTTTTCTCTTTGATTTTTCTTCCTATGGCGCATAGGGCCTTCTTGGGCTGTCCCACCAGCCCACTAAGGGCTGGTGCGCCACCCCCAAGGCCTATGGGCTTCCCCGGGTTGGGTTGCCCCCCCCCCCCGGTGAACACCCGGAACCCATTTGTCATTCCCGGTACATTCCCGGTAACTCCAAAAACCTTCCGATAATCAAATGAGGTCATCCTATATATCAATCTTCGTTTCTGGACCATTCCGGAAACCCTCGTGACGTCCGTGATCTCATCCGGGACTCCGAACAACATTCAGTAACCAACCATATAACTCAAATACGCATAAAACAACGTCGAACCTTAAGTGTGTAGACCCTGCGGGTTCGAGAACTATGTAGACATGACCCGAGAGACTCCTCGGTCAATATCCAATAGCGGGACCTGGATGCCCATATTGGATCCTACATATTCTACGAAGATCTTATCGTTTGAACCTCAGTGCCAAGGATTCATATAATCCGGTATGTCATTCCCTTTGTCCTTCGGTATGTTACTTGCCCGAGATTCGATCGTCAGTATCCGCATACCTATTTCAATCTCGTTTACCGGCAAGTATCTTTACTCGTTCCATAATACAAGATCCCGTGACTTACACTAAGTCACATTGCTTGCAAGGCTTGTGTGTGATGTTGTATTACCGAGTGGGCCCCGAGATACCTATCCGTCATACGGAGTGACAAATCCCAGTCTCGATCCATACTAACTCAACGAACACCTTCGGAGATACCTGTAGAGCATCTTTATAGTCACCCAGTTACGTTGCGACGTTTTATACACACAAAGCATTCCTCCGGTGTCAGTGAGTTATATGATCTCATGGTCATAGGAACAAATACTTGACACGCAAAAAACAGTAGCAACAAAATGACACGATCAACATGCTACGTCTATTAGTTTGGGTCTAGTCCATCACGTGATTCTCCTAATGACGTGATCCAGTTATCAATCAACAACACCTTGTTCATAATCATAAGACCCTGACTATCTTTGATCAACTGGCTAGCCAACTAGAGGCTTGCTAGGGACAGTGTTTTGTCTATGTATCCACACATGTATATAAGTCTTCATTCAATACAATTATAGCGTGGATAATAAACGATTATTATGAACAAAGAAATATAATAATAACTAATTTATTATTGCCTCTAGGGCATATTTCCAACAGTCTCCCACTTGCACTAGAGTCAATAATCTAGTTCACATCACCATGTGATTCCAACGAATCCAACACCCATATATTTATGGGGTCTGATCACGTCTTGCTCGTGAGAGAGGTTTTAGTCAACAGTTCTGAAACTTTCAGGTCCGTGTGTCCTTTACAAATCTTTATGTCATCTTATAGATGCTGCTACTATGTGCTATTCGGAAATACTCCAAATATCTACTCTACTATACGAATCCGTTTCACTACTCATAGTTATTCGGATTAGTGTCAAAGCTTGCATCGACGTAACCCTTTACGATGAACTCTTTAACCACCTCCATAATCGAGAAAAATTCCTTAGTCTATCAGTTACTAAGGATAAATTTTGACCGCTGCTAGTGATTAAATCATGGATCACTCTCTGTACCTCTCAACAGAGTGCAAGGCACACATCAGGTACGGTACTCAGCATGACATACTTTAGAGTCTACGGCTAAGGCATAGAAGACGACCTTCGTCTATTCTCTTTATTTTGCCGTGGTCGGGTTTTGAGTCTTACTCAAATTCACACCTCACAACGCAACCAAGCACTCCTTCTTTGCTGATCTATTTTGAACTCCTTCAAAACTTGTCAAGGCATGCATTTTGTTGAAGCTTCTATTAAGCGTTTTGATCTATCTCCATAGATCTTGATGCTCAACGTTCAAGTAGCTCAATCCAGGTATTCCTTTGAAAACTCCTTTCAAACAACCTTGTATGCTTTACAGAAATTCTACATTACTTCTGATCCACAATATGTCAACCACATATACTTATCAGAAATTCTATAGTGCTCCCACTCACTTCTTTGGAAATACAAGTTTCTCATAAACCTTGTACAAACCCAAAATCTTTGATCATCTCATCAAAGTGTATATTCCAACTCCGAGATGCTTGCACCAGTTCATTGAAGGATCACTGGAGCTTGCATACTTGCTAGTATCTTCAGGATCGACAAAACCTTCTGGTTGTATCACATACAATGTTTGCTCAAGGAAACCGTCGAGGAAACAATGTTTTGACATACTACGTGCAATATTTCACAAATAATGCAGCAACTACTAACATAATTTTAACAGAATTTTAGCATCGCTACGAGTGAGAAAGTCTCATCATAGTCAACTGTTTGATCTTGTCGGAAACATCTTTGCGACAAGTCGAGCTTTTCTTAATAGTGACTTATCACCATCACCGTCTGTCTTCCTTTTAAAGATCCATCTTTACTCAATAGTCCTATGACCATCAAGTAGTTCTTCCAAAGTCTACACTTTGTTTTCATACATGGATCCTCTCTCGGATTTCATGGCCTCCAGCCATTTGTCGGAATCCGGTCCCACCATTGCTTTCTCCATAACTCGTAGGTTCACTGTTGCTCAACAACATGACCTCCAAGACAGGGTTACCGTACCACTCTGCAGTAGTACGCGACCTTGTCAACCTACGAGGTTTGTAGTAACTTGATCCGATGCTCGATGATCACCATCATCAGCTTTAACTTCAATTGGTGTAGGCGCCACAGGAACAACTTCCTGCGGCCTGCTACACACTGGTTGAAGTGATGGTTCAATAACCTCATCAAGTTCTACCACCCTCCCACTCAATTCTTTCGAGAGAAACCTTTCCTCGAGAAAGGATACGTTTCTAGAAACAAACACTTTGCTTTCGGATCTGAGATAGGAGATGTACCCAACTGTTTTGGATATCCTATGAAGATGCATTTATCCACTTTGGGTTCGAGCTTATCAGACTGAAACTTTTTCACATAAGTGTCGAATCCCCAAACTTTCAAGAAACGACAGTTTAGATTTCTCTAAACCTCAGTCTATACTGTGTCATCTCAACAGAAATACGCGGTGCCCTATTTAAAGTGAATGCGGTTGTCTCTAATGCATAACCCATAAACGATAGTGGTAATTCGATAAGAGACATCATAGCATGCACCATACCAAATAGTGCGTGGCTATGACGTTCAGACACATCATCACACTATGATGTTCCAGGTGGCATGAACTGCGAAACAATTCCCACATTGTCTTAACTGCGTACCAAAACTCGTAACTCAGATATTCATTTCTATGATCATATCGTAGACAGTTTATCCTCTTGTTACGACGAACTTCACTCCGAAACAGAATTGAACTTTTCAATATTTCAGACTTGTGATTCATTAAGTAAATACTCTTGTATCCATTCAAATCCTCATTGAAGTAAGAACATAATGATATCCACTGTGTGCCTCAGCACCCATTGGACTGCACACATAAAAATGTATCACTTCCAACAAGTTACTATCTTGTTTCATCTCAATGAACACAAGGCCTTGCTCATGTGGTATGATTTGCATGTCACTAGTGATTCAAAATCAGGTGAGTATAAAGATCCATCATCATGGAGCCTCTTCATGCAATTTATACCAACATGACTCAAGCGGCAGTGCCACAAGTAAGTGGTACTATCATCATTACCTTGTATCTTTTGGCACCAATATCATGAACATGTGTAACACTACAATCGAGATTCAATAAACCATTGAAGGTGATTATTCAAGCAAATAGAGCAACCATTATTCTCTTTAAATGAATAATCGTATTGCAACAAACACGATCCAATCATGTTCATGCTCAACGCAAACACCAAATAACAATTATTTGGGTTTCACCACCAATCTCGATGATAGAGGGAGCGTGGGACGTTTGATCATATCAACCTTGGAAACACTTCCAACACGTATCGTCACCTCGCCTTTAACTAGTCTCCGTTTATGTCGTAGCTTTCATTTCGTGTTACTAATCACTTAGCAACCGAACCGGTATCCAATACCCTCGTGCTACTAGGAGTACTAGTAAAGTACACATCAACATCATGTATATCAAATATACGTCTTTCGACTTTTGCCAGCCTTCTTATCTACCAAGTATCTAGAGTTGCTCCGCCTCAGTGACTGTTCCCCTCATTACAGAAGCACTTAGTCTCGGGTTTGGGTTTAATCTTGGGTTCCTTCATTAGTGCAGCAACTGTTTTGCCGTTTCACGAAGTATCCCTTCTAGCCCTTGCCTTTCTTGAAACTTAGTGGTTTTACTAACCATCAACTATTGATGCTCCTTCTTGATTTCTACTTTCGCAGTGTCAAACATCACGAATCGCTCAAGGATCATTGTATCTATCCTTGATATGTTATAGTTCATCACGAAGCTCTCACAGCTTGGTGGCAGTGACTTTGGAGAACCATCACTATCTCATCTGGAAGATTAACTCCCACTTGATTCAAGCGATTGTCGTACTCAGACAATCTGAGCACACGCTCAACGATTGAGTTTTTCTCCTTTACTTTGTGGAAAAAGAATCTTGTCGGAGGTCTCGTACCTCTTAACAAGGGCACAAGCATGAAATCACAATTTCATCTCTTTAGAACATCACTTATGTTCCGTGACGTTTCAAAACGTCTTCGGCGCCTTGCTTCTAAGCCATTAAGTATTTTGCACTGAACTATCGTGTAGTCATCAGAAACGTGTATGTCGGATGTTCACAGCATCCACAGACGACGCTCGAGGTGCAGCACACCGAGTGGTGCATTAAGGACATAAGCCTTTTGCACAGCAACGAGGACAACCCTCTGCAAAGTTTGCTACTATCAACTTTCAACTAAATTTTCTCTAGGAACATATAAAAACAGTAGAGCTATAGCGCAAGCTACATCGTAATTCGCAAAGACCATTAGACTATGTTCATGACAATTAGTTCAATTAATTATATTACTTAAGAACTCCCACTCAAAAAGTACATCTCTCTAGTCATTTGAGTGGTACATGATCCAAATCCACTATCTCAAGTCCGATCATCATGTGAGTCGAGAATAGTTTCAGTGGTACGCATCCCTATGCTAATCATATCATCTATATGATTCATGATCGACCTTTCGGTCTGATGTGTTCCGAGGCCATGTCTGCACATGCTAGGCTCGTCAAGCTTAACCCGAGTGTTCCGCGTGCGCAACTGTTTTACACCCGTTGTATGTGAACGTTGAGTCTATCACACCCGATCATCACGTGGTGTCTCGAAACGACGAACTGTAGCAACGTTGCACAGTCGGGGAGAACACAATTTCGTCTTGAAATTTTAGTGAGAGATGACCTCATAATGCTACCGTCGTTCTAAGCAAAATAAGGTGCATAAAAGGATTAACATCACATGCAATTCATAAGTGACATGATATGGCCATTATCACGTGCTCCTTGATCTCCATCACCAAAGCATCGGCACGATCTTCTTGTCACCGGCGCCACACCATGATCTCCATCAACGTGTCGCCATCGGGGTTGTCGTGCTATTCAAGCTATTACTACTAAAGCTACATCCTAGCAAAATAGTAAAGGCATCTGCAAGCACAAACGTTAGTATAAAGACAACCCTATGGCTCCTGCCGGTTGCCGTACCATCGACGTGCAAGTCGATATTATCTATTACAACATGATCATCTCATACATCCAATATATCACATCACATCGTTGGCCATATCATATCACAAGCATACCCTGCAAAAACAAGTTAGACGTCCTGTAATTTTGTTGTTGCATGTTTTACATGGTGACCATGGGTATCTAGTAGGATCACATCTTACTTACGCAAACACCACAAAGGAGATATATGAGTTGCTATTTAACCTCATCCAAGGACCTCCTCGGTCAAATCCGATTCAACTAAAGTTGGAGAAACTGACACTTGCCAGTCATCTTTGAGCAACGGGGTTACTCGTAGCGATGAAACCCGTCTCTCGTAAGCGTACGAGTAATGTCGGTCCAAGCCACTTCAATCCAACAATACCGCGGAATCAAGAAAAGACTAAGGAGGGCAGCAAAACGCACATCACCGCCCACAAAAACTTTTGTGTTCTACTCGAGAAGACATCTACGCATGAACCTAGCTCATGACGCCACTGTTGGGGAACATCGCATGGGAAACAAAAATTTTCCTACGCGCACGAAGACCTATCATGGTGATGTCCATCTACGAGAGGGGATATTCGATCTACGTACCCTTGTAGACTGCACAGCAGAAGCGTTAAGAAACGCAGTTGATGTAGTGGAACGTCCTCACGTCCCTCGATCCGCCCCGTGAACCGTCCCGCGATCAGTCCCACGATCTAGTGCCGAACGGACGACACCTCCGCGTTCAGCACACGTACAGCTCGACGATGATCTCGGCCTTCTTGATCCAGCAAGAGAGACGGAGAGGTAGATGAGTTCTCCGGCAACGTGACGGCGCTCTGGAGGTGGGTGATGATCTTATTTCAGCAGGGCTCCGCCCGAGCTCCGCCCGAGCTCCGCAGAAACGCGATCTAGAGGTAAAACCGTGGAGATATGTGGTCAGGCTGCCGTGGCGAGTTGTCTCAAATCAGCCCTAAAACCTCCGTATATATAGGGGGAAGAGGGGGGCGTTGCCTTGGGGCTCAAGGGGCCCCAAGGGGGTCGGCCGAGCCAAGGGGGGAAGGTCTCCCCTTCCAAACCGAATCCAACTTGGTTTGGAAGGTGGAGTCCCTCTTCCCTTTCCCACCTCCTCCTTTTTTTCTCTTTGATTTTTCTTCCTATGGCGCATAGGGCCTTCTTGGGCTGTCCCACCAGCCCACTAAGGGCTGGTGCGCCACCCCCAAGGCCTATGGGCTTCCCCGGGGTGGGTTGCCCCCCCGGTGAACACCCGGAACCCATTCGTCATTCCCGGTACATTCCCGGTAACTCCGAAAACCTTCTAGTAATCAAATGAGGTCATCCTATATATCAATCTTCGTTTCCGGACCATTCCGGAAACCCTCGTGATGTCTGTGATCTCATCCGGGACTCCGAACAACATTCAGTAACCAACCATATAACTCAAATACGGATAAAACAACGTCGAACCTTAAGTGTGTAGACCCTGCGGGTTCGAGAACTATGTAGACATGACCCGAGAGACTCCTCGGTCAATATCCAATAGCGGGACCTGGATGCCCATATTGGATCCTACATATTCTACGAAGATCTTATCGTTTGAACCTCAGTGCCAAGGATTCATATAATCCCGTATGTCATTCCCTTTGTCCTTCGGTATGTTACTTGCCCGAGATTCGATCGTCAGTATCCGCATACCTATTTCAATCTCGTTTACCGGCAAGTCTCTTTACTCGTTCCGTAATACAAGATCCCGCGACTTACACTAAGTCACATTGCTTGCAAGGCTTGTGTGTGATGTTGTATTACCGAGTGGGCCCCGAGATACCTCTCCGTCATATGGAGTGACAAATCCCAGTCTCGATCCATACTAACTTAACGAACACCTTCGGAGAAACCTGTAGAGCATCTTTATAGTCACCCAGTTACGTTGCGACGTTTGATACACACAAAGCATTCCTCCGGTGTCAGTGAGTTATATGATCTCATGGTCATTCGAACAAATACTTGACACGTAGAAAACAGTAGCAACAAAATGGCACGATCAACATGCTACGTCTATTAGTTTGGGTCTAGTTCATCACGTGATTCTCCTAATGACGTGATCCAGTTATCAAGCAACAACACCTTGTTCATAATCAGAAGACCCTGACTATCTTTGATCAACTGGCTAGCCAACTTGAGGCTTGCTAGGGACAGTGTTTTGTGTATGTATCCACACATGTATATAAGTCTTCATTCAATACAATTATAGCATGGATAATAAATGGTTATCATGAACTAAGAAATATAATAATAACTAATTTATTATTGCCTCTAGGGCATATTTCCAACATTTTGAGACACAACTTTGCCACGTGCAACTCTAGCTTATACCACGTAGTTTTACCTCTAGATCGGATTTCTGCCGAGCTCGGGCGGAGCCCTACAGGAGTAGATCATCACCACCACCGGAGAGCCATCATACTGCTGGAGAACTCATCTACTTATATGTCTTGCTTGCTGGATCAAGAAGGCAGAGATCATCGTCGAGTTGTACGTGTGCTGAATGCGAAGGTGCCGTCCATTCGGCGCTAGATATGAACGGATCATGGGACGGATCGCGGGACGGTTCGAGGGACGTGAAGACGTTCCACTACATCAACCGCGTTTCTTAACGCTTCCCGCTGTGCGATCTACAAGGGTACGTAGATCTAATCTCCACTCGTAGATGGACATCACCATGATAGGTCTTCGTGTGCGTAGGAAAATTTTGTTTCCCATGCAAAGTGGTATCAGAGCTAGGTTCATGCGTAGAAGTTATCTCGTGTAGAACACAAAAGGTTTTCTGGACGGTGATGTTCGATTTTCTGCCCTCCTTAGTCTTTTCTCAATTCGGCGGTATTGTTGAATTGAAGCGGCCCGGACTGACATAACTCGTACGCTTACGAGAGACTGGTTTCATCGATTGACATGCAACCTTGTTGCATAAATATGACTGGCGGGTGCCTGTTTCTTCAACTTTTGTTGAATTGGTTTTCACCGAGGCGGTCCTTGGAGAGGTTAAATAGCAATTTGCACATCTTCGTTGTGGTTTTTGCGTAAGTAAGATGCGATCCTACTAGATACCCATAGCAGCCACGTAAAACATGCAACAACAAATTAGAGGACATCTAACTTGTTTTTGTAGGGTATGCTTGCGATATGATATGGCCAATGACGTGATGTGATATATTGGATGTATGAGATGATCATTTTGTAATAGTTAACATCGACTTGCACGTCGATGCTACGGCAACCGGTAGGAGCCATAGGGTTGTCTTTAAACTAACGTTTGTGTTTGCAGATGCGTTTACTATATTGCTAGGTCGTAGCTTTAGTAGTAATAGCATAGATAGCACGACAACCCCGATGGCGACACGTTGATGGAGATCATGGTGTGGCGCCGGTGACAAGAAGATCGTGTCGGTGCTTTGGTGATGGAGATAAAGAAGCACGTGATGATGGCCATATCATGTCACTTATGAATTGCATGTGATGTTAATCCTTTTTTGCACATTATTTTGCTTAGAACGAAGGTAGCATTATGAGGTGATCTCTCACTAAAATTTCAAGACGAAATTGTGTTCTCCACGACTGTGCACCCTTGCAACAGTTCGTCGTTTCGAGACACCACGTGATGATCGGGTGTGATAGACTCAACGTTCAGATACAACGGGTGCAAAACAGTTGCACACGCGGAACACTAGGGTTAAACTTGACGAGCCTAGCATGTGCAGACATGGCCTCAGAACACAAGAGACTGAAAGGTCGAGCATGAATCGTAGAGTTGATATGATTAGCATAGAGATGCTTACCACTGAAACTATTCTCAACTCACGTGATGATCGGACTTGAGTTAGTGAATTTGGATCATGTACCACTCAAATGATTAGAGAAATGTACTTTTTGAGTGGGAGTTTATTAGTAATTTGATTAATTAAACTCTAATTATCTTAAACATAGTCTAAGTCCACTTTGCAATATTTGGGTTGTAGATCAATAGCTCACGCAACAGTCACCCTGAATTTTAATACGTTCGTAGAGAAAGCTAAGTTGAAAGATGATGGAAGGAACTTTGTAGACTGGGCTCGTAATCTTAAGTTGCTCCTGCAAGCTGGGAAGAAGGATTATGTCCTTAATTTTGCGCTAGGAGATGAACCACCCTCTACGGCTGACCAAGATGTTAAGAACGCTTGATTGACACGTAAGGAGGACTACTCAGTAGTTCAATGTGCGGTCATGTATGGCTTAGAGCCGGGACTTCATCGTCGCTTTGAGCGTCATGGAGCATATGAGATGTTCCAGGAGTTGAAGTTTATCTTTCATAAGAACGCTCGGATCGAGAGGTATGAGACCTCCGATAAATTCTATGCTTGCAAGATGGAGGAGAATTCGTCTGTCAGTGAATATGTGCTCAAAATGTCTGGGTACTCAAACCGTCTAGCTGAGCTGGGGATTGAACTCCCGCAAGAGGATATCACTGACAGAATTCTTCAATCACTGCCACCAAGCTACAAGAGTTTTGTGTTGAACTATAACATGCAAGGGATGAACAAGTCACGCGGCGAGTTATTTGCGATGTTGAAAGTCGCAGAGTCAGAACTCCGGAAAGAGCATCAAGTGTTGATGGTCTATAAGACCACTAGTTTCAAGAGAAACGGCAAAGGCAAGAAGGGTAACTCCAAGAAGAGCGGCAAGCCTGTTGCCAATCCGATGAAGAAACCCAAGGCTGGGCCTAAGCCTGAAACAGAGTGTTATTATTGCAAGGGACTGGGTCACTTGAAGCGCAACTGCCCCAAGTATTTGGCTGATAAGAAGGCGGCCAAGGAAAAACCAGGTATATTCGATATACATGTTATTTATGTGTACTTAACCAATTCTCGTAGTAGTGCATGGGTATTCGATACCGGTTCTGTTGCTCATATTTGCAACTCGAAACAGGAACTGCGGAATAAACGAAGGCTGGCGAAGGATGAAGTGACGATGCACGTGGGAAATGGTTCCAAGGTTGATGCAATCGCCGTCGGCACAGTTTCACTTTAGGTACCATCAGGATTAGTTATGAACTTAAATAATTTTTATTTAGTGCATGCGTTAAGCATGAAAATTATATTTGGATCTTGTTTATTGCGAGACGGTTACTCTTTTAAGTCAGAGAATAATGGTTGTTCTATTTCTATGAGTAATATCTTTTATGTTCATGCACCCAATGTGAGAGGATTGTTCATATTGAATCTTGATAGAGATGATACACATATACATAACACTGAGACCAAAAGACTTAGATTTAACAATGATAGCACCATGTTTTTGTGGCACTACCGCTTAGGTCATATTGGTGTAAAGCGCATGAAGAAACTCCATTCCGATGGACTTTTGGAGTCACTTGACTTTGAATCACTTGACACGTGCGAACCATGCCTCATGGGAAAGATGACTAAGACTCCGTTCTCGGGAACAATGGAGCGTGCAAGTGACTTGTTGGAAATCATACATACCGATGTGTGCGGTCCGATGAGTGTGGAGGCGCGCGGCGGATATCATTATTTTCTCACCTTCAGTGACGATTTGAGTAGGTATGGATATATCTACTTGATGAAGCACAAGTATGAAACGTTTGAGAAGTTCAAGCAATTTCAGAGTGAAGTTGAAAATCATCGTAACAATAAGATCAAGTTCCTACGGTCTGATCGGGGGGGTGAATATCTGAGTTTCGAGTCTGGTGCTCACTTAAGACAATGTGGAATTGTTTCACAGTTGACACCGTCTGGAACACTACAACGTAATGGTGCGTCTGAACGTCGTAATCGTACTTTGTTAGCAATGGTGCGATCTATGATGTCTCTTACCAATTTGTCGTTATAGTTTTGGGGTTATGCATTAGAGACAGCTGCATTCACTTTAAATAGGGCACCATCAAAATCCGTTGAGACGACACCATAGAAACTGTGGTATGGAAAAAGACCAAAGTTGTCGTTTTTCTTAAAGTTTGGGGATGTGATGCTTATGTCAAAAAGCTTCAGCCTAGAAAGCTGGAACCCGAAGCGGAAAAGTGCGTCTTCATAGGTTACCCAAAGGAAACAGTTGGGTACACCTTCTATCTCAAATCCGAGGGCAAAGTGTTTGTTGCTAAAAAAGGAGCTTTTCTTGAGAAGGAGTTTGTCTCGAAAGAATTGAGTGGGAGGAAGATAGAACTTGATGAGGTTGTCGAACCTCTAGTCCGTCTAGATGGTGGCGCGGGGCAAGGGAAACCCCTGACGTTGCGATGCCGGTTGAGGAGGAAGTTGATGATGATAGTCATGTAACTTCGGATCAAGTTCCTATCGGACCTCGCATGTCGACAAGATCACGTACTACTCCTGAGTGGTACGGTAATCATGTCTTATCAATAATGTTGTTATACAACAATGAACCTGTGAATTATGAAGAAGCAATGGTGGGCCCGGATTTCAACAAATGGTTGGAGGCCATGGTGAACCTGCGAATTATCAATAATGGAGGGCAAGTAACATACCGAAGAACAAAGGGAATGACATACGGGATTATATGAATCCTTGACACTGAGGTTCAATCGATAAGATCTTCGGATAATATGTAGGATCCAATATGGGCATCCAGGTCCAGCTATTGGATATTGACCGAGGAGTGCCTCGGGTCATGTCTACATAGCTCTCGAACCCGCAGGGTCTGCACACTTAAGGTTCGAAGATGTTTTAGTATAGTTGAGTTATATGTGTGGTTACCGAATGTTGTTTGGAGTCCTGGATGAGATCACGGACGTCATGAGGGTTTCCGGAAAGTTTCGAGCAATTCCGGCAGTGTACCGGGAGTGACGAATGGGTTCCGGGTGTTTACTGGGAGGGGCCCACCCACCCGGGAGTGAGCCCAAGGCCCTAGGGTGGCACCATAAGTCCTTATTGGGCTGGTGGAGTCAGCCCAAGAGGGCTATGGTGCCACATAAGAAAATACCAAAAGAAAAGAAAAAGAAAAAGGAAAGAGGGAGGTGGGAAGGAAGAGGAGGACTCCTCCTCCCGAAACCAAATTGGAGGAGGAGTCCTCCTCCTCCTGGCGGCCGGCACACCTTGAGGGCCTTGCCCCTCAAGGCTAGCCCCTCCCCCTCCCTCCTATATATAGTGGTGGTTTAGGGCTTTTTGAGACACAACTTTGCCACGTGCAACTCTAGCCTATACCACATAGTTTTACCTCTTGATCGGATTTCTGCGGAGCTCGGGCGGAGCCCTGCAAGAGTAGATCATCACCACCACCGGAGCGCCATCACGCTACCGGAGAACTCATCTACTTCTCCCTCTTGCTTCCTGGATCAAGAAGGCCAAGATCATCGTCGAGCTGTACGTGTGCTGAACGCGGAGGTGTCGTCCGTTCGGCGCTGGATCGGAATGGATCGTGGGACGAAACGCGAGACGAATCGTGGGACGGTTCGAGGGATGTGAAGACGTTCCACTAGATCAACCACGTTTCTTAAGGCTTCCCGCTTTATGATCTACAAGGGTACGTAGATCTAATCTCCACTTGTAGATGGACATCACCATGATAGGTCTTCGTGTGCATAGGAATTTTTTTGTTTCCCATGCAACGTTCCCCAATAGCATTGTCATGCAAAATTACATGCAGCAAACCAAGTTCGTAAATTGTCACTTCTTTTACAATAGTAGGCATTCCATGAAATTTCTTACAGAAGTACTTGTACCTGTTATGGAAAACTGTCAATATATTCTTTCTTGATATTAATCAACTAATATGTGAATTTATTTTATTTAATTATTACAAGATGCATACTTTCTAGATAACATCTTGTAACTAAGAACACAAACATATGGTACAATTATTGCACTTAAATAGTTGTAAAAGTTTATGAAAGTTTATTAAATAGTAGAAATTTAAATAGTTGTAGAATTGGTTCTCGACGTCGACGATGCCTGACCCGCATCCTCGTCGTCGACACGGTGGCGACCACCTGCTTGAGAGGCGCCAACATATCCGGGACTGGGCTCCGCCAGGCTGGCACTGGGAGGAGCTACCTTCCGGGGCGCGCGGCTTGGTGAGGAACCGAGCTTCCATATTCGAGCCGAAGCTTCTTTGGTGGCGGTCACGTGGGCCACTTTCGGTGCCGAGGCGGTCGGCCCCCAAGGAGGTACGTTGTCATATCAGGGAGGAGGACAAGCACGTCCGTCGCTACAGGAAGGTGTTGGACGCCAGGTTCTCCAATACCTGGTAGTTCTTCACGGATCTCACCCGAGCTATGATCCGGTGATGGTTCCTGCTCTTTGGGTGTCCATCGCCCGCGACTCAGTACAATGGCACCTCTTTGTTGGTTGATCAGTTAGATATTATTCGAGAGATGTATTAGTGATGTATTCGATATTATATATTCGATAATATTAAGTGGATTATTCGATGATGCATTAATTAAGTGGATTATTCGATGTATTAGTAATATTATATATACATGATGATCTTGCTAGCTAAAGTGAATACCAAATTGTTTTATCTTTTTCTCGGTTAGTTAAGCTATGGACGGTAGAGACAGAGACCATGATCAAGAGCATGCCTTGTACGATATGATACGCTCTGGAAACGAAGAGAATGAAGAAGAAGATGATTGCTCACAATACCTTAACCCATGCACTGAGGGATGGGTTTACGTATAGTGCTTGATGAGTTGCCTGCATGCCCGCTTATACAACGTAGATTCCACTAGATCCCGCTAGTCATTACGGTTGACGAGGGAACCGTTCACGTACTGGACTCACTAAGAAAAGACGAGGACGAGTACATGTCCCTGAAGTTCATGCTCGACCGGTAATTTCAATCATTATCGCACTATGTCGACTTCTTTAATTCATTTCCTGATATCAATTAATCAATGACTCATTTTATTATTTTTCTTTGTCGGACAGGGTTTTGAGCCGGTTCATCAAGAATGTTCGTGCTGAATGGAAATCAAAGTTGCGATGGACAACGTCCAGGGTAATTAAGTAGTACTGGCGACGTCCGAGGATCTCTTTAGTTCTACTTTGAGTACCATTATATTATTGATTATTATGTGACTGAATTCTATTCTCGTAAAGCATTGCGTGCGGGAGCAACCGGGGAATAATCTATGTGCATACTATGTTTGCGAGAACATTCGCTTTATAATCGAACGCCGGATCAAAAATCCAGGAAATCTTGAGGTACGTAAACAGTATTCACAATTTTTATATCATGGTCTAATATATATACGCACGTATAAAATATCCATATTGGTCTCCTTCTTTAAAAGATATTGGAGAAGCGGGAGGAACTCCTCCGAACGGAACGCATACGAGCACTTCAAGAGGAAATTTCAGGATATTTACTAGAGCAAGTCATAGATCCCAAAGAAGAATATCACTTCACCAATTAATGCATGCATGTAATTGATCCGCAAGTTGTAGGAGAAATTATATATATATCAAATTGTATATATATGTGTGTTATATAATATGTGCATGAATATGGTCCCTGTTGATAAACCGGGGCTATAGACCCTTACCAACCGGGATTATAGCCTCGTTTTTTTACTAGTGAATGCTCAGTTCGCGGTGATTTGCCACCTTATGTTATTTAGAGAATCAAGAGAAGAAGGTGGCCTTGTTCCAAATAACAAAATAAAAGAAGTAAGCATTAGCTTTTATTAACGTCCCTTTTTCATTTTGGTCATCTAAGTTAATTATTGCATTTTTTGCGGGTGAATTAATTATTGCTAAGCACGTATTAGTTATAAAATTCTACATAACTTTGAGTTCTCTTACAAATTACAAGTAGATCCACGAGTGCTAAGCTAGCAGCTTGGGCTAACGTGGGACCATGATCCTCTAATCTACCTACTATGGTATGGGCCTTTGAACTATAGTGAAAAAATGGCACATGGTTACTACATTTTTTACTTTAAACTGGTAAGTTTGTAAATGGATTTCATTGCCGCAAAGCACTAGGTACTTAGCGGGATATTGTCCTTTTAGCTCTTATACTCTATAACTCAATATGTTTCTTACTTTTACTTCTACAGTTGTTTTAGAGATTTACACATATGTTCCGCAACAACGTGCAGGTTATTATCTATTTATACTAACGGATCTCACGAGGTTTTTGTTAAGTATAGTGTGCTGAAGTGTTCAAGTCTTGGATGAGACAACGATGGATGAAGGAATAAGGAGCGGCTTCGGGGATGCCCAAGGCACCCTAAGGTAACATTCAACGAAGATCCAAGCATGGAATCTTGGGAATGCCCCAGATGGCATCCCCTCTTTCGTCTCCATTTTATCAGTATGTTACTTGGAACTATATTTTTATTCATCACATGATATGAGTTTTGCTTGGAACGATGTGTATTATAGTTTGCTTTTTAAAGTTTGCCAGAATAATTGTTTGTTGGACACACATTTTCGGATAGACACGTTTTCATCATAATTTGTTAGAATACTCTATGTGCCACACTTATATCTTTTGAGCTAGGCAATTTCTCTAATGCTTCACTTATATATTTTTCAAGCACCATAGCGGTCATGTTGTAGAGAAAAATAGTTGTACTATCATGCTTCACTTAAACCTTTTTGAGAGTCTAAGAAATAGAAACGGTAATGTGCATGCGTTATAAGACTACTCCAAAAAGATAGGTATTCAAAGAGGATACAATACAAACTTTCATGTAGCTCACCTAAGAAGAGACGTGTAGTTTAATAATATTGATGTAGTAATACGAAGGACATGGGTTCATGATCATTGGTTAGTAGGAATATCGGAATTAAAGCTTGTTATTTACTTCTTATCAAAATATTGGTCATGACATAGTGATGAGGTGTGAGCATTTTTATGTCTGAATGAAATCCTATCGTGTTGTTTGAATCGGGGCACACGATAGTTAACTCCTACCAACCTCCTCCCTAAGGACATGGGGCACCACTTTGCTTCAAGAGACCTAACAAGGCTTTAAAATAAGTATATGAGCTCTTTATGACTAATATGAATCCATGAATATACACATTCTCACCTTTCCGCAATTTGCTAGCCTCTTCAGTATCATGCATTGCCCATTCTCACCTCGTGAGTCGGTGCAACCTTCGCCAGTGTATCCGAGCTCCTTTATATGATACACTCTATCATATGATACACTCTATCACACATAATCCTCCTTATATCTTCCTCAGAACAACAACCATACCTACCTATTATGGCATTTCCGTAGTCATTCCGAGATATATCTCCATGCAATTTCCATCGTTCCGTCACATGACTTGTGTGTTCATCATCATATTGATTTGCACGATCATATAAAGGTGACATAGTATTTGTGGCAAAGCCACTGTTCATCATTATTTACATGTTATGCTAGATCATTGCACATCCTTGTACACAGCCAGAGTCAATCATATAGAGTCATCTTGTATATCTTTATCGAGTCGTAATATCAAGTTATAAGTAAATAAAAGTGGCATGATCATCATTATTAGAGAATTGTCCCAATGAGTAAAGGATGATGGAGACTATGATTCCCCCACAAGTCCATATGAGACTCCGGACGAAAAAAGAGAGATGCGAGCGGCGAGAAAGGAAAGCCCACCATAAAAAATGAGAGAAAAGAGAAAAAGGGGCAATGTTACTATCTTTTTACCACACTTGTGTTTCAAAGTAGCACCATATTCTTATATAGAGAGTTTCTAGAGTTGTCATTTTCGTATGCTAGTGGAAATTTTTCATTATAGAACTTGGCTTGTATATTTCGCTGATGGGCTTCCTCAAATGCCCGAGATCTTCATGAGCAAGCAAGTTGGATGCACACCCACTTAGTTTCATTTGAGGTTTCATACACTTATAGCTCTAGTTCATCCGTTGCATGGCAATCCTTACTCCTCGCATTGATATTGATTGATGTGCATCTTCATAGCCCGTTGGTCCGCCTAGTCAATGCGCGACTTTCTTCCCTTTTTGACTATCTTGATCTTTACCACCATATTCTCTTCCACCTATATGTTACGTCCATGGTTCATGCTCATGTATTGCGTGGAGTTAAAATGGTGAATCACGTTAGAAGTACGATCCAATTTCTTGGTTTGGCATCGTGGTGCTCATGATTATACTTATGCAATGAAAATGGGTTCATGCCTTGATAATATGATAAAATGAGTAGGGAATAACATTCTTTAATAATCGTATATTTTGAAAAAAGCAATGATTATGCTTCTTAAGTTCATGGATATTATTATGTTGATATCAATTACTTTGTCATTTCTCAATGAGTATACCTAAAAGAGATTACATGTTGGGTAGCATGGCACATCAAAAATTCTGTTTTCACAATTTGCCTACTCGAGGACGAGCAAAATTAAGTTTGGGGATGCCGATACGTCTGCAACATATCGATAATTTTGATTGTTTCATGCTATTATATTATCAATCTTGGACACTTTATATGCAATAATATGCAATTCTATATCATTTTTTGGGCTAGCCTAACCCAGTGCCCAATTCCACTTCCTTTTTTTTTGCTTGTTTTTTACTTTTGCATAAAATCAATACTAAACACAGTCCAAACATGATGAAAAATTTTGTTGATTTTTTTCGGACAATTTTGGACAAAGGAAGCTTCGGGAAGAGGCCAAACACTGCACACGAGGCGGCAAGCATTATGGGATCCTCAGAAGCCCCTTGACCTAATTTCTATAAATCCCAAAATATTCCAAAAATACTAGAGAGAAACCAGAAACACCTTTTCCGCCGCTGCATGTCACCGTTCCGTAGTGATCCCATTTAGAGGCCTTTTTCGGTGCCCCGCCGATGGGGAATCGATCAGGTAGGCCGTCTACACCAACCTTGCTTCCTCCATGATGATGTGTGAGTAGTCCACCACAGACATACGGGTCTATAGCTAGTACCTAGATGACATCTTCTCTCTCTCTACGATCTTCAATGCCATGTTTACCATGATTCACGTGGTGATCTATCCGATGTAATCTTCTTTTGCGGTGTGTTTGTTGGGATCTGATGAATTGTGGCTTTATGATCAGATTATTCATTGAAACAATTAAGTCTTTTATGAATTCTGTTATGCATGATTGTTATAGCTTTGTATTTCTCTCTGATCTATCTGTTGGGCTTGGCCAACTAGATTGATTTATCTTCAGTAGGAGTGGTGCATTGTAATGGGTTCAATCTTGTTGTGCTTTATATCCGAATGACGAAAGCGGACAAGACGCGTATATGTATTGTTGCTATTAAGGATAAAATGATGGGCTTGAACATATTGCTTGTTTTACTTTGTCTCATCATGTCATCTTGCTCCAATCATTACTCTGTTTGTCATGAATTTAATACCTAGTGAGGCAAGCATAGAAGCGCTCTCAAAGTGGAGTAATAGTAGTAGATGCAGAATCATTTCGGTGTACTTGTTTATAGAACTGGTGCCTATATACATGATCATTGCCATGAATAACATGTCATAACTATGCAGTATTCTGTTAATTACCCAAAAATATTTTGTTTACCCACCGTATGCCATGTTCAAGAGAGAAGCTTCTAGGGAAACCTATGCCTCCCTGGTCTACTTAAACATATGTACTGAAACCCTAAAAATACCTTGCTGCAATTTTATTATTATTTTTACTTTTATATTTATATCATCTATATCTATCATAATTAATACTTGCAAGTAACGAGTTCAAGGGGCTGGACAACCCTCTTGCTCGCGTTGGGTGCAAGTGTTTTGTTTTGTGTATGTAGGTGCTTACAAGGAGTGTTTGTCGTGATTCTCCTACCGGTTTGATAATGTTAGTTCCCACTGAGGGAAATACTTATCGCTACTCTATTTCTTCAACCTTCATCTTCGGGGAAATACCTAACACATCTTACAAGTAGAAATGACTTCTGCTTGATCGCATGCGGCAGCAAAGGTGTTGTTGAGCCCATGTGATGAAGCATTCGCTCTGTCGTGAGCTTCATCCGAGCGACGGATTCCTTGCCCATCAGCGGGGCCTCTACGAGGAGGCATGGATCCAATTCCAGCGACGGCGGTCGGTCGTCCTCATCGGAGGAGGATATAGCGATCTCCTCCTTATCGGAGGAGACGACCATAGTGGATGATGAGGGACTCGAAGAGCGAGGGCGAGGGCGCCATGAGCCTACTAACAAACAACATCCGCCGCCTCCCCCTGCCGGCATGGATAACCATGACTTCTGCATCACTGAAGTTGGAGAAGCTTGGGAACGAGGAGGGGCTCGAAGAGGAGGAGGGACTTCCTTGGACATGTGCATCACCGACACATAGCTTAAATAGCAGCGGTCATGCCATGTGAACAACTGGTTAGTCCCTTTCATTGCGACAAAGTGGCCAGAGTTGGATTCTCCACATTGAAGCAGCGACGCCCGAGAGGTTGCTTTTGTCGGCCTCACTCTCCCGTACGGTTACGTCACTTGGCATCAATGACAGATGTTGCATGCGCTAGTCCGGCATGAATGTGTCACGGCAAACAGCGCAGACGTTGGATGGAAAGTGCGGGACAGGAGGGAGGTTTATTGGGTGGGCCACGACAATCACATTAAGGCGCGACAGCGGTCCGAACGCGTGCAAAGGCCCTACCCCCAAGTTTGTTTCCGGTTTGCGGTGAAAAGCACGTTCGGACCCACTTGGCGGACCGGTAGAGACCCGCGTTGGATGGCAAAACATGTCTGGATCGCGCGGTTCGAACTATTGCGGGCTATTTGAGGGTTGGTGTCGGCGATGCCCTAATAAGATGAAAAACATTTTGGCACTAAGCTGAATTTTATGAGTAGGACTTTTTGCTGACCAAGGTCCATGGAGCCCTTTAGTTTTGATTGTTTTTTCCAAAATTCAAACTTTGCGGTTTAATGAAAACTAAAAAAATATGCAAGTATACAAGGATGAAATATATATGTGTGTAAATTCAGGATGAAATACCTTGGGTTGTACCAAAAGTATATATTCCGAAATTTGAGGATGAATATTATCATGTGTTAAAAAATAATATATTTGTTTTCTTGTGCATAATCCTCATTTTAATGCATTTTTTCTTGAGAATTTACACATGTACAATATGCATCCATGTTTATTTGTATTTTTCTAGAACTTTTTTGGTGTAAAATATGAATTTTGATGAAATTTGAAATTTGCAAACGAAGGCCTACATGGAGCCCTCCAAAAGCAGTTTTCGAAATTTACACATATTTATCCTTTTTATGAATATTCACATACGCGAACAACAAAAATGTGGAGAGGTTTTTGTCCCGTGAGTAGGTAAGAGCATCTCTAGCAAACCACGTATAACATCGACCCATAAAACACGTTTACAGTTTGTGGAAAAACGATTTTGTGGGCCGGCATGGGCGAGGGAAGAGTTAGACTCCGCAAAATGGACCCCTAAAAATATTCTCTGAATATACCGATTTTAGCCCATTTTTTCTTATGGTCGCCCTCTTTCTCACGCCAATTTGATATCGGCACATACCATAGGACACGGCAGCCACCGACAAACGGGCAGACAAGGAAGACGCGGGATGGCCGTCGGCGGATGGGCGGCCAGGACAGGGCGGACGGCGGTCGAACTCCTCCACGAGCTAGAGCTAGCTAGCTCGTTCGAATCGACTCAGCCAGAACTAGCTAGCTAGCTAGCGCCGTTGAAATCGAATAGATTCAGCTAGAGCTAGCTAGCTAGCTAGCGCCGTTCGAATCGAATCAATTCAGCTATTTAGCTAGCTCCTTAGTCGGGAGAGCCGCAAACGGGCACGGCGAGCGGGCGCGGCGGCCGGGGCAAACGGCCACCGGGCGCGATGGACGTGGCGGACGGCCAGCAGGCGCAGCGGTCGGGGCAGGCGGCCGACGCACGGCCGGGGACGGGAGGGCGGAAGCAAGTCATGAAGGTTCCGATGGCAATTGGAGTCTTTCGCGTATACATGCGCCTTTGGGTTGCCTCTGAAATCCTTATTTTCACGGGTTCGGTGGGGATGTTTTCAGCGCCTCTTAAAAAAATTACAAGTCGCGGTGCGATACGGGGTCTGATCGGGCAGCTTTTTTGCGTGGACCCTTATTTTGACGGTTATTTTATGGGAGCATCTCTAGCAGACCTCGTATAATGCCGACCCGCAAAAGTCGTTTACCGTTCGCGAAAAACGGGTTTTGCGGGCTGGCGCATGGGCGGACAGAGGTAGATATACCCCCCAAAACGGACCCGTATAAAAGCATATTCGCAGAAGATGCTGCTATACGGGTCGTCAATGCAGGGTCTGCTCGGGTGCCACCCTGTCGACGTGCAAACCGAATAACCCGTAAATCAGAATTACTCATCATGTGCAGAATAAGTAGAATCTCAATACTACAAATACAGTAATCATCCAAAGTACAATAATTATTCAAATCACCGTAGCTATAAACAAATCACACATGAATGAAATGAAAATGAATGGAAAATTGGAATGTTACTATTCCCCAGCCCTTTCCAGTGGTGCTCAATGAGATCCTTCAGAAGTTGACAGTGGGTGTTTGCATTTTCAATCTCCGTGTAGGTCTGAAGAAAAGCTCTGATTCGGTTAGGGTCTCTAGGTGGTTTGACACGTCTGCCCACATTGTCATAGAAGAACTCTAAGTTCATGCCTCTCTCATCTTTGAGAATCATATTGTGAAGAATAACACAACATGTCATGATGCTTTTTAAGGATCGCTTGTGCTAAAACCGAGCAGGAACACGAACAATGGCAAACCTAGATTGCAAAATCCCAAATGTTCTTTCAATGTCTTTTCGGGCTGCCTCTTATGCCCTTGTGAATTCAGACTCTTTGCTACTTTGGGGGTCTTTGATTCTCTTCACAAATGTGCACCAAGAAGGGTATATACCATCTGCAAGATAGTATCCTTTTGTGTACTCATGCCCATTGATAGTGTAGTTCCAAACTGGAGCATCACCACTAGCAAGTCTAGGAAGCAAATGAGACCGTTGCAGCACATTCATATCATGTAAAGTACCCGGCATACCAAAAAAGCAATGCCAAATCCATAAATCATGTGAAACTACGGCCTCTAGCACAATAGTTGCATCACGGGACTAGCCACAATACATTCACTGCCATGTTTTTGGGCAATTTTTCCAAGTTCAATGCATGCAATCTATGCTTCCTAGCATGCCACGCCAACCTCTTCTTTCGTTAAATGCCATCAATTCTTTTATGGTTTCCTCGTTCGGTGCCCGAAGATATTCAGGACCAAAGACACGGACAATCACTTTGACAAACCTACGCACTCACTTAATTGTACTATCTTCCCCAATGCGAAGGTACTCATCGGTATTGTCAGCCGGGACACTGTATGAAATTGCCCGCACAGCTGCCGAGATTTTTTGATATGCACTAAATCCCTTAAAGCCCACGACATTCCTTCTTTGAGTAAAATATCGACAATTCACCTCGTAAGCTTGAACAATTTTTATAAGGAGGGATCTACGCATACGGTACTTTCCCCGGAAGAGGTGTGGCGGGTATGTCGGATTGGCGGCGAAGTAGTCTCGCACCAGCATCTCGTTGTCGAGATGGCGATTCCGAGGAATGCAAAGCACTACAGGAATAAGATATTTTGCCTACAGAAAAATTAGTTTGCCGTCATTGACGTGACGACAAAGAATAACTAACGGTGAAGGCATATTTTGCCGTCTGTAAGAAACTCTAATGACGGCAAAGATATTTTGCCGTCTGTAGAAAAAAATTGATGACGGCAAAGACACATTTTGCCGTCCGTAAAAAAACTGATGACGGCAAAAAATATTTGCCGACTGTAAAACAATCTGCAGATGGCAAAAAAAACACACCACGCGGATCGATATCACGAATCGATGACATGGCGAGATCTGGTCCATAGATCACATGCATCCCTAATCCCCAACCCCGGCCTTGCTTTGCCGTCATCATTTTGTCGTACAGACGGCAAACTAATGGGAAGTTAAGAAAATAACCCCGACACTCGACCCCTCATCTCAGTTACCCTCACGGGAAGGAAAATGTAGCAGCACATCTCGATCCATTCCTCTCCTCTCGCTCCCGCAAAGAATCATGGTCGGGTGGTGCCGATGTGGTCGTCGGAGGGGGCAGGGGCGTGGGGCCCGTGCTGGAACCCCGCGGTGGGGAGGCTGCAGGAGATCTTCCGGGGAGGCGGCGACGCTGCAGGTGAGGCCGCTCGGCGAGGTCGGGCGATCTCAATCTCGATATCGTCTCGTACCCGGTGGTTGGCGCGAGGGAGCAGCTAGCTGTGTGTGGGATGGATGGATCCACCGGACCCCGCCTCCCCGATGCGGACATCTCCGACGACATGGCTGGTGGGTAGGCCCTCTCCTCTTCCCTACCGACCAGATCCGTCGAGCACGTCTCCTAGCACACGGGAAGGTGCGCCCCTCTCCCCTCCCCCTCCCTTCTCTGTTTGATTCGGTTATGTAGCTGTGGATGCGGTTTCATCATGCCTTGTTGCCCTTTTTGTGTCATGTTGGGCTGCAGGTCAACACACCCTGGATCCAGGAGGTTGGTGTTGGGGAACCTGAGATGCAGACATTTTTGAACTCACACACACACGTGCACCAACTTGCTGCGGTGAGAGGAGGAGTGAGGCTTCTCTCTCGAGACGATACCTAGCCATGGGGAGGCAGCAACCCAAGGTCATTCACAGAGAAATTAGAGAACAATGGCTTATTAAGGTTTTTTCATCCAATGGTAAGTTCAGACTATCTACCTGACTACCTCTAGGCTTTAAGATGAGGTTAAGGTTGTAAATTGATGATACATGGCTGCTCTGCTCTATTCTACATTTTAGTAAATAAAGTTTTTTTTGTTTTAGAGAGATTTACTAAATAAAGTTAATGATGTTTACAACCTACACTTGTGTGTGATAATCAATAGTATTTCTAGGTTAGTGGGATCTTTTCTACTGTAATATGTAAAAATTATTTAGTGAAAAGAAACTATTTAACCATGAACATTTGCAACTATTGGCGTTGTCCTTTATTCCACATGAAAATTGTAAGTATAACCATTGAACACATCCATAAATAATTAGTCAGTAAGGCATTAGTTAACAAATATTAGCACTTAAGATATAAGTCTATCTTGGCAATTTGATCCTAATGCACGTACCAATAGCTAAACTGGAGGAATCAGACCAGTACAATCGAGTTAAAACATGAGTGTAGAACATGATGAATCTGATGATGACATCCATCAAAGGAAGCAAACATAGAGCGTCAGTATAATTTGTTGAGTCCCCTTTGCTGGGTGAAATACCAAACAAACAAAACAGATATACTTGCAGGCGCTGTCCTGGCTTGCCCGGCTTTCTAGTGCATCATCCCGATGATGGCGTGTGTCCATGAATTGGAGATAACTTGTATTTTTACTACCTACTATGTTAGAAATTTGTAAATATATCTATGTAAGTACCAGGAACATATCCCACAGTTGCAGGAATTACACCAAGCCATATACAGTACCAAATAAAAATATAAATATAATTCATCAGTCAAGCATGCATGATGCAAATGTAGTATTTACAGAGAATATTTATACCATGTAAAGATGCAAATTGCAGGAGAACGATGAAATCCTTTAGAGGGATGATTTAGCACCCACATAGAACATAATTTATGATGCCATTACTTTGCATGTGGAAGCATCAGATCTAGCCAATGCAATGAATCGCTTCACATGTAGAGACCGTTGTAGCTGGTTCCTGGTAGGGTACAGGAGTATAAGAAGAAGAAGAATATGGAGAGCTGGGCTAGTACAGTTTCTATGGTCTTGTCTTGATGGATTTCACTAAAAGGTAGGACCACAAGAGGTCCGTGTGATTACTGATGGTAGGGAGCAACGATCTAAATAATGGAGTTTTAAAAAAAAATATAATTAATTGAAGGTAGTTAGTCTGATGGTTGTGATTTGGTTTCCTTGTAGGATTAATAGCACTATATCACGTCTTTTGTTATTGGAGACATGCTCTTTTTTTATAAAAGATGGACTCCACTAATTTTGGTGAGTCTTTCTTACATGTAAATTGAGTCTGTTATTCAAAAGAAAATCTTTTTTCTGAACTTTAGAAGGGGAGAACCGTGAGAGATTGGGAAAGAGGCACAACACATGTTCATATCTCCTAGTGCATCAAACGGCTCTGGTAATTTACAGGGAATTTTGTAAATCTCCCTTGCAATGAACTTATTGTATTTGTCGTGGTTATAAGTCTGACAGTAGAAGTATGGGGTACGAAAGTATATGGGCAGAGCCTTAGCTACGGCGAGGATGTCTGAGTTCAGACCCCTCTACGGTGGAGGTAAAAGCCCTACGTCTCAGTGCTCTTGGGAGGTTTGTGTCGAGTGGATTATAGGATTACAACAAGTGCCAACCCTTGCACCAGTGGGAAAGGGCGGCTTATATAGAGTGTGTTGCCCTTCATAATGGCCAAGTGGACAAGGGTGGAATAGTGGCGAATAAATGCCTACGTTACAGGTAACGTAATCTTTAAATGCTAATAATTGTGTATGAAAACGTATGACCGTTGCCCCCCTTGGAGGTTACGATGTACAGAGTGGATTCCAGTCGGTACGTTAGATATGCTCCGAGTGGATCGTCGCCGACTGGATGATGGGGGCGTCCTTAGTTCAGTCGGAACTGTCTAAGGGCCTTGTCTTCTATGAAGGGTAGTCCTTGGGTGGGACCTATAGGGCAGACCTATTACCCTACCCTGGGACTATAACCCCATCATTAGTCCCCGAATGGATCGGGGTTGGAACGATGAAGTGACGTCTGGAGTTTGGAACCTACTGGTATTGAGGTGACTTTAGCGTTGTTTGCCTCGATCCATTTTATCCTTTCAGCCAGTGATCCGAGTGAATATACCAGTGAAACAAACCGTCAGGGACCGAGCGCTTCTGCGGAATCTTTTGACGTGACTGGTCAAACTGACAGCGCCGGATTTTTCGGGATCCTCAAATTTCGGTTGCCGCGCGCTCAGCGGGGATGACGACATCGCCATCGAGTAGGTTTTGCCTCCTCGATTACCGTGCCGTTATCTTCTCCACTAACCTTGCAGCGGCCGGTAGGGGGGATAAGATCCCGGGCCCGCCTGTAAGTGACCCAGTCGGAGGCCTATTAAAGCCCCCCCGGCGGGATTTCCTGTTACGTTGCTCATCCTTCCCCCCATTAATCTTGCTTCTCCCGCAGCTCTCTGCACACCCCAAGCCATCTCCTTCCTCTCCTCCTCCGCGGATCTGTCATCCTCGCCATGACGAAGGGGCAGACTAGCAAGCTCGAGGCGCAGAAGAAGAAGAAGAAGGGGGCGGCCTCCACTCAGCGGCGGCAGCGGGCGTTGTCGGCGGGCTGGATCCAGGAGGACTTCCTCCCCTCCTCGGTGACGGAGAACGACGTGCTGGAGCTGGTGGAGCACGGCATGGTCGCTAACAAGTCCTGGAGGCTGCCGCAGAGCAAGACGGAGCCGACGCCGAAGGAGGGGGAGCGCGTTCTGCTGCTCAGCCACGTGGCCCGAGGTTTCTCCTTGCCTCCCCATCCTTTCTTCCGAGGTATCATGAATTACTTCGGGGCGCAACTCCATCACTTCCCTCCGAACGCAATAGCTCACCTTTCTGCATTCGTCACCCTATGTGAGTGATTCATAGGATGTCCTTCCCATTGGGGGCTCTTTAAGTATGTCTTCTCTGCTAGATCCCAAACTGTTAAAAAGCTTAGCCAGTCAGATGATAAGACTCACATCCTCCAGCTCTGCGGGGGTTTAGGCTTCCAGAAGAAAACAAAGAGTAGCTATCCCTCCCTCAAGCTATCCGAGTCGGTTAGGAGCTGGCAATCGTCCTGGTTCTATTGCCACGACATTGCTTGTCCGAATGCTTCGAGTGGGTTGCCACCTTTCAGTTTAGACCGTCCGGGCCCTCCCAGGAAGCTTGCGCTCTCTAAGGGAGAAAGAACCCAGATCCAGCCTTTGGTCGACGCGCTGATAGCCGTCGTCCCTAAGGGAGTCACCGGCACGGACCTGCTGGAGACTTTCCTGGGTCGGCGCATCCAGCCATTGCAGGCCCGAGACCACGCCATGTGGCACTACGTGGGGCCTTCGGGTTCCACTCGGTCTCATCCAGAGGACGTGAGCGGGGAGACTGTGAGTGTGTGGGTCCGCAGCATCACAGGCGCGTGTGATAACCCCGTGGGAGCCCGGCGGGTGAAGCCCTTCCGTGCCGAAAATCCTCCTCCGAATGAGGTGAGTACATGTTGTCGAGTGCTTTTAATCTTCTCAGCTTTATTGCTTTTCTTGTCCCGCTGACTGACGTTGCCGACTGTGTTTTGTGTAGGAGTGGACTAACTGGCATTCTGCAGTCTCGAACGGGAATCCAGCCGAGGAAGAAGAGGGCAGCGCGGATAGCGCCGAGTACGTCTCTGGCAGTGGGGAAACGGGGGAGGAGACGGAAGAGGAGGAGGAGGAGGATGGAGAGCAGAGCTCGCCAGCCTCACCACCAGAGCACCGAACCAAGCGCCGTCATGACCCCGCTGCTCCGCCGGCTCCTCCCGAGGCCCCGAGTGCTCCGTCAGTTCCTCCCGTGGCTCCGAGTGCTCGGAGCGTGAAGAGAACCAGGGGTGCTTCTGCTGAGCCCGTGAACCAGCCGTCCAAGGTGGCCAAACCTAGTGGGCCTAAACCTCGGAAAGCCTTGCCCCGGATGAGGATCGCTGTTTCGGTCGCCTCAGCGTAAGTATCTTTACTCTTTCATCTGCCTTCAGTAACCGATTGAACTCCTCTTTTTGGGAACTCATGTTTATCCGTCGAGTGGATTTCACTCAACAGAGCTGCTACCTCCGCCACCTCTCTGCCGCGCCAGGACGATGATCCCATGGACACGGATAACGCCGCCACGTCCCAGCAAGGTACGTTGTCACGACTCCGAGAGCTGTATTACTGTTTCGCGAGTGTTGTCTTTGATCTTGACCTTTTTCTGTAATTTTATTTTGTTCAGTCGGGCTTCCTTCGGAGGTGATCCATCTGGACGACGATGACCAAAGGAGGTCGGAGCCAGTTTTGGCGCCTGTCCCTGGGGTTATCCAACCTGCTGCCAATCCCGCCATGAACGTGCCGCCGACTGAGACGGTGGCCCTCATGGCGGAACCGACTGGAGCGGAGCTCGCGATGCCCAGGGAGTTTTCTGCCCGGTCCGTCGGATGTTCAATATGACGCACGACGCCTCCCGGAAGACCAGGTAGGAGCCGCCAAGGACGCCATGGTGCAGGTGGAGCTGATGGTGGGCGACACCAAGGGAGCGTATGACTCTATCGCGTACCTGTACAAGAAGAGCTTGGAGCTTCGAGACGATATCCGGGTAAGTGCGCTAGTAAGTGTTTACATTCCTCTTGGTATCCACTGGGGGTTTCAGCGAGGTACTCGGATGCAATAGGTTGGTTTTGCAGTGGGTTCACTCCGAGTGAACCCAGTGGGTGTAGTCCCCGAGACTTCTGCCGAGTGCTTGCACCGGGAGTTGTCTTTATATGTATTTTCTGTAATCTGAACAGATCAGAGTTGATCTGCCCGAATGGTACCAGTGAGGGCATGCCGAGTGCACCCACTGGGTGTAGTCCCCGAGAGTAGTGTTACTCGGGTCGAAAGATAGGAATCTCATAGTGTTGTTGGTTTTCTATGGAGCTCAATAGGTCCGACCTGTTCGAGCTTCATGCCAGTGGGGTCACTCTCAGTGAACCCACTGGGTGTAGTCCCCGAGACCGCTATCGATTGCTTGCATCGGCAGGGGTTTGAATAACTTTGAGCTTTGATTATTTTTTCATATCTGTCGAGACTTTTTCCTTGTTGAATGTGGCTAATCCTCCCTTTGTGTCTCTTTGACAGAAGACTTGTGAGATGGGATCGGCGTACAATGCTCTGAAGGCTAAGAAGACTCAACTTGCCGCGGACTTGGAGGTGGCTGTGAATGACCTGGCTGGCGTGAAGAAGGCTCTTGCTGACCGAGAGAAATCTTTGAAGGAATCTCGGGAGGCTAACAAGGCACTACTAGCCGAGGTAGAAAAAATGAAGAGGGAGAGATACGAATGGATGGGCCAGCTGAAGGTGATGAACACTCGGTGCAGAGCGCAGGAGAACTACGTCAGCGACTGGGCGAAGAAGATGGTCGCTCTGCTTGGTGGTAAGTTCTTGCCGAGTGCTTTTTGACTTTGGAGTTCGCTCCGCGCTTATTTTCTGCTTGTCTTTTCTTTGCAGATATCTGTCGGGACGTTGAGGCTGAAGCAGCCGAAATTGAACGGCCGTTTGTTCCGAATGTCCCACTCGGCGATGAAGCTAACCGGGACATGCTCCGAGCGCATTCTCGCCTTAATAGGGTGGGCCCTTTCATTGGTCGCCTGAGAAAAGTTGTCGGCCGAATCGACAAGGAGCTGTGGCCTGAAGACGACTCCCAGAACGAAATAGATGGGTTGATGACTCGGCTGGAGGACGTTCCAAGAAGACTGCAGGCATCGAAGAAGTCTTCCGCTCGGTGTGGTGCAGACGTGGCGCTGTCTCTGGTCCGAGTGCACTGCAAGGAAGCCCGCGAAGACAAGCTGAAGACGTTGCAGGTCGCCAACACCAAGAAGCTTCGATTCGAAGATTTCATGGAGACCTTTCTTGACACAGCCACTCGGACTGCAGATGGAATCGACGTGGACACCTTTGTGGAGCCTGTCAGTCCCGGCGAAGCTTGATAAACTCTATGCTGAACGCACATTTACCTCGGTATGCCGAGTGGAATCTGTAATAAACTTTGGCCACTGCTGTTGGCCGGTACATTCGTGGCTCGGTGTGGATAAACTTGATTCACACCGAGTCGACTGATCGTAGATCCAACTTGAATTCGAATCGGATCTTTTGCTATTCTTTCGCTGAGTTTTTTTGACACGATTTTGGCTCGTGATTTTTGTTTGGGCTTCTCTTGGTGAAGCCAATGGCAAACATGCGGAGCATGTAGTTGTCAGTTGTCTTCACATCCACATGAGCCTCAATGAGTGTCTGCTAAGTCTCCGAGTGTGTCTCTGATGCCCACTCGGAGGAAGCTTTTTTACTTAGGCGACTCTGGTTCGCAGCTAAGTCTCCGAGTGTGACTTTTGGTGCACACTCGGAGCGAGTTTTTACTTAGGCGATTCTGGGTCGCTGCTAAGTCCCCGAGTGTGACTTTTGGTGCACACTCGGAGCGAGTTTTTACTTAGGCGACTCTGGGTCGCAGCTAAGTCTCCGAGTGTGACTGTTCGTGCACACTCGGAGCGAGTTGTTTACTTAGGCGACTCTGGGTCGCAACTAAGTCTCCGAGTGTGGCTTTTAGTGCACACTCGGAGCGAGTTTGTACTTAGGCGACTCTGGGTCGCAGCTAAGTCTCCGAGTGTGGCTTTTAGTGCACACTCGAAGCGAGTTTGTACTTAGGCGACTCTGGGTCGCAGCTAAGTCTCCGAGCGTGAATTTTAGTGCACACTCAGAGCGAGTTTGTACTTAGGCGACTCTGGGTCGCAGCTAAGTCTCCGAGCGTGACTTTTAGTGCACACTCGGAGCGAGTTTGTACTTAGGCGACTCTGGGTCGCAGCTAAGTCTCCGAGTGTGACTTTTAGTCCACACTCGGAGCGAGTTTGTACTTAGGCGACTCTGGGTCGCAGCTAAGTCCCCGAGTGTGAATTTTCGTGCACACTCGGAGCGAGTTTTTTAGACCGGAGTCTGCAAACGCGGAAGAATTTTGAATCGGCAAGAAATTAATCTGCTTTGTATTACTTCGATGATACTTGTTCTTTACATTGTCTCCGTCGGCGGTTATGTGTAGAAGCGCTTCAGTAGATCTCCATTCCATGCTCGCGGCTCGTCCGTTTCCCTGTCGAGGTTGTAGAGTCGATATGCTCAGTTGTTCAGCACCTTAGAGATGATGAATGGTCCTTCCCAGGTGGGAGCCAACTTGTGTGGTCCCTCTGCTGATCCACTCGGAGCACCAGGTCGCCTGCTTGGAATGTGCGGCTCCTGATGTGCCGCGCATGAAATCGCCGCAGATCTTGTAGATAGATTGTTGAACGGATCAGCGCCATCTCGCGCTCCTCTTGTGAAAGGTCCACTCCGTCTTGCCTGGCTTGCTCTGCTTCAGCTTCGGAGAAGAGTTCGACTCGTGGAGAGTTGTGAAGCAAGTCACTCGGAAGGACTGCCTCTGCTCCATAAACGAGGAAAAACGTGGATCGCCTTGTTGATCTATTTGGAGTTGTGCGGAGGCCCCACAGCATCGAAGGCAGCTCGGTGACCCATGCGCCGGCAGCATGCCCAACTTCTCGTAGGAGTCGAGGCTTCAACCCTTGAAGAATGAGTCCATTCGCCCGCTCCGCTTGTCCATTTGTTTGGGGGTGCGCCACGGATGCAAAATCCACTCGGATACCTTGGCCTGTGCAAAAACCTTTCAACCTGTCCGAGTCAAAGTTTGTGCCATTGTCGTTGATTATGCTGTGTGGAACCCCGTATCTGGCGATGATGTCTCTGATAAATTTGATGGCCGTAAGGGCATCAAGCTTCTTGATAGGCTTGGCTTCAATCCACTTGGTAAACTTGTCGACTGCTACCAGCAGATGAGTGAATCCTCCTTGGCCTATTCTGAATGGTCCGACTGTATCTAATCCCCACACGTTGAATGGCCAAGCAAGAGGAATTGTCTTCAGCGCAGACGTTGCCTTGTGGGACTTGTTTGAATAGAAATGACAACCTTCGCAACGGTCGACCATATCTTTTGCCATTTCATTCGCCTGCAACCAGAAGAAACCAGCTCTGAATGCTTTGGCGACGATTTCCCTTGAGGAGGCATGATGGCCGCAGGTTCCCGAGTGGATTTCTTCCAAGATTAACCGTCCCTCCTCAGGAGAGATACACCGCTAAAGGACACCTGAAATACTTTTCCTGTATAACTGGTCATCAATGACGGTGAAAGACTTCGACCTGCGAACGATCTGCCTAGCTTGGACTTCGTCCTCTGGTAACTCTTGCCGCATGATGTACACAATGAACGACACAGTCCATTCGGGAATGACAGCTAGAATCTCCATGATCAAATCAACCACAGCGGGGACCTCGACTTCAGTCTAATCTGTTGAGCTCTTCGGTTGTACTGGTTCCTCTGTAAAAGGATCTTCTTTTACCGAGGAAAGGTGTAGGTGCTCGAGGCAGACATCACTCGGGACCGGTCTCCGAGTGGATCCAAGTTTTGCCAATTCATCTGCTGCTTGGTTTTTCAGTCGGGGAACATGGTGAAGTTACAGACCTTCGAACTTCTTCTCGAGCTTCCTTATTGCGTTGCAGTATGCAGTCATGGTGGGGTTCCTTACATCCCACTCCTTCATTACTTGATTAACCACTAGATCTGAGTCGCCATAGACCATCAGGCGACGGACGCCGAGTGTCATGGCCATGCGCAACCCGTAAAGGAGAGCTTCGTACTCTGCTTCATTGTTGGAAGAATCAAAATGGATCTGCAACACATACTTGAGTTTATCACCTTTCGGGGATATGAGCACTACGCCGGCGCCGGAGCCATTCAACATCATGGACCCATCGAAGAACATGGTCCAATAAGCCGAGTAGATGTGAGTCGGTTGCTATTGTTCTACCCATTCTGCTATGAAGTCAGCAAGAGCTTGAGACTTTATAGATTTCTTGGCTTCGAACTTGATGTCGCAGTATAGCATCTCCATTGCCCACTTTGCCACTCGGCCTGATGCGTCCCGATTGTGGAGAATTTCCGACAACGGAGCATCAGATATGACAGATACCGAGTGGTCTTGGACATAATGAGCCACCTTCTTTGCAGTCATGTAGATCCCATAAATAAGCTTTTGATAATGGGGATACCTCTGCTTGGAAGGAGTCAGGACTTCGGAATCATAATATACTGGCCGCTGAACTTTGTACGCCTTGCCTTCTTCTTCGCGTTCGACTGTCAGAACGGTGCTGACGACTTGATTTGTAGCCGCGATGTACAGAAGAAGGGGTTCTTTACTGAGCGGGGCAGTAAGAACCGGCTGGGTGGAAAGCAGGGCTTTGAGATCGTCGGATGCGATTTGGGCTTCGTCTGTCCACTCAAAGGTATCTGATTTCTTCATGAGTCGGTACAAAGGTAACGCCTTCTCACCGAGTCGAGCGACAAACCTGCTCAAAGCCGCTAGGCAACCTGTGAGCCTTTGAACATCATGTACTCTTACCAGCCGCTCCATTCGGACAATGGTCCCGATCTTTTCGGGGTTGACATCGATCCGTCGTTCGGAAACGAAGAAACCGAGTAACTTCCCGCTGGGAACGCCGAATGAACACTTGGCTGGGTTGAGCTTGATATCGTACCTACGTAGGTTGGCGAATGTTTCTGCCAAGTCAGTCAGCAGGTCGGAACCTTTGCGTGACTTGACGACGATATCATCCATATATGCCTCCACATTTCGACCGATCTGGTCTAGGAGGCATTTTTGGATCATGCGCATAAAAGTTGCTCCTACATTCTTCAAACCGAATGGCATAGTGATGTAACAGAAACACCCGAATGGGGTGATGAAGGCTGTTTTTAATTCATCTGGACCATACAGACGGATCTGATGATAGCCCGAATAGGCATCAAGGAAGGATAAACGCTCGCAACCCGCAGTCGAATCAACGATTTGATCAATGCGGGGGAGCGGGAAGTGGTCTTTCGGACATACCTTATTGAGATGCTTGAAATCGATGCACATACGGAGAGACTTGTCCTTCTTGGGCACCATGACAACATTAGCGAGCCACTCGGAGTGGTGTACCTCGCGAATGAAGTTGGCTGCCAAAATTTTAGCCACCTCCTCTCCGATTGCTTTCCTCTTGTGCGCGGCGGACCGACGCAGGCGTTCTCGGACGGGCCGAGCGGCAAGATCCACATGCAGTCGGTGCTCAGCCAACTCCCTGGGTACACCTGGCATGTCAGCAGGCTTCCATGCAAAAATGTCCCAGTTCTCACGGAGGAATTGGATGCTGACTTTCTTCGTGTCTCCCGCCGACTGGAATGCGGACTTGGAAGCTGGCTTCTTTGAACGCATCAGGTCAGCAGGGTCGGCGGTCTTCTTGTACTCATCCAGCTCGAGTATAGCCATCTGTTGATCAGCAATTCTCGACCCCTGATGCAGACACTCCTCGGCCCGCTACCGATTGCCTGTGACAGTAATCACACCTTTGGGACCGGGCATCTTCAGCTTCAAATAGACGTAACATGGACGGGCCATGAAACGCGCATATGCCGGACGGCCCAGAATCGCATGGTATGCACTCTCGAAGTCTACCACCTCGAATGTCAGCTTCTCCTTGCGGAAGTTCTTGTCAGAGCCGAAGACGACATCCAACGCAATCTGGCCAAGCGATTTGGCCTTTCTTCATGGGACGACTCCGTGGAACTGCATACTGCTCTCGCTGAGTTTGGACATCGGAATGCCCATTCCCTTGAGAGTGTCGGAGTACATGATATTCAAGCCGTTGCCACCGTCCATGAGGACTTTGCGCAGCCTAACTCCTTCCACCACCGGGTCGACGACCAGAGCTTGCCTCCCTGGGGTGGGTACGTGTGCTGGGTGGTCTGACTGATCAAAGGTGATCGCAGTCTGTGACCACTTGAGGAACGTGGGAGTGGATGGGGTTGCCATGTTTACCTCCATGTTGACCAGCTTCAGTCGACTTTTGCTTTCCACATCAGCAAAAATCGTCAACGTTGCATGGACTTGGGGGAACGGGTCCTCCTTGTCCTCATCATCCTGCTCGGTGTCCTTCTCACTCGACTGTCCTTCGCCGAATCCTTGGATCAGGAGGCGACACTGCCGAGTGGTATGCTTCGGCCATATGACATCGCCTTCTTCATCTGTCTTCGTGTGGATCGGACACGGTTGATCTAGGACGGAGTTTCCTGACTGCCTCTTCTTGGGGGTGTACTGTGCTTTTCCCCTTGCCTTTGAACTTGGCATTTGTAACGGCTGCTGCCTCTGCCTGCGGAGTGGACTGAGCTTTCTGCTTCGGCTTCCGACTGTTGTTCCCATCTCCATCGGCGACTGACTTATGCTTGCCGCTACGTATGCGGTCTTCCTCTTCGCCATTTGCATAGCGCGCAGCTATCTCCATCATCTTGCTCATGGAGATGTCGCTTGTCCGACCGAACTTCAGGTACAGATCTCTGTACCGCACGCCTGCCTTGAAGGCGCAGACTGCTTGGTGCTCTATGACGTTCTCCACCGTGTGGTAGAGGGTCGTCCAACGCTGGATGAAATCGCGCAAGGGTTCGACTGTCGTGGGTATAAGTCTCACAGTAGAAGTATGGGGTACGAAAGTATATGGGGAGAGCCTTAGCTATGTCGAGGATGTATGAGTTCAGGCCCCTCTACGGTGGAGGTAAAAGCCCTACGTCTTAGTGCTCTTGGGAGCTTTGTGTCGAGTGGATTATAGGATTACAACAAGTGCCAACCCTTGCACCAGTGGGGAAGGGCGGCTTATATAGAGTGCGCTGCCCTTCATAATGGCCCGGTGGACAAGGGTGGAATAGTGGCGAATAAATGCCTACGTTACAGGTAATGTAAGCTTAAAATGCTAATAATGGTGTATGAAAATGTATGACCGTTGCCCTACTGGGAGGTTACGATGTACACAGTGGATTCCAGTCGGTACGTTCGATATGCTCCGAGTGGATCCTCGCCGACTGGATGATGGGGGCGTCCTTAGTTCAGTCGGAACTGTCTAAGGGCCTTGTCTTCTATGAAGGGTAGTCCTTGGGTGGGACCTATAGGGCAGACCTATGACCCTACCCTGGGACTATAACCCCATCAGTATTCATGTCATGCAGTTCCACCTTCATGTATACAATCTGATCCAGAAAATCAGTAATTATTTGAGATAGAAAATTCATTTTGTTTCTAGAAATGGAAATTGCATTTGAGACAGCAACTCAATATTTTTCATACTAGTCGCTTGACACTAGTTAAATTTGTACAACTTTCTTTCCCTTGTTTCATACTATTATTGTATATGCTCATGTGATTCTTTTTTTTGAAGGATGACCAGCTTTTAAACATGTGTGTGGACCAAATTCACGGCGATGAGATAAGTCCTACTAACCTTGCTGGTTCTCCGCATCTTTGAGATCTGCTCTGGTTAGTGCCTCCATATCTCATTTACAAGTAGAGAGCACTTGAGATCTTCATGATTTAGAGACCACTTGAAGCTATATATTTACATAAAACTAGATGAGTCACCTGCATTCACATTTTAGAACCATGTAAATCGATGGAGTATTTTTCTTCTTCATTCACATTTTAGACGCTTTCACAAAATATTTATATACTGATTGCTTTATTTATGCAATTTAAACTAATTATAAATCAAGTTCATCGACCATACATGATTGGGATGTTCATAGGTATTGTAGAGCTTGTAATCTTTCCCTCGTTTGTTGTATGTGTCGCACTCTCAACTCTATGGTTCTGTTCTATAAATAATTTTTGAATAGATTTCTTTGCTTGTTTTGTGGACAAGACATGTTGTGTCATTCTACTAGAGTTAATACCGTATATGTTTATATGCACTATATCTGTGTGATACTTCCATAAAAACTATATGGTGTTACACCACCAAGAAAGTATCTGAGGGAAGTTGTTTCCCTTTGTGCAACATTCTTTATGTTTGTGGTTATGTTTTCTATCCCACTTTTTCAGTAAAATATTTATGTTATCAAATCCATTTTTGACATGCAACTGATGAAGTACATCATACCAGGACATGAGTTGTTCAAATTGATTTATAATGCCCTGATGAAGTACTATATTTGGAACAGGTTATCAGTGTTAAGGCAGTGGCCAATGCTTTAAAGCTCTCATTTAATGGAGTGAACCAATTTGTCAACATCCAAACTTGTGATTATATGTTGTTTGGTGCAGCTGAATTATTTAAACAAGGTAAGCTTTCTCGTCATATTCGATCAACTCAAGTATACTACCATACATATGAATTGATGGTTCTACGCATCTTTGAGATCTGCTATGGTTAGTGCCTCCATGTCTCATTTACAAGTAGAGACCACTTGAGATCTTCATGATTTAGAGACCACTTGAAGCTATGTATTTGACCCATTTGAACCCATAGAATGACATAGCAGAATTGTTAATATGCTCTAATTGTTAATATCATGTCATTGTTTTTGGCGGGGTAGGGAACACTGATTTTACTTTTCCATCGCTATCATATGCTTAGGTAGCAGGCACGATTGGAACAACTAAATCTAAATCTGAAGTCCTGAACCTGCAAAAAGAAATTCAGAATAAATCAGTGCTAGAACATGAACCTGATGTAGATGCGAAAAATAATATCAATGTGATAGGCTGAGCGTTGGAGATCCATATCCCCACTCCCCTCTTCCAAGTTGAAAATTGGAAGAGAAACGGATCTGTTTTCATATGGAGAGTTTGAGAAAGAGATGAGAGTTTGAGAGAGAGAGAGGGAGTGAGAGAAACCTCAGAGATCCATAGAGGCATACATGCCGAAATTACTTGCTCCAATTCGAGAGAGACGTGGATCTCTTTCTGAACAGAATATGAGGACAAACATGGATCGAGGGAGGGAGATTGCGGGAGAGAATATGATTGCTTCTGGTCGTTTTTTAACTGGGAAAGAAAGAAATGCTGGAGATATATATTTGAAGGCATCTCTTTTAATTTTTTTCGCAACTTGTATTAGTTAATCTGAACCGTAATAACTTGGTCCCATCATTAGATGTACGGCTCGTTTCTGAACCGTAATCTGAACCGTACAGCTTTGATAATAGTTAATCTGAACCGTACAACTCATTTTTCCCCCAACTTGTATTACTTATTCTAAACCGTAATCTGAACCGTACAGCTTTGATAATATGATATATGCTTCACATGATGTTGAACTAAAATAGATGTATTAATCCAGCAACATCAGACATAGGCGTCATATGTAGCAAATAATAGGTACATGATGTTAGCTGGTGATTGAAATTGATGTAAAGAAGAATAGTGGTATCCTATCTTATGGCTTTTCCATTTTTATATTTAAGTTAGACAGATAGCAGACAATAACTAGTCTTTTGACGAAATCGTTTTCCCTTGGTTCTACAAGTTTGTAGTATTTCTATAGGCATAACCAGACTGTCAGACTTGGACCAATCTGATGAGTCTCGAAATATACTATGGCTATAACTCTCAGACATGATAATCAGGTCCTTATACTTTACCTCGTATCTTTGGTAGTGGCTCCAACGGGGATTTCATCAGGCATCTAGCTAGTGAAAAAAAAATCAGAACTCTTTGTGTGAATCTATAACTATTGACTGGCGACAAATTTCATTTAGGTACAAATGATTTAGCCCACCTTATTTTGTTGTTATGGACATGAAAACCTTTATTTATTGTGTGCCAAAATCTGACATATGTGCATGACTCCATTTTATAGGTTGTCGTACGGATGTTCTTTGGACTACGATATTGACATGAAGACATTTATCGTAATGCCAAATTTTATGTAGTAATGCCAAATATTATGACATGGATGTGCTATGGATTATGCTATATATACATGGATGTGCTATGGATTATGCTATATATACATGGATGTGTTATATGCTGTATGGATTATGGATGTGTTATATGCTGTATGGATTAAGGATGTTATATATATGATGTATGGATTAAGGATGTTATATATACGATGTATGGATTATGGATGTGTTATATGTAGGGATTATGGATGTTATATATATGCTCTATGGATTATGTTATATTTATGTATATGCTGTATGGATTATGTTATATATTTATTTATATGATGTATGGATGATGGATGTGTTATGTTATATATGTATATATATGCTCTATGGATTATGTTATATATATTTATGCTGTATGGATTATGTTATATATATATATGCTGTATGATTATGTTATATATATATATATATACATTGTATATTTATGCTCTTTGTTGTCATGTTCATGACGGCAAATAAATGTGGCGCCCCCAACATGTGGTTTGCCGTCTTGTGGAACTTCAGAAGACGACAAAAGTTTGGCATATTTTGTTGTCATGTACGGGTTCCGCAGACAGCAAAAAATGTGGCATATTTTGCTGTCATGTATAGGTTAGAAAGACGGCAAAAAAGGCTAACGTCGTCTGTTAGCTAGGCCGTTCCGTCTTCTGACCATTTTTTTTGCCGTCTATCAAAGTAGCTGACGGCAACATAATTCCACTAACGGCAAACATTTTGCCGTCTGCTATCCCGGTCGCTGACGGCAAAGACGCCCTTTGCGGGCACATGGTCTGACGATATTATTTGCCGTCATGGGCTGACGGCAAAATTCTTGCCGACTGTAATTCACTGTTTGCCGTCTGTAGCGTCCTGACGGCAAAATGCTCGATTCCTGTAGTGAGGACGGCCGACAGTCGATCCATGCCGCCTCTTTCGGTTCTCGTCTTCGTGCTCCTTTACTGCCAGGGCCATCACCAAGCTTTGCTAGCGAAATGTGAGAAGCATCATGTCGGTGCACTAGAGACTGGGGTCTCCTGTGCCCCAGACTTGTGCACGGGCGCCGGCAACACCCTTGGCGGCAGTACGCGAAGAAGGACCGACGGGAAGATAACCCAGGCTCACCAAGATCACACTCCTCCAAGGGTGTGAAGAACCAGCCCAAGCTACAAGGCCCCGGCAAGCCCTCCTTCCCGGGAAGACCCACAAGGCCCGGGCAAGCCCTCCTTTCCAGGAAGACTCGCAAGGCCCCGGCAAGCCCTCCTTGCGAGGAAGACGTCCAAGGCCCCGACAAGCCCTCCTTGCCGGGAAGACGGGTTAGGCCACCGACAAGGACGCGAGGCCGGCAGGCTCCCTTCACCCGCCAAGTGTCCGTCCTATCACAGTGCCACCGACTGCCACCGCTCCAGTGCATCCCTCATGTGCCAGCACAAAGGTCAGGTGTCGATACACCTGGGTACGTGTCGATGCCATCTTGATGCAGGTCAGGGGGGCCTGACAAGGCATTTACTGCCTCTGTCACTACGGTAGATAGATAGCGGTGAACCCTGTTCACTATGCGACTCGTGAACCCACTTCAGAGCACTGTTGGTGACCCCTTTGCCTATAAAAGGAGGCCCAAAGCTCAGTTCTAGGGGTTGGACCTTTTAGGGATTAGACTCTTTGATCACCAGCCAAAAGGCTTTTACTGTAGCAAGTAAACCCAGAGTAAGCACCCAATACAACAAACAAAGTAGGAGTAGGATTTTACACGCCAAGCTGCCCGAACCTGTGTAAAAGACCTTGCTGGTGCTGATCGCTAGTTCCGGTCTTGCCCTCTTTCCCTCCGCCGAACGATCAAGGGATCCTTGGAGGTTTCTATAGGTGTCTTTTTACCGACACATCCTCTCAACATCCGAGTCATCCGAAGAGGATGAATCCTCGAGCAGAAATTTCTCGCACAGGCTCAAGTTCATCTCCGGCGGTGGCTCTTCCGACGCCGTGGATTGGCGGATCCATGGGAGCCGGTGCAGCGGCTCGGCGGAAGAGGGAATAGGCGAACGAGCGGCGCGATTCGCCCCGAAGATTCGGTGATAGCGGCGCCCTGAGCCGGCGACGGACTGGTGGAATAAATGACGGCGTGGCGGCGGAAGGGGATGGGGAAAGGGCGCGGGCTAAAATGTCCGTCCCGCTAACCGTTTCCCTACGATACAGGGCATAGTATAAGCGAGGCAGAAACCTGTGTTTTCACGGGTCGGGGAACGGATTTTGTCGCGCCCCTTAAAAATATTTAAGTTGTGGGGTCTCGTCTGACAATATTTTTCGTCCGACCTTTATTTTAACGATTATTTTACGGATCAAGACATTATACGGAGTTTGCTAGAGATGCTTTAAGGATGCCCCTTCTTACTTTTCCACGTGTCTATGCATCGTTTTTGTTCACCCGCATGCTATCGTGAGTAGTGATGGCCCGTCATCACTCATGTTATCGTGCGCACACATTTGCTGTTATCGTCAGCACACATTGCATGCGCACGCATGTTATCGTGCAAAAAGAAGCGCATGCGTGCTCATGTTTTCATTTGATCAAGTGATTACTGACGGCCCGTCATCACTCATCAAGAACTTGAGAGATACTTAGCTCAGGTTTTACCGCGATCGACATCAATACAGTGCAGTTGTCACCGTCGTGACGATCGATCGATGGGAGCGCTGGCCGCTCTTGTCCGTCCGTCCTGCCTTAAGCTGGCCCGCCGTCTCATTATGGCGTACGGTCGCGAGTGATCTGAGCGCCGATCACGTACGCGCACCGCAGTGATCAACCGAGTGGACTCGGGAGTGATCCACGTCAACGTCGGCCTCCCTTAGAGTGACTCGGATGCAGTGTACATCGGCATGGTTTGGCTCCGTCTATGATCACATCGTCGTCTCGTCACTGATCTTGCCGGTACAACGTACGAATTCAATCAAGTTGACTTGGGGGCCAAGCGTACGTGCGATCCATCGAGCTGTATAGTACGTAGATATCAGCAAGTACATACTTGTCGCCTTCGGAACAACGACGTCTACTCCGGAGTTAAGAAGCACGCATGGGTGATGAAGGTTTGAAGATGTGGACCATGTGGTGCTGTCGTCCGAAGCCCACCGCCACGTACGCTCACTCGGCCGGCGGCCGGTTAGCGAGCGATCGAGCGGGGAGCGGGGCAGTTGGGGAGACGAGCGCGCAACGCGACGACGACGCGACGATCCCCTGCTGTAAGTCCAACCAGCCGATCCAAACGTTCGATGATTTTTCTTTTTTGCCCGTTTAGATCGATCGGCCGCTTCTCGTCCGTTTGCATTTTTGAGTCGGCTGCGCGTCTAACGTTGTTGACTTATTTTATGTCTGTATATTAGATAAAACAGACTAGCATGTCAACGTTCAAGAATTCATGCCAACATTGTGTGTAACCGGTCAGCATACATTGTCAACCTATATTAAACCACCACGCAGTTTACGTTTACACACTTGTGAGCGGCCGGCACATATGCCAGCATGTCAAATTCAACCACGTCATGTCGGCCCGTGGTCATGCGAGCACATTTGTCGTCATACAAAAAAGGTTTCGTTGATCTCTGCCACAGATCACAGCTGGTCGAACTTGAACATTTCGGTTTGCATCTTCTCGAACCATAACCTCTTCCTCGGGGACACGGTGTTCAGATCAATCTTCATGATCTCCGCGCCCGTCTTCATGCTTGCGAGGGCCGCTTCTTTCGTCTTGGTCCTGGCATTGGTGGCCTCGATATCGAGCATCTTGGCTTGCTCCGCCTCCTCCAACTCAAGCATCTTGGCTTGCCTCTCCACGTCCATCTCGAGCCTCCTCCTTTGGATTTCCATGAAGGCGTGCATTTGCTCTTCCTTTTCTTGCCGACGCTTCTGCTTCCTCAAGTCCTTCTTGCTTATCTTGCCCTCCACCTTTTCAAGCAAGACGATCAACGTCGCGTCCCGCCCGTCCTCCTTCTTCGAGTTGGTTTTCCCCCGCGGCGGGGCCTTCTTGCCATCGCCATGGTCCTGCACAGCTTCTTTCATCCCACGGGCACAAGCAATCCACGGGAAAAAAACGTGGCACCAAAAGCAATACCATGTCTTGCATGTCGAGGCCGCTCACGGGCGTGCCTTGATGCTCTCACAGGTGGCACAAAACTTGTTGCACTCCTATTGAATCACCCTCCAATGCTTTGAAAGTGACATCCATCCACGCTTGCTTTGCATTTGGTACAGGGGGAACTTCTTACGCTCATGAAACTCACGATGAACACGAGTCCATAAGGCTGACCACTTTTGTTCGGCTCCGATCTTCGCGTCTTGCCCAATGTCCCTCCAACACTCGCAAAGGAGCTTGTCCTCGGCCGGCGTGTATGCCTTCGTCCGCTTGCTCTCTGCTTCGGCTTCGCCCCGACAGCAGTTTGGTTTGTGAGCTCCTCCTCGAACAAAGGCTCCCCGTCGATGTCAATGTAATCGTCCTCCTCCTTGGGGCCGTAGTCCTTCGGGAACTCATGATCGAGCGGGAAGCCGTCTAGGACAACCTGATCTTGCATGAAGGCGTCATGTAGATCATTGGTGGCTTGCGTGAAGGATGCTCGCCGTCCTGGATTTGGGTTTCATCGGGATCATACGCACCAGCCGTGGCGCACCTTCGAAGATCATGTTCTTGTGGAAACGGTTGGCCCTGTCATCATCGGCGGCCGCCAGCATTCTGTCGAATAGATGGCGGGCGTCGGTGAGCATGTCGGCTGGCATCTCACGGTGGCGTTTCGTCATGCCTTCGGACGATGATCCGCTTGCCACCAGCATGGCGTTGAGGTCGATGGTCCCCGGCGCGGGCGTGGAAGGAGCCATGATGCTCACCTTCGGCGAGCATTCCCCACAGAAGCGGCTGCCTTGCGGGTAGACGTGGAAGCCGGGAATCAGCTGCATACAAGATGCGCGCGGCGACTTTGGCAGCATCATCTGAGGATATGCTGACGAGCCCGTGTTGGCTAGGGTATACCCCTAGGTATAACAAGGTCTCCATCGTTGCCGCCTTCACCCAAGCATTGGTGTCTTCCTGCTGCGCAGCGGCGGCGGTAACTGCCTCGTCCCTTGCATCCTGTGCATGCCTCTGACCCTTCCTCTTGGCCGACTCCACGATCCGCTCCTCGGGCGTCAACTCCTTCTTCTTCTTCTTGGGCGGCGCCCCGGCCTTGCGGGGGGCACAAGCCTTGCCTCTGCCTTCAGCGGCGGCGATGGACATGGCCATTGAGGTGATGGAGGCGGCAACCTTGAAGTCGTCCTTCATGGCGGTGGGATCGGGCGCAGGAGTGAGCGGGAGAGTTTGGAGAAAACGGAGGGAAAAAGTGGTCGCTTTGTCGCTGACTTGCGGGCCAGGGAGAGCAGTAGGTGCGCGCCGCACGCGTTCGCTTCATGTCCGCGCCGACGAATCGGGCTCAAAATTGGGCCGAGAATCGATCGGCACACGGAAAAAAAGCGGACGCGCGTCCGTTTGGGTTGGCGCGTTGGGCCAACGTTTTGTCCGCGTGGATCCAAACCGACGGCGCGAGACGTAATGGGTCGCCCCATTGGAGTTGCTCTAATACCTCGCAAGGCTGTGCCCAACCGGCCTGCCTCCTGAGGTGAAGGGCTGACGCATGACACGTCGAGTAAGAATAGGCCCCTCAAACCTTTATCAAACATCCGGACAGACCGCCCGATCACTGACTGATCATGAAAAAGTGATCCATACAAACCACTTAAACTGGCCTCAAACGTCCGAGTTGACCATCACCCCTCATATCCAACTCAAATATGGTGTGGATATGGGGCCGCCCAGACGCGCTTGGGCACGCCCGCCTGGCCCGCATCTATCCCACATATATTTGTCTCCAACCGCTCGTCGAAGGGTGCAACAGTGCGGGTGACGCGACCGCGTCATGGCGGACGTCGGCTCCTTCTAGGATGGACTCGTCGTCGACCTCACACACCGTCCGGGTTACCGGCTCCGACGAGGAAGAGTAGAGCATGGAAGATGACGGGAGCTTGACTCCCATGAGCCGGCTACTGTCCCATGTCCTATTCTACCTCGTCGGCGACCGGGCCGACACTACGAGGGACACAACCAGCCGTCATACATGGGCACGGCGAAGCCGGACGAGCTCCCCTTAGCATTAGGTTTACGTTGCGTGTAATATGTATGAATTTAAGGTTTTAATTTGAGATATCCAGATGTATAATGTATTATTTATGACGTGGTCGGCTAGTGTCCGCGGACACGTCCATGGTTGTTTGAGGGGCCGAATTTGCAAGGTCCGGCTGTAGATGCTCTAACACTACTTTAACCAAAGGTTACGAACGTTTTACACTGTGATACTGATTTGTCAGGTTGAGATTGGATTAAGGAGGGAGGAAGGGGCCCCACCCGGATGAAAATAAGGGGGCTAAAATGGTTATTAGGAAAGGGTTTGTAAAACATTTGTAAGAGGTCCGTACGTTTTAACATTTTTGTTGTCGGCAGATTATCGGATCACTTCAAAAATTACAGCAGAAAATCCATTGGCCTGAGGAGATGTTCAACCTGTTGGAGTCCCTAGTCTGAATTCGAGTGGTACTCCCTGATTTTCCACCGCCACGGCAAATGCAGCAATCTCCCCACCAACAGAGCCTGATTTCAGGAAGCTGGCACTGATGGATCAAAAAGCCAGCAACAACAGAAAAAGGGAAAGACTGCTAACAGGAAAAATAATAATCAGATCAAGGATATATCAGATCAAGCTACTGAATCATACGATTCTGATCGGACCTACAATTTTTTTACAATCAACGAAAACCGGCCAATAAAAACATATCAATCGTGCACACCCTCCCAACATCTAGAAAAAAGAAGCGCCTCCATCTGATACCTATAGCATCAATATAATACATGCATTCACTGATATATAACCACACAACAAAAGGCTCATAAAATCAGTGCATTATAAATAAAAATGAAACACACTCTTCATCTTCCCCACCCACCAAACTTAATATTTTATCAGTTTCAAAATATAAGGGGTATTAGTTTTCTAAAAGTCAAATTCCTTTAACCGTGACCTAGTTCATAGAAAAAATATATCTACATCCACAATATTAAACAAAAAAGTATGGAAATCATTTCATGATGAATCTAATCACATTGATTTTATACTATGAATTTTGACATATTTCTCTATAAATTTGATAAAAATTAAAAGGTCTGACTTTTCAAAAAAGTAATACACCTTATATTAAAACAGAGTGAATAATTATTTTTTATGGAACCCAATAACACCAAGGACGCAATGGCACAACAAAGCGCCTCCAATCCTTCTAGTAAAGTTGAAGACTGGCCTGAAAAGAAAAGGCATAGGAAGCATGTTTGTTGCCAAGACCTTGGTAATATTTAGTAATAAAATTTCTTGGTAGGACATCCCCTCGATGCGGCCCTCATCCTGGTCAAGAACGAAGATACGTTCCTTTCTATGTTAACCATGCCAGCATTTGAAAGTATTTTGTATTTAATAGGAGACTTGTCCTTGCATCATTGTTACTATTTAATCTCTTCCTCGCGTAGAATGTGGGCAATCTGCTCATTTTTGCTCAATCTCATCAGCACAAAGAGACCTCACCTTCGCAATTTTATCAAGCATATCGATTAAGGTAGACAATCGTAACTTTTCAATTTTGTACATTCCGATGGTGTGTTTAGTGCATCCACGAAGGAATCACCGCAAGGTGCGAATTCGATGATTCCACCGTTGAATGGGCATACTACCACGTTATTGCGCCCAAACTTTCTTAACCAAGTCACCAAATCCCTCCCTAATAAGCCATCCCATTTCGAATTTAAACTTGGATACCTGTACTTCCAAGTATGTATCATCCTTGTACTTTCTCATTTAATGTCCTTGTAGTACTATATTTGTACTTCCCCTTGTGGATTGTATCTGTACTTTAAGAAATTTCTTTTGGAGGCCAAGCTCCATGGAGGCCTTCAAATGTAAACTTCAAATTTTGTAAAAATTCGTATTTTAACATTTCAAAAGATTCTGAAAAAAATACATCGGTAGATGAAGGTATAATATATATGTGTGTAAATTTTCAAAACTAAATACATTGAAATGAGGGCCATGCAAAAAAGATAAATCTAAGGCTTTTTAATATATGATACTATTCATCCTTTCAGACCATTAATTTCTCTTTTTTGTACAGGTAGTGTTTCAAAGTGTTTCGGCCTGAAATTTTACACACGCATGGATTACATCCTTTTTTAGTTGTACGATTTTTTTGAGATTTTTGAAATCAAAATATTTGAATTTTGATTTTTTTCAAAAATTCCGGCCTTCATGAAGGCCGAGTGCCAAAACGTCATTCTCATGTACTTCCTCCTATATAGTGTGTTTGTATTTCAATCATATTGTATTGTGTAGTGTAGTTATACTTTTCCACGGACATATTCTACAAGGTAGTGCACTTTGGACAAAATGCAAAACATTTTGCTTACCTCGCACGACACATTTACACAACATTGTGCAATACACGAGAAATGAGGAAAAAAAATATGCAATGCACTAAAAGCAAAATTTGAATTTAACACGTATGATTAAGTTAAAATATTTTTCGTTACAACACCTTTTAAAAGATGCACGGCTTAACGTAGTAGTCTTTACTTCGGTTGACGCCAAGGGCAAGGATTTTTCATCTTGATTGCCAAGACAAACAGATAAAAGCCAACACATGGCAAAGACGCAACACCTTCAAGGTATCGACATAAGTTTGTCGTTGTTGAGTCCGAGGCGTCCAAAAACACCTGTTTGCGCTAGCGCCATGGCATCCATCAGGAGCAACCACCAACCGACAGCTCGGGTTTATAGCCGGATGCTGCTGCTCCACAGTAAGATGCTTTCTCTGTCCAGGTTTATTTTTTTAGAGAAGGAGGTTCGCCCTCGGTCTCTGCATCATGATGATGCATGCAACAATTTTATTATGCAATTAAAATATCCAACAAAGGTCTTAGATCTAGAAAGGCTCTCACTGAGCAGCTAAATGACAACGAACAAGTGAAAGTAAAGCCACAACCGTCTCACATAGGATGCAAAGATTAGACTATTCTATTAGTGGCTCGCCATCCAAACCAGTTGTATATATCCCGCGCTACCATATCCCACTAGGCAGACCCAGTAACTAAAGGCTCCCTGACTTCCGCAGGAGTGAGTAACGACCACATACGGATTAATGATGTGGCCCTGAAGATGACCTGGAAAAAAGTTATACGAGTTTGTTTTTTAAATACCATGTCATTTCTGCAGTTCCATATAGCCCATAACAAGGCACATACTTCTATCTGAATATGTTTAGCAATCAAATCATCAACCCCGTTAAGCCATGTCCCAAATAACGTGTTTATGCTATCCGGAGGGTTTATGTTAAAGGCTATATTAATAGATCGCCATAGTATCCTAGCCATTGGGCAATCAAGAAAGAGGTTCTTGATAGTTTCATTGTGATCACAAAAAGGTACATCTTTGGTTGCCCTCCCATCTACGTTTTGCCAAATTACCCTTCGTGAGAATCACCACTTTATGGACAAACCACATAAACACTTTGATTCGTAAAGGGACTTTGACTTTCCAAATATGTGATGACTTGGAAATTTGGCATGAGTCTATCAAGTCTTGATACAAGGATTTGACTGAAAAAATATCATTTTTATTCAGTTTTCAATGTATCCCGTCATCTTCATTAGAAAGGTTGATATCCATCAATCTTTTAACGAGATGTAAACACGCTTCCCATCTATGTTCTATCAAAGATCTTCGGAATTCGATATTTAGAGGAGTAGAATATAATATTGTGGCAACAAAAGCCTCTTTTCGTTGCACAATATTATAGAGAGATGGATATTGAATAGTTAGTGGCGTCTTTCCTAACCATGTATCCTCCCAGAATCTCGTCGATTGTTCGTTCCTAATAATAAACTTCGTTATATTGAAGAAGACTCCTTTCGTTCTCATTAAACCCTTCCAGAAAGGCGAATCATTGGGTCTGATGGTAACTTCGGCCAAAGACTTAGAGTGTAAGTACTTATTCCTCAAGATTTATACACACATGCCTTCGTTCTCCACAGAAAGTCTAAACAACCACTTGCTGAGTAGGCTTCTATTCTTTACCTCTAGACTTTCAATACCGAGCCCTCCTTACCTCATTGTATGCATGATGAAAATTTGACCATCAAAAAATTAATTAAAAAGTTTGAAGTGAAATATCAAAAACTTTAGATAACTAGATTTGTGTTCAAAAAGATTTTGAATGCTATTGTTTTTACTGCATAAAACTTAGAATTTATTAGTTGAATTTATGATCAAAATTTGAAAACAAGAGGATTAACAAACCCAAATGAAGGGAGTAACGAAGGTGACAATCAATCACCTGCGACTCGCAGGGACAGTTAGCCTGCACGTCCAATTATACCAGATGAAAGAGATCGTTAACTTGCGGCATTGTTGCTGCTGCCAGCACTCTACTGTTTGGTAGAAATTTTAGAATAGACAACGATAGCTAGTTACCACCACTTACTATCTACCAGTGTCATTTAATTATGAATCATAACACACTGTGCATATGAATTTAGAGAACACTGACTGGGATACACACAGCCAATAGAAGTTTGGTTTTTTTGCACCTAGGGACATTGCACCCCTGATGCATCTACGATAAAAAAAACTTAGTAAAACATTTCAAAAAATCTGAAACTTTATGAATGTGATTATGACCAAATGTTTTAGGAGCTCACAAATTTTGGTTGGGAAATGACATCCAAGAAGCTCTGTACAAGAAAAATAAAGTGTGTGTTGAAAACATGTGAACAGTAACTTGGTGGAGAGCATCATTTGTATTTCGTTTTGTATGGAGACCATTTGATGTTTTTGGTGACCAAGCATTGCAAGCTCCTAAGCATTTGTTCATAATCACATCCACGAAGTTTAAAAAAATATATTTTGTTTTCTATTTTTCCGAATGTACTGTTTACTGTGTGAGTGCACCGAAGTTGGGTGCAACCACTACTTTTCCCAACCAACATTGACGCACACACAACATATCATACCGAGAGGATCAAATTTATACAAGGTCGAGGCTATGCCAAGGCGAAAAAAGAAAAGTAAAAAAGCCCCACAAAGCAGTCAATATGGTGATCGACGAAATTCACCAATGACTAACGGCACCAACCATATCTTGACAATACAATTACTATGAGTAAGGTTTTTCTAAAAGAAACGTCTTCAAAAATTAAGGGAATGACACGCAAGCACCAGTATCGCAGAATCCAACCATCACAAGTTAGATCATGGCTTTTCACAAACAAGTCTGAATAAGGTTCAAACAAAGTCTTCAACAAGATGGCAATGTAAAACGTCATCATTGCCAGGTAAGCCCAGCTAGGGATTTTCAGTCTAGATCTCGAGATTGGGTACTCAACTTGTGTTCACCTCCACTTTCCGTGATCCAAGGATCTAGATATGTGCATGGTCATGAGTCAAGATGTGAGATTCGACATAAAATACAAACATGGTCGCACAGGCAGACAATATAGTCGCAGTAAGGTCCTCTCACCGCACAATGGGCGAAACAATGAATACTCACTTTCGCACACGTGATGAAGCCATTGACCAGGGAGGAGGATATTGTCCCAGGTTGTTAGAATCGCGATTCTGAATCGAATCCGAGTTCCAATGGTAGGATCACATATTATAAAAACTTAACTATTAGTACCACAGAAACGTAGATTCTATAAACTAAAATCATAGAATCACATGGGTTAGTTTGGATCGTAAAGTCGTAGAATCATACAACAGAATCGCTATCCTAACAACCTAGCACTGCCAAAATCCCAATCCGAGACACTCAAGGAATCCACCACAAATTGCCTCTTTGCTCCACCATCCTCACGTGTGGCTGCAAATCCCCGTTCGACATACCAAGGAGCAGACAAACCTTGTGTGAGGATCCCCTCAATTGTTGTGCTCAATACTAACGATGCTCCACAATCTTCGCCACATCCTCAAGTATATGTACATACATTACCTCACGTCTTAGAGTATGATGAATAGTACATGCGGCTTCTGGCTATATGATGTTGACACGTCATTTATAGTCAAGCTTATAGCCGGCAAGTACAATAGTTAGATGTAAATAAGTAATACTTTATTGATACAAGGTTCACATTTCTCTCTCATAAAGTGTCTAGGAGCACATGCTTCGGCTGCCTATTAGTTTGTAGCCCGCTTATCATCTCATTCCTCTTCTCCCTCTTACAACTCAGCACAAATATGGTATTTTAAGTCTTACAGGCCGCCTACATCATACTATTGTACTTTCTCTTATGCCGCTGGGAGCCCTTCGGGAGGGCAGCCAATGATTGGACGTCGCCGAGTCGCCAAGGCTAGCATCTACGAATGCCACGCTAGGATGTATCACTTGGGAGCCATGTCGAACCGTCGAGCAATAATGATGACACGAACAACGTGCCTTGCTGGAGATAACCCAAACTGGATACAACCCTCCCAAGTCTCAGCCCGACCAGAACAGTGTGCGGCCGTACCAAGTCTGAGAACACCATCACGTTGATCCGCCGCCTACACCGCTGTCACGCCCAATATGCGACCCTATCCTCAATTTGGCACGAGGGCCTCGTCAGGGATAGAAGCGCATCTCGTCGTGTCGCAAGAATGGATATCGTTACAAGTACATGTACTGAAAAGAAGGGATGTATATAGAGTTGGCTTACACTCGCCACAAGCTACATCAGAGTCACATCAGTACATTACATAACCATCAAGAGTAAGAGCAGGGTCCGACTACGGACAAAAACAAACGAGAAAATAAGAACGACGTCCATCCTTGCTATCCCAGGCTGCCGGCCTGGAACCCATCCTAGATCGATGAAGAAGAAGAAGAAGAAGTAACTCCAAATGAACAATCAACGCGCTCGCGTCAAGTAACCTTTACATGTACCTGCAACTGGTGTTATAGTAATCTGTGAGCCACAGGAGACTCAGCAATCTCATTTCCAAAGGTATCAAGACTAGCAAAGCTTAATGGGTGAGGTATGGTTAAGTGGTGAGGTTGCAGCAGCGGCTAAGCATATATTTGGTGGCTAAACTTACGAGTACTAGAAATAAGAGGGGGGAAGATCTACGCATAACGGACGGGAACTACGGATGATCAAATGGATGATCCTGAACACCTACCTACGTCAGACATAACCCCACCGTGTCCTCGATCGGAGAAGGAACTCACGAAAGAGACAGTCACGGTTACGCACACAACTAGAAAGTTTTAATTAAGTTAACTTCAAGTTATCTAGAACCAGTGTTAAACAAAGTTTCCACGTTGCCACATAACCGCGGGCACGGCTTTCCGAAAAGATTTAACCCTGCAGGGGTGCTCCAACTAGTCCATCACAAATTACCACAAGCCGCATAGAAATCCTCGATCACGACACTCGCAATCTCGTCGGACTCCTTAGTGGAAAACCTCAACTCTGGGATTACGCAAAGCATCACCGGAATCCCGATGCACAAGATATCTCGCCAAAGGTAAAACTAATCCAGCAAGGCCGCCCGACGTGTCGACGATCCCGATAGGAGTCGCGTACCTCGTTCTCAGGACACGACGGATGAGCGATGGTTACCACGCCAAACGCCGAGTTGCCCCGGGTAGCGTTAATAAGATGCTCTGTTTTGGACCAACACTCATGAGGAGCACTGGCCCGGGGGTTGATTAAGTTTCCTCGGGTTAATTACTCCCTATGCAGTTCATTAGTTATTAGGCAAATGTAGTACCAAAGTTGGGCCTTGCTAGACCAGCTTTAATCTAAAACGAATTATCAAGGGGGTCCCCATAACAACCCCGATCGTGTTAAGAGCGCTCGCTTATGGAACATAACACCGGTAGCCGAAACTAAGGGGGCAAAGGTGGAACAAAACACCAGGCTAGAAAGGCCGAGCCTTCCACCTTTTACCAAGTATATAGGTCCATTAAATTTAAATAGCATTTAATAGGGTGATATGACAAGGAACCCATGTTATCACATGGAAGCAACTACACCTGCAACTAGCAACGCTAACAATATGGTTAAGCAAGCAGTAACATAGCCAATCAGTGGTTTGCTAGGTCGAACAGGTTGAAGGTAATCATGGCATTGTTGAGAGGCTGATATGTAACATGTGGTAGGCAACGATATATAATCGATAGAAGCGATAAACTAGCATGGAAATGATAGTAATGGTATCTGGGGAAATGGTCTTGCCTGAGATCCCGCTTGGAAGAAGAACAACTCGAAGAAGTCGGCGAACCAATGTAGTCGAACGGGTCCTCACATTCCGACACGCTTGCAGAACTCTATCGAGACGGAGCAAACCGGAAACATACATCAACACAGATGTTCACCACACGATGCACAACATGATGCACAACCTAATATGATGCATGATCAGTTCAATGATGCAAGGGATGGCATGGCAATTCACCTCACGCAAACACTAGACATTAAATGAAGCTCGATATGCAAAGAGTTGCATATCGACGAAACTCCACGATTAATTATTGGATTCACTCCCGATTATTTACTCGGCAATATTAAATTGTTGTTAACATGGCAAGGGGTGAAGCGGGTGATTCTATCTGGCATCCTAGTCGGTTAACATGCGGGACTTAGAACAGAGCTACGTACAAGAGACATGCAACACAAGATATATGCCATGAATGCGTCATGCATGTGAGTTACAACATCACGGCAAGAAGAGAAAGAAGCAGGTGTCGCCACGGCGAGCGAGAGGGAACCATGGCGGCAAAACGGAAACGATGCCACGGCAACGTTCCTATCCCGGTAACTCGTCGAGATATCGTGCCAACGTATAGGAAGCGTGCGGGTACGATAAGTAAAGATGGGGTGATCCCGGTTACCGGGTTCCCATGTGTCGGGCACAACAAAAGAGGAACACAACGTGCAACGGTCAACATACGACGCAAAACATACTTTCATCCCATACAACACATGTAAACGGTTCACGGCCACGTCTCATCGGTATACCTTCGACGCATGCATATCGAAGCGGATCGGTTCATAGCGGACATCGTGGAAGTCATGGTCGTCGTGGTACTCGGGTCTTGTCGATGGTAGTTGTTCGCTCGGCGTCGTGGTTCACGGTCTTCGGCGACAGTAGTCGATCACATCTCTGTCGATGTTCGGGGTTCGTCGAGGACGTCGTTGTTCTCGTGAACTTGTCGACTCCACGGCGGCGGGGATGGTGCACACGGCCTTCGGGGATGATAGCACAAGCAAAGGCGAGCGGAGGCCACGGCTACAAGCGGCAGCAACTAACATCTAGCAACTAGCAACTAACAGCAAGCTACGGCAGGCAACCACAAACAACCACAGCTAATAGCATCAGGAAAATAGCAAGCAGCAGTAGGCAGGCAAGGCAAGCTGGAAGCAACAGCATCTACAGCAAGGTAGCAACCGAGCAAAGCAACTACACCTGACAACACCAGCAGCCTAGCATGTATAGGAGCATGCAACACACTACGACAACAGCAAGGCAGCAGCCTGCACAGCAACAGCAACCTGCAGGCAACAGCCACGACAGCAAGAGCAACAGCACAAGTTCGGCAGGAGCTACAGCATCAGGCAATAACGGCTATCGACAGCGCAACATCCGGCAACAAGGCACGACAAGCAGCGAAATGAGCAACGGCGGCAACACCTCGGCATGGGGGCGAGCACGGCGGGCTCCGGAGGACGGCGGCGCGTAGAGGACGCGGGGCGCGGTGCTCCCGCGACGGGCGGCGACAGGGAACCGGCGACCTGGAGGCGGCAACCGGGAGGCCTCGGCGCGGGGCTGCTCGGGCTAGGGCAAGCCGGTGTCGCGCGGAAGGGAGCACGGCGGGGGCGGCGCGACTCAGGAGGAGGCCGGCGAGGCCGAGGCCAGCGCGAGGGGCTGCTTCCACGGCGGGGGCGCGCTGCCGGCAGGCCACGCGGCGACGGGACGCAGGCGGCTCGGGCACGGCGAGGGGAAGATGAGGCCGGCCATGGCGCTGGGGGGGTGGAGCGTGGGGAAGAGGGGCGAGGTCGAGGGGAGGCCGAGGCTAGGGCGCAGGAGGCAGGCAGCGCGCAGGGCATGGCGCTGGAGGGGAACGATGGGAGGACGAGGGAGTTGAAGGCGCGAGGGTGACGAGGAAGAGGCGCAACGCTCGGGCTAGGTCAGGGAGGGGACTGGCTGGGCCTTGGCCCAACTCGGCTATAGGCTGGGCTAGGCTGGGCTCCTCTCTCCCTCCTTTGATTTTTTACTTTGAAAAAAATAGAAAGCTTTAACAAAAGAAAAACATTTAACAAAATAAATAAAGTGATTTTGCTCCTTTGAAAATTAAACCCCAAACATAAAATAGCTTGGGCATTTTTTTTCAAACGAATAAAATAAAATCTTTTGAAGAATTAAAAATTAAAACCCTTTTGAAGAAATAAATAAAACCTCTTGTAACACGAGAATAAAATTAAACCCGTTTACTTACAAAATAATAAAACCAAACCCCCTCTTTTTTTTATTTAATATTAAAATAAAGGCTCTTTAAAAGAGAAAAGAAAATGAGTCGGTTTTTAAAATAAAACAAAAGGAGAAATAAAATAAAACCCAAGGGGTTGCCCCCACATTTAATAAAAGGATCTTTTATTGAAAAGAAGAAGACGACCCCTTTTAAAATAGAGGTTTGAAACGGGAAACCTTAGCAACCGCAAAAACAGGTAAAAGAGGAGAGGAGGGGAGTAAAGGTTTTAGGTCCTCGGTGCAAAAGGGTTTAGCGGTGGCTCTCATGCACGCATTCTCATCACGCCAACAAACGACGTCACACTCACAAAGCACTAACACCCAACAACACGGAGCAACAAGCAACACCGACAAAACACAGTTGACATGATGCCATGCATGATGCGACGATGCAAACTAAATGATGATGCAACAAAATAAAATAACCAGACGACGGAAAAGGAAATAAAGGGAAATCTTCTGGGGCGTCGATCTCGGGCTGTCACAACCGCCCACCACACACCACACAATAGTAGGGACGCCCTCCGCCTCCATAGAGGTTAGCCTCATTCGGGATGTTGTAGTCGTCGTGTGGGGGCCTCGATGTGCCACCCCTTCGAGATCTGGTTGAAAGTTCCCAACACTACCACATGAGAAGAGGATATTGTCGCCGATAGCCGCTAGTCGCCAGCAAGCTTTTCTCCGCAGCGTGAGCTGATGGTGGCGAGGAGGATAAGGAGAAGAGAGGTGGCACTAGGGTTACATGAGATTTTGGTCTGATAGAGAACGGCGGCGGTGACAACATGGTTAGAGTTATGGGAGAGCTGGCGTTCTATCAGTGATTGATTAATAGGATTTTGAATTTTATAGTAATTTCAAGAATTCCTTTGCGTTACATTTTAGAGTATTTTGCATTCAGCCAAGCCTCTTGGAAAAATATTTTGTTTTTTCTCTATTATGCACTCAAATAAACTACATCCTATATTTGATCCTCTTTTAAGTGCTTGCTGGTTACGACTTTATTTCCTCCGGATTACGTCCATATCTCCTCCGGATGAAGTTAAAGCAAGGTGATTTGCACATCTTTGCAATTATTAGAGAATAGTATGCGGTTGAAGTGACAATCACATAGAATGTCTAAGAATATTAATTTTAAATTCAAGAAAATTATGAGTGTAAAATCCACTCATCACTTGTTCTGTTCGGCATTTTAGTGTTCAACCATCTTAGTTCAGCTTGCTTCAAGACGTCAGGAACATATCGGAATGATACTACCTTCTATCAATTATTCAGAGATCAACATGAGCAAGAAATAGTTGTTAGTTCGCAAGAGAAGGCCAGACTGCCTAAGCCTAAGAGGAAAAGAACTAAGATTGCTACTGTAGGAACTTCAGTCCAACCAGATCTGCTCCCAAGCAAGACTCTAGCACGGGGTGTGTAATGCCCAAGATACGGTCCTATCCTTATTTTGACGCGAGGGCCTCGACAGGGATAGAAACGCATCTCGTCGTTTCGCAAGAATGAATATCATTACAAGTACATGTACTGAAAAGATGAGTATAAGCAGTTGGCTTACACTCGCCACAAGCTACATCAGAGTCACATCAGTACAATAAATACAATCACCATGAAGGAGAGTAGGGTCCGTCTACGGACGAAAACAAACGATAAAAGAACGACGTCCATCCTTGCTATCCCAGGTTGCCGGCCTGGAACCCATCCTAGATTGATGAAGAAGAAGAAGAAGAAACTCCAAATAGAACAATCATCGCACTCACGTCGAGTAACTCTTTACCCGTACCAGCAACTGGTGTTGTAGTAATCTATGAGCCACAAAGGACTCAACAATCTCATTTCCAAAGGTAAATACTAGCAAAGCTTAACGGGTGAGGTAAGGTTAAGTGGTGAGGCAGCAGCAAGTGACTAAGCATTTATTTCAGATGGCTAACTTACGAGTACAAGAATAAAAAAGGGGGATGATCTATGAATAACGGACGTGAACTACTGATGATCAAATGAATGATCCTGAACACCTACTTACGTCATACATAACCCCACCGTGTCCTCGATCAGAGAAGGAGCTCATGAAAGAGACAGTCATGGTTACGCACTCAGTTGGCAAGATTTAATTAAGCTTACTTCACGTTTTCTATAACCGGATGTTAAACAAAGTTTCCACGTTGCCACATAACCGCGGGCACGGCTTTTCGAAAGATTTAACCCTACACGAGTGCTCCAACTACTCCATCACAAACTACCACACGCTGCGACGGAATAACCTCGATTAGGGAAACCCATGATCTCCTCGGGTTCCTATTGGAAAACCTCAACCTCGAGATAACCCAAAGCATCCTCGGAATCCCTCACACAAGACGTTCGAGAAAGGTAAAACAAGTTCAGCAAGGCCGCTCGACGTGTCGACAAACCTGATAGGAGTCGCGTATCTTGTTCTCAGGACACGACCGGATGGGAAAGCCTACGAGTAAAATCAAACCTCGCGTTTCCTCGCGGTGGCCCCGCAGTCTGCCCGTTTGGGACCAACACCATCAGCACTGGCCCCCTGTATTATGTTGAATTAATCCTCGGGTTCATGACGCCCTATTTTTTTGTATTAACAGAATTATTATGTTGGACAAATATAATACCAATATTGGGCCTTGCCAGACGAGCTTTATCCCTAAACGAGAATCTAGGGGTCCCCATAACAACCCCAAGCATGTTAGGAGCGCTCATTTATGGAACATAATATCGGTAGCCGAAACTAAGGCAGCAAAGGTGGAACAAAACACCAGGCTAGAAAAGCCAAGCCTTCCACCTTTTACCAAGTATATAGGTGCATTAAATTAAATAGCATTTAATAGGGTGATATAACAAGGAACCTATGTTTTCACATGGAAGCAACTACACCAGCAACTAGGAACGCTATCCAATGGTTAAGCAAGCGGTAACATAGCCAATCAGTGGTTTGCTAGGTTGTAGAGAGGTTGAAGGTTTTCATGGCAATGTTGGGAGGCTAATATTTAACAGGTGGTAGGCAGTGAGACATACCAATAGAAATGATGTAACTAGCATAGCAATGATAGTAATGGTATCTAGCAAAATGATCATCTTCCCTTAGATCCAGCTTGGAAGAAGAACGACTCCGTGAAGCACACGAACCAACATAGTCGAACGGGTCCTCACGTTCCGACACGCTTGTGGAACTCTATCGAGACGAAGCAAACCGAAAACAAGAATCAATACATGGTATTCACCACGGCACATGCACAACACGATGCACTTCAAATAGGATGCATGATCGGTTTCAAATATGCAAGACATGACATGGCAATTCACAACAGTCAAACGCTACACATTAAGTGAAGCTCAATATGCAACGAGTTGCATATTGACGGAACTCCACATTTAATTATTTAGTTCACTACAGTTTATTAATACGGCAATATTAACATGTTGTTAAACATGGCAAGGGGTGAAGCACAAATTAAACTACCTATCTAGAAATTTTAAATGAGGCCGAAAACGACATATAGCGTCTCCGAACTGACCTCACTCGTTAAATTATAAATATGTCCATATTTTTCCTAATCACATTTTATGTTTGTTAAACGGCAAAACAAAGTGGTTCACATGAAACTACACGTCGTTCTAGTCCATTCACATATATGGCTCATCTCCAATGGAGCTACGGATAATAAACTACGGACTAAACCGTTTCTATCACTTGACACGCAAACCGATGGAAGCACCATACTAAAAAGTTTTAAATATGCATGAAAGTTGGAAAATATTAATCTACACGAAATTCTAGCCAAGGTACATATATAACTCGTTTCGATTCGACGCATGGAATAGAAATTACGGACGTTTGAAAATATGTCTATTTTCTGAAATTAATAAATCTAAAACCAAAAAAAATAAATAAAACTACGGGGCCTAATCTACTATCGGGCCGAATCAAGCAGTGGTGCAAGAGAGCTACACTACGCCTGGGCGAAGTATAGGTTGCGGGGCGGCTCACCTTCGGGCCTCTTGGGCCGGCTCGGTGGGGATGGATAGCAAGGGCGAAGGGGCGCTGGGTCGGCTCGCATGCTGGTCGCGGGCCAAAGAGGCATTGGCGAGGCGCACAGAACAATGGAGCAGGCCGGCTCGGTGGCGATGTGCTAGGCGGGCCTCGCGATGGTGGGCCTGTCAGGGCGCTAGCCCACGCGGCGCATTCGGGGCGAGGCGGACGCTCGTCTTCCTCCTCAGTCACGGGCTGGGGCAGGCAGGGCACATGGCCGGCGGTGATGCCATCTCCGGCCAATCCTTGTTGGATCTGGTCGAGGGGATCAACGATATTGACAGATCCAGGGCAGAGGGATCCATTCCCAGCGACGACAAGGCTTGGCGTCTACGGATCGAGGAGATCGGGCGGCGGCACCACGGCTTCCTAGTAGCTGCAAAATGGGAGGCGGAGTGGGATTAGAGAGGGAAGAAGGGAGGAGAGGAGGAAAGAGAAGGAAATGATGGCGAGGCGGGGCCGGCCTAATGGAGATGGTCGCCGGGGGCAGCCGATGGCTGCCGGAGATGGGGCGACGGGGCTCTCGGGAGCAGCGGATGGTGGTGGCGGTTGCGGGCAGCGGCTGCTCGGCCCATATCGGGCCCGGAGCGGGCTGGATCTGGGTCTAGCGGGCCCACCACGGTGGAGGCTGGAGGCTGCGGTGGCTAGGGTTTGGGGCGGCGTGGATTTCGAGGCACGGAGGGAGAGACTAAAATGGAAGGGGAGGCCCTTCCTTTTATAGCCGGGGTAGCTAGGGTTTGCCAAATGGGGCATTTTCGGACCCTCTGATCTCGATCGGATGGCTCCTGTTGCGACCTAGGGTTAGGTGGTTGTGTTAGAGGGGCTAGGTGGGGAAGACAGGGAATAATTGTGTGGCCTGTCATAGAGTTTTATAAACCTTAAACGTCCGCTGATAAACCGAAGACGGTGCCGCTACGGTCGACAGTTTGGCTATCAAACAGACTCCGGTTGTGACGAAATTTGGCACGCGGACTACCTACACTGTTTTGAGACCGCACGCCAAGTTTCAACCCAATCCAAGAATATTTTATGGACACTTTTAAAAATAATATTTTGTCGATGTCGCGGGCGCGTGCGTGTGTGGTCGGGTTCAAAACGATCAACGGCGAAAAGGAGAGAACCGACAATTACTAACGGATGCAAGTTTTTTGAAAACTGGCAGCAACGGAGTGCCGATGCAATGCAAATGATGCGCATGATGCGATGATGAATGCAGAAAACAATTAATTATCGCTGCAAAAACAGAATGAAAGGGGAATCTTCTAGAGCGTCCGTCTCTGGCTGTCACAACTCTCCTACACTACAAGAGGATCTCGACCGGAGATACAAGAATGAAAGAGGAAGAGGAAGAGAAAGAGCAAGAGGTAAAACTTAATTGCTTCTTTGACAAACGAGTGAAACCAACGATCCTTGAAGGTTGCAAAGAGATGAACAATGATAAGACAAACAAGCAAGAATTCAAACAAAATTTCGGCATCACTTCGGTAGGAAAAAGGGACAAAATATGATAAAACGGAAAGATCTTGACAAGATTCACAACAAATCAACTAAATTGATATGCAGGGAAGAACATGATCTACATAACCCACGACATTGGAATAAATAGAGCAACATCACAACAACTCTGGAACAAGAGAATAGAAACTAGATCTTTGAGAAGAATAGAATGAAGAAGAAAATGACAATTTCCATCACAATTGAATTTGGCAAGCATCCTTGCAAGAAGAGTAGAGTTGTTGGAAACCCAACAACGGAAAGAACAACTTGTAGTGGACTTATGAAAACCATCTCAAATGATGAGTTGACAACCAACCACTAACGGAACAGGTACTGATCGGATGCAACAACAGAGGCAAAACTTCTTACACCAAGAGGATATATTGAGAACTTGGATCGACGATAATCACCATAATAACAACAATCCTTAGGAAAGCTTAAGGTGAAATCTAATCCAAGATAACTTAATGAAGAAACCCTGGGTCAAATATCTCATGATCAAAGGATTTTCTGGGTTTACATATTTAATTCTTGAAACAACTTCTCTTCAAGACTCCTCCACTAACAAGAATGCCGTAACACCACCTCAAAGGATAAAGAAAAAGAAAAGATGGAGCAAATGGGAAAGAATCGATATCATGAGCCACTCCGGAAGAAGAATTGAAATCACTATGAAACAAGAATAACATTTAAGTTATGCTTATCCTTCATCAAGTTAAATTGATGACAAGCAACGGATTTAGGATACCACTTATTCTTCTTGAAAATAATGAGGAGAGATATGAGCACAAACTTGAAGAAGTCTTGAAGGAGACACCTGTAAAAATTTCAAACGAAAGGGAGAACTTTGAATGAATGGAGATGCATGAGAACTAAGAGATCATGAGCCACCTGAGAGAAAAACTTGAACATGGCACCGGAATAATTGAGATATGAACGAAGAGACAACAATTGAGAAGAATTTGAGAATGAAAGCTCAAAGCTCAAAACGAAGAATTATTGTGAAATGATGGACTTCGGAGGATCAAGAATGAAAACAAATCTTAAATGCACCAGATAGCAAGAAAGGGATTACTCATGATTGGAAACAACTGAGAAGATAACATGAAGCTAAGATGACAATCTTGAAAGAATGGAGAAGATTTGAGAGAAACACTCCTTCGGTCTTCCAAGATGAAAATGAAAAGGAGAACACCACCAAGAATATCTGAGACATTCCGGAACAATGAAGAATGAAAGGTTGAGCCAAAGATGAGAATAAATTTGAAGCGATCTTGAAGAAGGAATATGAGTGATGAAATTCATACTTACTCATAGTTGAAAATAATTAGAGATCTCCGAGAAAGATTACAAGAGCCAGATAAGATCCTGAGAGAAACTTGTGGGTTATGGGCCCACTCAAAGAAACCACTGTTGAAACAATTGCTTCGGAAGAGAGATATTGCACCGACCAAATGAAAACTTGATTATTGGGAACCTCGAAACAATTGAAAGGATTGAAAACAAGAAGCTTCTGAGAAGCTTCAACACATCGGATAGTATAGAGAGCGATGACAACAAGAAAGACTGATAAGAATTTTTATCATGGGAAAGAATTTAAAAGATGAGAAGGATACAATGAACACGGATAGATTGAATTGAATCCATCGGAAAAGAAAAAACAAGAATGAAGAATAATTAACCCTAAACTCCTGAGATTCTTCACAATGCATCACCAGATAAGAGAGAAAGAAAAGATAGTGGAAACATCAATGAATTGAAATGCACTTGGATGATAATTGAATCACTGAAGAAAAAGGGCGGGAGGGCGGGGAAAACAAAGACAACTTGGGACAGATGAGACAAACTCCGAAAAGAAATGAGAGATTGATCTTGCAAAATTGGAGAGGATTGAATTGACTTGAACAGAAGCACTCCGGTTGGAAAAGAATTGACATGATGACTCCGTTTGAAAAGAATTGAAAAGGCAATTGATTGAGCAAAATCATTTGCATTCCCATAAAAATATGAGAGCACCTGTTAGGAAAAGATATGAAATCACCATTCGACATCGAAGAAACTCGAATTACCATACTCCAACAAAACAAAATATTTGGCTTATGAAACAAGCCAGAACAAACTCATGAGAGATATTCCGTTTGATATATTCGTGAATGAGGCTCGCACGGGCTCTATCCTATAGTAGCCATCATGTGCAAGGCAGTGCACACGACATACAAAGCGTCCCCGAGTCGTAGCAAGCTAGAAGGACTCTTTAAGACACAACGAGAACCGCTGTAAGAAGACGTGAACAAACGAATCCACTAGATGTCGAACCCCAACCTCACATCATGCATCTGTTGGAGGATTGTCCTATAAGTAACTACTTGAATTCCCACCTAAGAACTTCTGAAATTTTCTGGTCATGCAATCGGGTCCACGGAGACAAGGAGTAAAATCCATCACTCAACTCCTAGCAATAACACTACCCGTCCAGTGTATCACATCCGTCACACATAACCAGAGATCTTGGAAACTCATCTATTTCAGACCCTCGTAATCACAACAATACTAAGTATGGCGATACATCCGGACCTATCTGCACCAGTACCGGGAAAGCCAGACTCCTCTCGCCACTACTAGTATTGAAACAATTTCGAACATCCTTCGTCCTGAGATACTAAAAAATCTGAATGATAACGATGTGCTCAAGAATCCTTTGGAGCTCAACTCTCCGGAATAAAATCAACACACCAGGTGGTACCAAGTCAGAACTCCGTCACATCGACATGATATAGATTCCAAAAATACCCGTGTGATCCTAAAAAAAATTGAGTGAGAAGAGGAGTTGAATTAAAATTATTACGTCAAGATTCCTCACTAGAACATAGAAGAGGAGAAAAAAGAATCCTACTCTCTGATATATAAGTAGACTCAAAGTAGTTTTTCACTCGACTCGACTCGTCCAAGTTCGATCAGTCAAGGGGGCTCCTAGGTCGGTACTGCTATAATACCAACATGTAACGCCCAAGATGCGGTCCTATCCTTATTTTGGCGCGAGGGCCTCGACAGGGATAGAAAAGCATCTCGTCGTTTTGCAAGAATGGATATCGTAACAAGTACATGTACTGAAAAGATGATTATAAGGAGTTGGCTTACACTCACCACAAGCTACATCAGAGTCACATCAGTACAATACATACAATCACCATGAAGAAGAGAAGGGTCCGTCTACGGACGAAACCAAACGATAAAAGAATGACGTCCATCCTTGCTATCCCAGGTTGTCAGCCTGGAACCCATCCTAGACCGAAGAAGAAGAAGAAGAAGAAACTCCAAATAGAACAATCATCCCGCTCACGTCAAGTAACTCTTTACATGTACCTGCAACTTGTGTTGTAGTAATCTGTGAGCCACAGGGGACTCACAATCTCATTTCCAAAGGTATCAAGACTAGCAAAGCTTAATGGGTGAGGTAAGGTTAAGTGGTGAGGCAACAGCAAGCGACTAAGCATTTATTTCAGGTAGCTAACTTACGAGTACAAGAATAAAAGAGGGGGATGATCTACGTATAACGGACGTGAACTATTGATGATCAAATGAATGATCCTGAACACCTACTTACGTCAGACATAACTCCACCGTGTCCTCGATCGGAGAAGGAGCGCACGAAAGAGACAGTCACGATTACGCACTCAGTTGGCAAGTTTTAATTAAGCTTACTTCAAGTTTTCTACAACTGAATGTTAAACAAAGTTTCCACGTTGCCACATAACCGCGGGCATGGCTTTCCGAAAGATTTAACCCTGCAGGGGTGCTCCAACTAGTCCATCACAAACTACTACACGCTGCGACGAAATGACCTCAATCAGGGAAACCCGTGATCTCCTTGGTTTTCTACTGGAAAACCTCAACCTCGAGATAGCCCAAAGCATCCTCGGAATCCCTCGCACAAGACGCCCAAGAAAGGTAAAACAAGTCCAGCAAGGCCGCCCGACGTGTCGACGAACCTGATAGGAGCCGCTTATCTCATTCTCAGGAGACGACTGGATGGGAAAGCCTACGAGTAAAGCCAAACCTCGAGTTTCCTCACGGTGGCCCCACAGTCTGCCCATTTGGGACCAACACCATTAGCACTGGCCCCCTGTATTATGTTGAATTACTCCTCGGGTTCATGACGCCCTATGTTTTCAGTATTAACAGAATTATTATGTTGGGCAGATATAGTACCAATGTTGGGCCTTGCCAGACGAGCTTTATCCCTAAATGAGAATCTAGGGGGTCCCCATAACAACCCCAAGCATGTTAGGAGCGCTCATTTATGGAACATAACAACGGTTGCTGAAAATAATGCGGCAAAGGTGGAACAAAACACCAGGCTAGAAAGGCCGACCCTTCCACTTTTTACCAAGTATATAGGTGCATTAAATTAAATAGCATTTAATAGGGTGATATAACAAGGAAACCATGTTTTCACATGAAAGCAACTGCACCTGCAACTAGCAACACTATCCAATTGTTAAGCAAGCGGTAACATAGCCAATCACTGGTTTGCTAGGTTGTAGACAGGTTGAAGGTTTTCGTGGCAATGTTGGGAGGCTGATATTTAACAGGTGGTAGGCAGCAAGACATAATGATAGAAACGATATAACTAGCATGGCAATGATAGTAATGGTATCTAGGGATCCAGCTTGGAAAAAGAACGACTCCGTGAAGCAGACGAACCGATGTAGTTGAACTGGTCCTCACATTCCTACCCGCTCGCGGAACTCTATCGAGACGAAGAAAACCGGAAACACGAATCAACACACGGTATTCACCATGGCAGATGCACTACACGATGCACTTCACATATTATGCATGGTCAGTTTCAAATATGAAAGGCATGGCATGGCAATTCACAACAGTCAAACGCTACACATTAAGTGAAGCTCAATGTGCAACAAGTTGCATATTGACGGAACTCCACATTTAATTATTTAGTTCATTCCCATTTATTAACACGGAAATATAAACATGTTGTTAAACATGGCAAGGGGTGAAGCACAAATTAAACTACCTATCTAGACATTTCAAATGAGGTCGGAAACGACATATAGCGTCTCTGAACTGACCCCACGCGTTAAATTATAAATATGTCCAGATTTGTCCTTATCACATTTTACGTTTGTTAAACGGCAAAACAAAGTGGTTCACGTGAAACTACACGTCGTTCTAGTCCATTTACATATATGGCTCATCTCCAACGGAGCTACGGATAATAAACTACGGACTAAACCGTTTCTATCATTCAACACGGAAACCGATGCAAGCAGCACACTAAATAGTTTTAAATATGCATGAGAGCTGGAAAATATTAATCTACCCAAAATTCTAGCCAAGTTACATATATAACTCGTTCCGATCCGACGCACGGAATAGAAATTACGGACGTTTGAAAATATGCCGAATTTTTGAAATTAATAAATTCGAAACCTAAAAAAATAAAACTATCCGGCCTAATCTACTATCGGGCCGAATCAGGCAGCGGCACAAGATAGCTACACTACGCGTGGGCGAAGGATAGGGCGCGGTGGGTGCAGCTCACCTTCGGGCCTCTTGGGCCGGCTTGGTGGGGATGCATAGCAAGGCCGAAGGGGCGCTGGGCCGGCTCGCGTGCTGGCCGTGGGCCAAAGAGGCACTGGCAAGGCCCACGGAACGATGGAGCAGGCCGGCTCGATGGCGATGCGCCAGGCGGGCCTTGCGACGGTGGGCCGGTCCGGGTGCAAGCCCACGCGGCGCATTCGGGGCGAGGCGGACACTCGTCTTCCTCCTCAGTCACGGGCTGGGGTAGGCAGGGCACATGGCCGGCGGCGATGCCATCTCCAGTCGATCCTTAATGGATCTGGTCAAGGGGATCAACAAGATAGATAGATCCGGGGCACAGGGATCCATTCCCGGCGACGACAAGGTTTGGCGTCTACGGTTCGAGGAGATCGGGCGGCGGCACCATGGCTTCCTGGCAGCTGCAAAATGGGAGGCAGAGATGGATTAGAGAGGGAAGAAGAGAGGAGAGAAGGAAGGAGAAGGAAAGGATGGCAGGGTGGGGCTGGCCTGGTGGAGGTGGTCGCCGGTGGCGGCCGATGGCTACCGGATATGGGGCGACGGGGCGCTCGGGAGCATAGGCTAGTGGTGGCGGTTGCACGCAGCGGCTGCTTGGCCTTGATCGGGCCCGGAGCGGACTAGATCTGGGTCTAGTGGGCCCACCGTGGTGGAGGCTGGAGGTTGTGGTGGCTAGGGTTTGGGGGCGGCGCGAATTTCAAGGCATGGTGGGAGAGGCTAAAATGGAAGGGGAGGCCCTTCCTTTTATAGCCGGGGTAGCTAGGGTTTACCAAATGGGGCGTTTTCGGACCCTCCGATCTCGATCGGATGGCTCAGGTTGGGCCCTAGCGTTAGGTGGCTGTGTTAGAGGGGCTAGGTGGGGAAGAGAGGGAATAATTGTGCGGCATGTGATAGAGTTTTATAAACTGAAAACCTCCGCTGATAAACCGAAGACGGTTCCGCTACGGTCGACCGTTCGGCTATTAAACGGACTCTGATTGCGACGAAGTTTGGGAGGCGGTCTACCTACACGGTATTAAGACCGCGTGCCAAGTTTAAACCCAATCCGAGAATATTTTTCGGAAACTTTTATAAACAATATTTTATCGATGCCACGGACACGTGCGTGTGTGGTCGGGCTCAAAACGGTCAACGACGAAAACGGAGAGAATCGACAACTACTAATGGATGCAAGTTTTTTAATACTAGCGGCACGGAGTGTCAATGTAATGCAGATGATGCGCATGATGCAATGATGAATGCAGCAAACAATTAATTAACGTGGTGACAACGGAATAAAAGGGAATCTTGTGGAGCATCTATCTCGGGCTGTCACAAGGTGGTAACTGAAGGCCCTCTTGCCTTCACACCTACCTTTGTCCCGAGAGCTAAGAGGGCTACCACTTCTGCTCATGGATAAAGAGGAAGAGGCAGAGCTTGCAACATTGGTACCTTCAACAAGAATTCTAATATACTAGCAGGCGGACCGTGTTTGATGATTTGTTAAGGGATGTTTTTTAGTTGCATCTAAAATGGATTTCATGAAAGAGATTACATTGTAAAGCTGTACTGTTGATTTGTCATAGTATGGATACATGTCCATCATCTTAACATCAACTCTTGGCCTCTTTAATGAAGCAATGGGCCTCAAAAACCCATTGCCTCAACGTAGGAAAGCCACTTTGAGTAACACATGGACATTGACCTCTTCACACTAAATTAATCAAGTGTGTATTCTTATGCATGCCTGGAAGTGTAAAAGTATATGGATCTTGTGCTTTTAAAAATATTTGGATACAACTAAGATTTCTCCCTCCCAATAGCTTCTGTTATGCACAATAATTAATGAAGTTTATATGCTCACCTTATAGCTTCTTATACAATAGGAATATACCTCTCCTCCTCTGTCCTACAACTTAACCAATTCAGTTTGACCATTCATACCACCATTGGCTTCGTCTTCATCATTTTTCTTGGGTGTCAGTTACATGTATGGAACATATGGGCCACCACCCGCATTGGAACTTATGTAGATGTCAACATCCATGGAAGAATAACAAAACATAGAGGTTTGCCTTGTGCTGGTGGATCTTTCACCTATGCACCTAGAGGCCTGAAACTATTATACATGGTTGCTTGGGCCAAGGAATCCGCACCGTTTGTACTATGGTGAAAAAATAGTGCTGAGATTACTGAGTTACTTCATCAATGGCTAGCTATGACGAAGTGGTTCTCGGTTGTTGTCTTGGGAGGTGGAGAATTTGCTGGACATAGGATTCTTCATAGAAGCATGATGATCCCGAATAAGGATTCTCTTATCATGATTTACAACAGATCTTGCAGCAGGAACAAAAGGAGTAGCAGCAGTGGGGTGAGTAAAGGACTAAAAACAACAGGAAAAAAAGGCAGCAATGGCAATGTTACTTTGTTATCTCCATATGGTGAAAATTTGAGAAAATCATGTTTACTGATAACTCAAGGGATACTTTTGCACAGACAAACATATCATAAAATAAATGGACACCATTGTTCTTACTCCAAAAACCAAATAGTAGTAGTCATAGGCATCATGGTTATTCCTGGTTTAGTGAACTTCAGAAAATATTGAAACAAAATAATCAAGCCTTTATTGCACGCAAGCAACGGTCTACACTTGTTGACGTATTGTTATTCTCATCAGTAACTCATTCATTCCGATGTATTACTGTAGCTATCTTTAATAAATAAATACCTTGCAACTAGTACTGTGACATGACATCTAAGATAGTAATGTGTGTCACCTTATGGTCGTCCCTTTTTCCAGCAATCCTTGCAGCTCATGTAGCGCTAGTCTCTTGTGGAGATAAATTCAGAAATCTGAAGCGCGAGCTTATACTGTGTGTCCTATAACAATGAAAAACATGCATAATGGACTGTAAATATTGGAGATGCAAAATAAAATGTACATAGTAAGCAGTATCTGTTACAGTAATTATTTAATGGTCCCTTGTACGATGATATTGTTGGGTCACTATAGTATGTGCCATAGTAGTTGTTTCAGTATGTTCATGTTAATTTTGGCTCACGCGATACCACTCTATTTGGCGAGGCATGTTATTGGTCTTCATATGACAGTAACACATTATCTTTTTATAAGACAATAATACATTATCATTGTGGGCTTTGCATCACAGTGATATACTGATACGACTGAAGATGATTATTATTTTCTGAAGAGACTGAGCCATAATCATTAATCCAACAACATTTGCAAATTTCTATATAAGTCTTATTTGTTCACTTAATGGGGCAGCAATGGACATTATTAGATGCTAAAAATAAATTATACATTGGCTGACTTGAGAGCATGGTATCTCAATCAATGCACTCCTCTAAGACTGAGGTAGATCAAATTGTGGGAAGGAGAAATTCTCCGGCTGAGGGGCGACTGGCTTTGCGAATGTCCGTTCGGTGATTCACTGATTTGTATTTTTGCTTCGCACCATATAGATCAAAAAGCTCAACCTTATACATTGATTCTTCTTTTAGTTGATGCCTAAATTAGTTGATAATTTTTGCTGTTGGTAACCTTTCCATTGTAACCTGTGAACCACATATGGAGCAAAATAAAAGATCTTGAACTCATAAGCATGATGTAGTCCGTGTTGTAAAACCTTGCGATCTAGCAGGACGAAGTCAAACTCATAAAGCACGGTAGAATCTGGGTTCCAAATCTTTGGAGCCAGACTGTGTGTCCAGTACTTGGACTGCATGGACACATCCCTTAATAGTGGTTCTTTCAAATCGTCGACCTTGTTGGAAGCTGCAATATAGTGCCTGCATGACATAACATGAAATAGAATTGCAGGCATGTAGTTGAGACCTTGTTGGAAGCTGCAGTATATTGGCTGCATGACAGAACATGGAACAGAGCTGCAATATATTGTCTGTGTATTGTATAGTACATCTAGTGAAATGGTATATCCAGTCATTAATACCATAGGGTCGATGCTTTCTCATGTCTCACGATAAATGGAGCACGTAATTTCGTCAAACTATGTACTTACTTTTCAGTACTGTTGTGGAAAACAATTTCATGCAATCACAATACTCACTTTTCAGATTATATTTATATCATAGAGATACAAATTTTAACTTGTGTTTCATAGAATTACATACCTAAGAGCGCCATTTTTTTGTTAATAAAATGTGAGCAAAGTACCTTCCAAATTTGCCTCTTTCTCCTCGTCGTAGCCTGCATCAACACACAAATCACATGGTCGCATCATTAGAAGGCACAGTCAGGGTAGCGTGCCGAATAGCAAGGCATCAGGGGAACCACGGTTAAATTGAATCTGTGCGTAACCAGCACGAAGGAACACAATGACCAAGAGTCGGCTCCAACATGGCGGCATGGTCGAGTTGGAAGAAAGTGATGGAGTGTTGTTGTGCCGTGGTTGCAGCGTCTATCTCCTCATCCACGGCCATCCACTGCCCCTCCGTGACTCGGTGCCCATCCCATCACGGATGTAGACCCTGTGGGAAGGAGAGATGCGTGGAAAATGGGAGGGGCAGTAAAGAGTTCGTGTCACACCCTGTTTTTACTACCACATTCTCTATACTGTGGAAGAGCTTGTTAAAACTTTTTCAAAACTAATGATGTGAGTGCCATGATTGTCATTGTATGCTTGTGTGTGTGATCATGAGATGATAAAAACCAATTTCACAATACTGAATTGTTTTCTAAAAACCTTTACTTGTTTCTGATCAAGGTAAAAACCCTACTTTGAGTTGCACCACATGCTTTTGATGTCAAGCAATGATGCTACCCAAAGTTGGTGATCTGATTTTAACTTGTCTTTATATTCCAAAACCACAAAAATAATTATTTTTACAATTATTTCCCTGATTTAATTGCATGTCCATTTCTGAGGCCAGAATTGATATTCCTACATGGAAAAATACTTTTCTGCCTTAGAAAAATCTGATTAAATTTGGAGATGATCAGAAGGACATATATTTTCCATACATAAGATTTTAAACCCTATTTTATATTATAATTATTTGGATAAAACCCTGGAAACCCTTTCTGTCTCTTTTGACCTTTTGAAATATTTCCAAAGGAAATATTCTCAATAAAATCCTACAAAATTCCAGTGGTATCCCTAAGCCATATTTGGTGTCCACATAAAGTTTCACCTTGATCCAAGGTGATTAAGGACCCCAAATAACCCTAGAACCCCTTCTGTCCAGATTGAAGTTGGAGTAACTCTACATAGCAAAGTTTGTCCAATAATGCTGAAACTTTGCAGGAGTGCCTAATACCTCAAATGAGGGTTCCAGACGAAAAATGGGATTTGTGGGACCTGTTTTCCCACACTCTCTTTGGAAGGGACCGATCTGGTCAAATTGAAGTGTTTTCAAGTTTACAAAGCTAAACTTGTCCAATGGAGCTCAAACTTGGTGAAACCCCATGTTTTAGCACCAAACCCGAACCTCTTAAGTTGCAGCACCAATGGTGGGGTGCAACCCCCTCAAACCATAGTCAAGCACCTTTTGATAGATGGGAAAAAGCCACCTTAGCCACAGCTAAACCCAACCCCTTTGCTCCAAACTCATAGATTAGGTGGCCAGTATCTGTATCTAACCTCAGTCAACTAGCCCCTCACTGGTTCAAAGTGGAAAGTCCAAAAACTCCAATTTAGGCTTCAGTTGAAGGCTGACAGCACCAGTATTTCTTGTCTCCCTTGACCAGTCGAAGCTCCCACGAGACCCAAACGGCTAGCCACACTCCCAGCCAGTGCCAGGACATGCTAGACACGTCCAAAGTGCCTCGGAGCGCACGAACATGCCGTGGCATGCCAAAACTGCGCTCTGGGCGCGCTACAGGAAGCCACCAAGGTGGGGGCGATGCTCTCAGCAAGTTCTAGCCTCCCCCGAGGTGTCAAACCTCTTCCCCAACAAGCCCTCTGCGTCGAGCAACCCTCAGGGCCCCTCCTTCCCCGCGCTAGAGCTCGTGCGACGCGTGCCCGCGCGCACCAGAACCGGCCAAGGTTGCGCGGCCACGGATGCTCGACTCCTCCCTGTCTCCCTCTGCAGCAGATGGTTCTGGCAGTCCAAAACCATGTCCTGAGACAGTGGTTTCGACCCCAGCCCCTCTCTGCACTCCATGTGCACCACAGTGAGTCACCGGCGCTCCCGAATTGGCTCACCGTCGCGGGCCTATTTATAGCCCTCCCCTTCTCTCCAGCACCCCTCAGATAGCTTCACCACGACCACTAGCACCTCCCTAGCCACCCCAGCAAACCAGCAGAGCCCGGGTGCTCGAGATCGACCGAGGCCGCTCCGCCTTGGAGATCCGGTCCATCTCCGGCTACACGATGGCTCCTGCGCCCCTCGACCAACTAAACTGATCCCCTCAACACCAGGAAGCTTTCCCCTAACTCGCCCGAGCATTTACGTGCCCCTAGCCACCTCCTCGACCAACTCCCAAAATTCCTCCGCCGCGACCTCCTCGTCGCCGGCGAACCCCTGCCTCTCCGCCGTCGACCTCGTCGCCGCGTCATCATGGTAAACCCATTCATGTCCTTGTTGGGGCTTGAGAACGTCGGCAGCCTCGCCGGCGTGCTCCTCCACCTCTCTGGCTAGAGGTAGGAGACGACCCCGACATGTGTGCCCCACCTGTCGTGGCCCAGCCTCCTCCCCCGCGTTGCCCGTAGCCGCCGACGCAGGGCCCCGCACGTCAGGTTCAAACCTGCTGTTACGGCAAGAAAAGACCTTCCCTGGCAACGGCGCCAGGAATCCTTCTGATACGGGCTACGCCTATAGGGACTTCCTTGGCAAATATGCAAAGGATTCCCCCGCGGCCTTGGAGCCTTGCGTTGGTGTTCCCTTGAAGCGGAAAGGGTGATGTAGCACAGCGGCGGTAAGTATTTCCCTCAGGGTGATGTCGCAAGTACCTGCACAAACACAAAGAGCTTGCACCCAACGCTATGAAGGGGTTGTCAATCCCTTATAGATTGTTTTCAAAGTGAGAACTTAAAGCAAAAAGTAAACAAAGCAAAGTAAAAGTAGAAGTGGAGATGATAGTTGTGAATAGACCCGGGGGCCGTAGTGTTCACTAGTGGCTTCTCTCATGAAAGCAAGTAGACGGTGGGTGAACGAATTACTGTCGAGCAATTGATAGAACCGCACAAAGTCATGACGTTATCTATGGCAATGATCATATCTATAGGCATCACATCCAAAACAAGTAGACCGATACTTTCTGCATCTACTACTATTACTCCACACGTCAACCGCTCTCCAGCATGCATCTAGTGTATTGAGTTCATAAGAACAGAGTAATGCCTTAAGAAAGATGACATGATGTAGATGGACAATCTCAAATCTATGATGAAAGCCCATCTTGTTACCCTTGATGGCAACAACACGATGCGTGCCTTGCTGCCCCTTCTGTCACTGGGAAAGATCACCGCACGGTATGAACCCAAAACCAAGAACTTCTCCCATTGCAAGAATCATAGATCTAGTTGGCCAAACAAAACCCAAGACTCGGAGAGACTTACAAGGATATCAAATCATGCATATAAGAAATCAGCAAAGACTCAAATATAATTGATAGATAATATGATCACAAATCCACAATTCATCGGATCTCGACAAACACACCGCCAAAGAGGGTTACATCGGATAGATCTCCATGAAGATCATGGAGAACTTTGTATTGAAGATCCAAGAGAGAGAAGAAGCCATCTAGCTACTAACTACGGACCCATAGGTCTGAAGCAAACTGCTCACGAGTCATTGGAGAGGCGACGATGTTGATGTAGAAGCCCTCCAACTCCAAAGTCTCCTCCGGCAGGGCACCGGGAAGGGTCTCCACATGAGATCTTGCGGAAACGGAAGCTTGCGGCGGCGGAAAAGTGTTTTCGTGGACGCCCTGATTTTTTCTGGGATTTTAGGGAATTTATAGGCCAAAGAGCTAGGGCAGGGGTGCGCTAGGGAGGCCACAAGCCTGGTCGCCACGGGCCCCCTGGCCGCGGCGTCAGGGCTTGTGGGCTCCCTGTCGGCCTCCTGCCTTGGCCCTGAAGTCCCCCGATCTTCTTCTGTTCTGGAAAAATTTATTTCGGGGGTTTTATTTCGTTTGGACTCCGTTCCAAAATCAGATCTGAAAAGAGTCAAAAACATAGAAAAACAGGAACTGGCACATGGCACTGAATTAATAAGTTAGTCCCAAAAAAGATATAAAAGGTATATAAAACATCCAAAGTTGACAAGATAACAGCATGAAACCATCAAAAATTATAGATACGTTTGAGACGTCTCTGTTGGAAATATGCCCTAGAGGCAATAATAAATTAGTTATTATTATATTTCTTAGTTCATGATAATCGTTTATTATCCATGCTATAATTGTATTGATTGGAAACACAATACTTGTGTGGATACATAGGCAAAACACTGTCCCTAGTAAGCCTCTAGTTGACTAGCTCGTTGATCAAAGATGGTCAAGGTTTCCTGGACATAGGCAAGTGTTGTCACTTGATAACGGGATCACATCATTAGGAGAATCATGTGATGGACTAGACCCAAACTAATAGACGTAGCATGTTGATCGTGTCATTTTGTTGCTACTGTTTTCTGCGTGTCAAGTATTTATTCCTATGACCATGAGATCATATAACTCACTCACACCGGAGGAATGCTTTGTGTGTATCAAACGTCGCAACGTAACTGGGTGACTATAAAGATGCTCTACAGGTATCTCCGAAGGTGTTAGTTGAGTTAGTATGGATCAAGACTGGGATTTGTCACTCCGTATGACGGAGAGGTATCTCGGGGCCCACTCGGTAATACAACATCACACACAAGCCTTGCAAGCAATGTAACTTAATGTAAGTTGCGGGATCTTGTATTACGGAACGAGTAAAGAGACTTGCCGGTAAACGAGATTGAAATAGGTATGCGGATACTGACGATCGAATCTCGGGCAAGTAACATACCGAAGGACAAAGGGAATGACATACGGGATTATACGAATCCTTGGCACTGAGGTTCAAACGATAAGATCTTCGTAGAATATGTAGGATCCAATATGGGCATCCAGGTCCCGCTATTGGATATTGACCGAGGAGTCTCTCGGGTCATGTCTACATAGTTCTCGAACCCGCAGGGTCTGCACACTTAAGGTTCGACGTTGTTTTATGCGTATTTGAGTTATATGGTTGGTTACCGAATGTTGTTCGGAGTCCCGGATGAGATCACGGACGTCACGAGGGTTTCCGGAATGGTCCGGAAACGAAGATTGATATATAGGATGACCTCATTTGATTACCGGAAGGTTTTCGGAGTTACCGGGAATGTACCGGGAATGACGAATGGGTTCCGGGAGTTCACCGGAGGGGGGCAACCCACTCCGGGGAAGCCCATAGGCATTTGAGGGGGTCACACCAGCCCTTAGTGGGCTGGTGGGACAGCCCACCAATCCCCTATGCACCAAGAGAGAAAAAATCAAAGGAAAGGAAAAAAAAGGAAGAAGTGGGAAGGAGGAAGGACTCCCTCCCACCAAACCAAGTAGGACTCGGTTTGGGGGGGGGGAGAGTCCTCCCCCCTGGCTCGGCCGACCCCTTGGGGATCCCTTGGACCCCAAGGCAAGGTCCCCCTCCCTCCTCCTATATATATGGGGCTTTTAGGGCAGATTTGAGACGACTTTTCTCACGGCTGCCCGACCACATACCTCCATAGTTTTTCCTCTAGATCGCGTTTCTACGGAGCTCGGGCGGAGCCCTGCTGAGACAAGATCATCACCAACCTCCGGAGCGCCGTCACGCTGCCAGAGAACTCTTCTACCTCTCCGTCTCTCTTGCTGGATCAAGAAGGCCGAGATCATTGTCGAGCTGTACGTGTGCTGAATGCGGAGGTGCCGTCCGTTCGGTACTAGATCGTGGGACTGATCGCGGGATTGTTCGCGGGGCGGATCGAGGGACGTGAGGACGTTCCACTACATCAACCGTGTTCTCTAACGCTTCTGCTGTACGATCTACAAGGGTACGTAGATCACTCATCCCCTCTCGTAGATGGACATCACCATGATAGGTCTTCGTGCGCGTAGGAAAATTTTGTTTCCCATGCGACGTTCCCCAACAGTGGCATCATGAGCTAGGTTCATGCGTAGATGTCTTCTCGAGTAGAACACAAAAAGTTTTTGTGGGCGGTGATGTGCGTTTAGCTGCCCTCCTTAGTCTTTTCTTGATTCCGCGGTATTGTTGGATTGAAGCGGCTTGGACCGACATTACTCGTACGCTTACGAGAGACTGGTTTCATCGTTACGAGTAACCCCCTTTGCTCAAAGATGACTGGCAAGTGACGGTTTCTCCAACTTTAGTTGAATCGGATTTGACCGAGGAGGTCCTTGGATGAGGTTAAATAGCAATTCATATATCTCCGTTGTGGTGTTTGCGTAAGTAAGATGCGATCCTACTAGATACCCTTGGTCACCACGTAAAACATGCAACAACAAAATTAGAGGACGTCTAACTTGTTTTTGCAGGGTATGATTGTGATGTGATATGGCCAATGATGTGATGTGATATATTGGATGTATGAGATGATCATGTTGTAATAGAAATATCGACTTGCACGTCGATGGTACGGCAACCGGCAGGAGCCATAGGGTTGTCTTTATACTAACATATGTGCTTGCAGATGCGTTTACTATTTTGCTAGGATGTAGCTTTAGTAGTAATAGCATAAGTAGCACGACAACCCCGATGGCAACACGTTGATGGATGATCATGGTGTGGCGCCGGTGACAAGAAGATCGTGCCGGTGCTTTGGTGATGGAGATCAAGAAGCACGTGATGATGGCCATATCATGTCACTTATGAATTGCATGTGATGTTAATCCTTTTATGCACCTTATTTTGCTTAGAACGACGGTAGCATTATGAGGTGATCTCTCACTAAAATTTCAAGACGAAATTGTGTTCTCCTCGACTGTGCACCGTTGCGACAGTTCTTCGTTTCGAGACACCACGTGATGATCGGGTGTGATAGACTCAACGTTCACATACAACGGGTGCAAAACAGTTGCACACGCGGAACACTCGGGTTAAGCTTGACGAGCCTAGCATGTGCAGACATGGCCTCGGAACACATGAGACCGAAAGGTCGAGCATGAATCGTATAGTTGATATGATTAGCATAGGGATGCTTACCACTGAAACTATTCTCGACTCACGTGATGATCGGACTTGAGATAGCGGATTTGGATCATGTACCACTCAAATGACTAGAGAGATGTACTTTTTGAGTGGGAGTTCTTAAGTAATATGATTAATTGAACTAATTGTCATGAACATGTCTAATGGTCTTTGCGAATTACGATGTAGCTTGCGCTATAGCTCTACTGTTTTTATATGTTCCTAGAGAAAATTTAGTTGAAAATTGATAGTAGCAACCTTTGCAGACTAAGTCTGTAAAACCGAGGATTGTCCTCGTTGCTACGCAGAAGGCTTATGTCCTTAATGCACCACTCGGTGTGTTGCACCTCGAGCGTCGTCTGTGGATGCTATGAACATCCGACATACACGTTACTGATGACTACACGATAGTTCAGTGCAAGATACTTGATGTCTTAGAAGCAAGGCGCCGAAAACGTTGTAAAACGTCACGGAACATAAGTGATGTTCCGAAGAGATGAAATTGTGATTTCATGCTTGTGCCCTTGTTAAGAGGTTCGTGACCTCCAAACAAGATTCTTTGTCCACAAAGTAAAGGAGAAAAGCTCAATCGTTGAGCGTGTGCTCAGATTGTCCGAGTACGACAATCGCTTGAATCAAGTGGGAGTTAATCTTCCAGATGAGATAGTGATGGTTCTCCAAAGTCACTGCCACCAAGCTATGAGAGCTTCGTGATGAACTATAACATATCAAGGATAGATACTATGATCTTTTGAGTGATTCGCGATGTTTGACACTGCGAAAGTAGAAATCAAGAAGGAGCATCAATAGTTGATGGTTAGTAAAACCACTAAGTTTCAAGAAAGGCAAGGGCTAGAAGGGATACTTCGTGAAACGGCAAAACAGTTGCTGCACTAATGAAGAGACCCAAGATTAAACCCAAACCTGAGACTAAGTGCTTCTGTAATAAGGGGAACAGTCACTGAGGCGGAGCAACTCTAGATACTTGGTGGATAAGAAGGCTGGCAAAAGTCGAGAGAAGTATATATGTGATATACATAATGTTGATGTGTACTTTACTAGTACTCCTAGTAGCATGAGGGTATTGGATACCGGTTCGGTTGCTAAGTGATTAGTAACGCGAAATGAAAGCTACGACATAAACGGAGACTAGCTAAAGGCGAGGTGACGATATGTGTTGGAAGTGTTTCCAAGGTTGATATAATCAAACGTCGCACGCTCTCTCTACCATCGGGATTGGTGTTGAACCTAAATAAATTGTTATTTGGTGTTTGCGTTAAGCGTGAACATGATTGGATCGTGTTTATTGCAATACGATTATTCATTCAAAGAGAATAATGGTTACTCTATTTGCTTGAATAATCACCTTCAATGGTTTATTGAATCTCGATTGTAGTGTTACACATTGGTGCCAAAAGATACGAGTTAATAATGATAGTACCACTTACTTGTGGCACTGCCGCTTGAGTCATGTTAGTATAAATTGCATGAAGAGGCTCCATGCTGATGGATCTTCGTACTCACCTGATTTCGAATCACTAGTGACATGCAAATCATACCACATGAGCAAGGCCTTGTTTTCATTGAGATGAAATAAGATAGTAACTTGTTGGAAGTGATACATTTTGATGTATGCAGTCCAATGGGTGCTGAGGCACGCAGTGGATATCATTATGTTCTTACTTCACTGACGATTTGAGTAGATACTAGAGTATTTACTTAATGAATCACAAGTCTGAAATATTGAAAAGTTCAATTCTGTTTCAGAGTGAAGTTCGTCGTAACAAGAGGATAAACTGTCTACGATATGATCATAGAAATGAATATCTGTGTTACGAGTTTTGGTACGCAGTTAAGACAATGTGGAAGTTATTTCGCAGTTCATGCCACCTGGAACATCATAGTGTGATGATGTGTCTGAACATCATAGCCACGCACTATTTGGTATGATGCATACTATGATGTCTCTTATCGAATTACCACTATCGTTTATGGGTTATGCATTAGAGACAACCGCACTCACTTTAAATAGGGCACCGCGTATTTCCGTTGAGATGACACAGTATAGACTGAGGTTTAGAGAAATCTAAACTGTCGTTTCTCGAAAGTTTGGGGTTTCGACACTTATGTGAAAAAGTTTCAGTCTGATAAGCTCGAACCCAAAGCGGATAAATGCATCTTCATAGGATATCCAAAACAGTTGGGTACATCTCCTATCTCAGATCCGAAAGCAAAGTGTTTGTTTCTAGAAACAGATCCTTTCTCGAGGAAAGGTTTCTCTCGAAAGAATTGAGTGGGAGGGTAGTAGAACTTGATGAGGTTATTGAACCATCACTTCAACCGGTGTGTAGCAGGGCGCAGGAAGTTGTTCCTGTGGCGCCTACACCAATTGAAGTGGGAGCTGATGATGGTGATCATTGAGCTTCGAATCAAGTTACTACAAACCTCGTAGGTCGACAAGGTCGCGTACTGCTGCAGAGTGGTACGGTAACCCTGTCTTGGAGGTCATGTTGTTGAGCAACAGTGAACCTACGAGTTATGGAGAAAGCGATGGTGGGCCTAGATTCCGACAAATGGCTGGAAGCCATGAAATCCGAGAGAGGATCCATGTATGAAAACAACGTGTAGACTTTGAAAGAACTACTTGATGGTCATAGGACTATTGAGTAAAGATGGATCTTTAAAGGAAAACAGACGATGATGGTGAAAAGTCACTATTAAGAAAAGTTCGACTTGTCGCAAAGATGTTTTCGACAAGATCAAACAGTTGACTATGATGAGACTTTCTCACTCGTAGCGATGCTAAAGGTCTGTTAGAATTATGTTAGTAGTTGTTGCATTATTTATGAAATATTGCACGTAGGATGTCAAAACATCGTTTCCTCGACGGATTCCTTGAGCAAACATTGTATGTGATACAACCAGGAGGTTTTGTCGATCCTAAAGATACTAGCAAGTATGCAAGCTCCAGCGATCCTTCAATGGACTGGTGCAAGCATCTCGGAGTTGGAATATATATACTTTGATGAGATGATCAAAGATTTTGGGTTTGTACAAGGTTTATGAGAAACTTGTATTTCCAAAGAAGTGAGTGGGAGCACTATAGAATTTCTGATAGGTATATGTGGTTGACATATTGTGGATCAGAAGTAATGTAGAATTTCTGTAAAGCATACAAGGTTGTTTGAAAGGAGTTTTTCAAAGGAATACCTGGATTGCGCTACTTGAACGTTGAGCATCAAAGATCTATGGAGATAGATCGAAAGCGCTTAATAGAAGTTTCAACAAGATGCATGCCTTGACAAGTTTTTGAAGGAGTTCAAAATAGATCAGCGAAGAAAGAGTTCTTGGTTGCGTTGTGAGGTGTGAATTTGAGTAAGACTCAAAACCCGACCACGGCAGAATAAAGAGAATAGACGAAGGTCGTCTTCTATGCCTTAGCCGTAGAATCTAAAGTATGCCATGCTGTGTACCGCACCTGAAGTGTGCCTTGACTCAAAGTTTGTTGAGAGGTACAGAGAGTGATTCATGATTGAATCACTAGCATCGGTCAAAATTTATCCTTGGTAACAAATGGACTAAGGAATTTTTCTCGATTATGGAGGTGGTTAAAGAGTTCGTCGTAAAGGGTTACGCCGATGCAAGCTTTGACACTAATCCGAATAACTATGGGTAGTGAAACGGATTCATACAGTAGAGTAGATATTTGGAGCATTTCCGAATAGCACGTAGTAGCAGCATCTATAAGATGACATAAAGATTTGTAAAGAAACGCACGGATCTGAAAGTTTCAGAGCCGTTGACTAAAAACCTCTCTCACGAGCAAGACGTGATCAGACCCCATAACTGTACGGGTGTTGGATTCGTTGGAATCACATGGTGATGTGAACTAGATTGTTGACTCTAGTGCAAGTGGGAGACTGTTGGAAATATGCCCTAGAGGCAATAATAAATTAGTTATTATTATATTTCTTAGTTCATGATAATCGTTTATTATCCATGCTATAATTGTATTGATTGGAAACACAATACTTGTGTGGATACATAGGCAAAACACTGTCCCTAGTAAGCCTCTAGTTGACTAGCTCGTTGATCAAAGATGGTCAAGGTTTCCTGGACATAGGCAAGTGTTGTCACTTGATAACGGGATCACATCATTAGGAGAATCATGTGATGGACTAGACCCAAACTAATAGACGTAGCATGTTGATCGTGTCATTTTGTTGCTACTGTTTTCTGCGTGTCAAGTATTTATTCTTATGACCATGAGATCATATAACTCACTCACACCGGAGGAATGCTTTGTGTGTATCAAACGTCGCAACGTAACTGGGTGACTATAAAGATGCTCTACAGGTATCTCCGAAGGTGTTAGTTGAGTTAGTATGGATCAAGACTGGGATTTGTCACTCCGTATGACGGAGAGGTATCTCGGGGCCCACTCGGTAATACAACATCACACACAAGCCTTGCAAGCAATGTAACTTAATGTAAGTTGCGGGATCTTGTATTACGGAACGAGTAAAGAGACTTGCCGGTAAACGAGATTGAAATAGGTATGCGGATACTGACGATCGAATCTCGGGCAAGTAACATACCGAAGGACAAAGGGAATGACATACGGGATTATACGAATCCTTGGCACTGAGGTTCAAACGATAAGATCTTCGTAGAATATGTAGGATCCAATATGGGCATCCAGGTCCCACTATTGGATATTGACCGAGGAGTCTCTCGGGTCATGTCTACATAGTTCTCGAACCCGCAGGGTCTGCACACTTAAGGTTCGACGTTGTTTTATGCGTATTTGAGTTATATGGTTGGTTACCGAATGTTGTTCGGAGTCCCGGATGAGATCACGGACGTCACGAGGGTTTCCAGAATGGTCCGGAAACGAAGATTGATATATAGGATGACCACATTTGATTACTGGAAGGTTTTCGGAGTTACCGGGAATGTACCGGGAATGACGAATGGGTTCCGGGAGTTCACCGGAGGGGGGCAACCCACTCCGGGGAAGCCCATAGGCATTTGAGGGGGTCACACCAGCCCTTAGTGGGCTGGTGGGACAGCCCACCAATCCCCTATGCGCCAAGAGAGAAAAAATCAAAGGAAAGGAAAAAAAAAAGGAAGAAGTGGGAAGGGGGAAGGACTCCCTCCCACCAAACCAAGTAGGACTCGGTTTGGGGGGGGAGAGTCCTCCCCCCTGGCTTGGCCGACCCCTTGGGGATCCCTTGGACCCCAAGGCAAGGTCCCCCTCCCTCCTCCTATATATATGGGGCTTTTAGGGCAGATTTGAGACGACTTTTCTCACGGCTGCCCGACCACATACCTCCATAGTTTTTCCTCTAGATCGCGTTTCTGCGGAGATCGGGCGGAGCCCTGCTGAGACAAGATCATCACCAACCTCCGGAGCGCCGTCACGCTGCCGGAGAACTCTTCTACCTCTCCGTCTCTCTTGCTGGATCAAGAAGGCCGAGATCATCGTCGAGCTGTACGTGTGCTGAACGCGGAGGTGCCGTCCGTTCGGTACTAGATCGTGGGACTGATCGCGGGATTGTTCGCGGGGCGGATCGAGGGACGTGAGGACGTTCCACTACATCAACCGCGTTCTCTAACGCTTCTGCTGTACGATCTACAAGGGTACGTGGATCACTCATCCCCTCTCGTAGATGGACATCACCATGATAGGTCTTCGTGCGCGTAGGAAAATTTTGTTTCCCATGCGACGTTCCCCAACAGTATCAAGCATCCCCAAGCTTAACTCCTGCTCGTCCTCTAGTGGGGAAGTGATAAAGAATGAATTTTTGATGCTTTCATGCTACCAAGCATAGATGTCCTTTGTAACTCCTTTTATGTGACGTGAATGTTCGGATCCATTAGATTCAAAACAATAGTTTGCTATTGACGTGGAGACAATAATACTTCAAGCAAACTAGCAAGGTAATCATGAACTGTCAAAATAACAAGGCCAAAAGAAAGTTATCCCTACAAAATCATATAGTCTGGCTATGCTCTATCATCCTTGCACAACAAATTTAAATCATGCACAACCTCGGTATTGGCCAAGTAATTGTTTTCACACCTTTACTTTCTCAAACCTTTTCAACTCTCACGCAAGACATGAGCGTGAGCCATGGTTTTAGCACTATAAGTGGAATGGAGTGTGGTGGAGGTTGCAAGGGAAACAAGGAGAAGATGGTCACATTGACTAGGTATATCAACGAGCTATGGAGATGCTCATCAATAGATATCAACGTGAATGAGTAGAGATTGCCATACAAATGATGCACTAGAGCTAAGAGTATGTGAAAGCTCTTAAAGAAAACTAGTGGGTGCGCATCCAACTTGCTTGCTCACGAAGACCAAAGGAAATTTTGAGGAAGCCCATCATTGGAATATACAAGCCAAGTTATATAATGAAAATTTCCCACTCTCAATCATGAAGATCATGGTGCTTAATATGAAGCACAATTGTGGAAAGATAGTAGCATTGTCCCTTCTCTCTTTTTCTCTCATTTTTTGGTGGGCTCTTTGGCCTCTTTATATATATATATGTATGTATGTATATATATATATATATATATATAGTAACACTATTCATCATCCAGGGTGCAGAATAAGTTATTCTCCACCCGAGGTAATTTTACGATTGTATCGTACATAAATTACATATGATATAAAAATAGTTACATTCATATTGATTGACAACGTAAAATTTGACATAAAAAACAAAATTATGGGTCAGAAGACCTGAAAATTTAATTTTAATGTACATTTTATACTATAATTTTACGTTCATAAATATACGTAACATAAAATAATTTTATGTTGATTATGTATTTTCTTACGTTTGCTTTTTTATGTGTGAAGTAAGATAAAATTTACGGGACGTAAGAATACGATGCATTGATAATAAAATAAGAGGGGGTGAAGAATAACTATTCCTCACCCAGGGTGACGAATAGCGCGACCCTATATATACATATATATATGTATATATATATTTTTTGTGGGAATCTTTGGCCTCTTTTATTTCCTCACATGGGACAATGCTCCATCAATGATGATTATTACACTTACAACTCAAAACTTAGAGCAATGATGACTCTATATGGAATGCCTTCGGTAGTGTACCGTGACAATGATCTAGCATGGCATAGACATCAATGGAAACATCATGCTAGCTATCTTATGATCATGCAATGGCAATGTAGAAGTGGTGGCACATGTCATGGTGGTAGTTGCATGGCAATATATCTCGGAATGGCTTTGAAAATGCCATAGTAGGTAGGTATGGTGGCTGTTTTGAGGGAGGCTATACGGTGGGTTTTATGCACCGGCGAAAGTCGCACGGCACTAAAGAAGATAGTGATGGTGGAATGTGAAAGTGCATCTAAACCATGGACTCAATATTAGTCATGAATAACTCATATACTTGTTGCAAAAGTTTTAGTAGTAATCGAAACAAAGCATTCAACGCATACTCCTAGGGGAAGGGTTGGTAGGTATAAACCATCGCGCGATCCCGACCGCCACACAAAGGATGACAATCAATAGACTAATCATGCTCAGACTTCATCACATAGCGGTTCACCATACGTGCATGCTACGGGAATCACAAACTTCAACACAAGTATTTCTAGATCCACAACACCTTACTAGTATAACTTCAATATTACCACAACCACGACTCAAAACTAATTAAGATGAATCAAACTTCTCTAACTATTCAATGCACATGAAGGTGGAAGTTTTCATATCCCTTTGGATAACTACCCCTTTTGAGACTACTTTCATAGCAGAGATCAACTACCACGCCACGCGCTTCCGTGATCTAAAAGATAGAAGTGAAACACAGAGCAAAATGAACTAGTTCAAAAGATATAAGTGAAGCACATGTGAGCTGAATTGTCTAACCAAAAGATATAAGTGAAGCCCGACAAAATCACGGTGAGTGCATGTCTCTCTCTCTAGGTGTGCAGCAAGGAAGATTGTGACAAAACAAAAATAAAAGACTCCTACGATACAAGACGCTCCAAGCAAAATACATAACATGTGGTGAATAAAAATATAGCCCCAAGTAACGTTACCGATGGATTCAAGACGAAAGAGGGGATGCCTTCCCGAGGCATCCCCAAGCTTAGACTTTTACGACATCCTTGAATAAACTTGGGGTGCCTTGGGAATCTCCAAGCTTGAGCTCTTGCCACTCTTTATCTCTTTGTCCATATGAACTTCACCCAAAACTTGAAAACTTCACAACACGAAACTTAAACAGAAACTCGTGATAACATTAGTATAAGAAAGCAAACCACCACTTCCTTAGGTACTGTAGCAAACTTAAATTCTCCTTATGTTGATGTTGGGTTAGTGTATTTTCAATCTTATATGGCTAATACCCCCCGATACTATCCATAGTTTCATCAAAATAAGCAACCAACTCAACAAAAACAAAATCTGTTAACAGCAGACTAGTCTGTAGCAATCTGTATACTTCGTATACAAATGTTACTTCAAAAAATTTGAAACATTACTACAATCTGAAGAATTTGCGTAGCAATCAGCAACAAAAATAATCAACTCAAAATCTCTTACAGAAAGAAAATGAAAATTCTTTTCGTGAGGCGAAAGTTTCTGTCTTTTCCAGCATGATCAAACGATCATCCCCAAGACTAATCATAAGGGTTTCACTTGGCACAAACGCAAAAGAAACACAAAAAACACAATCATAACTGAATTATGAAAGTGTGGAAAACACAAAACATAAATAAAAAGGATAGATTCGTTGGGTTGCCTCCCAACAAGCGCTATTGTTTAATGCCCTTAGCTAGGCATAAGGTGATGGAATCACGTATAGTCATTTTTGGTGCTCAAACCATAAGTAGCCCTCATCATAGATTCATAAGGCAATCTTATTTTCTTTCTAGGAAAATGCTCCATGCCCTTCTTCAGAGGAAATTGAAATCTAATATTCCATTCCTTCATATCGACGAAAGTACCAATAGTCCTTAGGAAAGGTCTACCAAGAATAATGGGACATGAAGGATTGCAATCTATGTCAAGTACAATGAAATCCACGGGTACATAGTTCTTATTTGCAACAATAAGAACATCATTGATCCTTCCCATGGGTTTCTTAAAAGTAGAATCCGCAAGATGCAAATTAAGAGAACACTCTTCAATCTCATGAAAACCAAGAATATCACATAAAGACTTTGGAATCGCGGAAACACTAGCACCCAAATCACACAAAGCATTGCATTCATAGTTTTTTATTTTGATTTTGATAGTAGGTTCCCACTCATCATGAATTTTCCTAGGTATAGAGACTTCTAATTCAAGTTTCTCTTCAAGAGATTTCATCATAGCATCTACGATATGAGCGGTAAAGGTTTTTCTTTGGCTACAAGCATGTGGAGAGTTTGCAATGGATTGCATCAAGGGAATGCATTCAAACAAGGAGCAACTATCATAATTGCATTCCTTGAAATTCAAAGTGGGAGTTTCATTACTACCCAATATTTTGATTTCTTCTACTCCACTCTCCACACCTTTATAATCAAGATAGGTGGACTCGAATCATTGGGGAGTTTTTCAGCCAAAGTGGACTCATATCCAGCCCCTTCATCAATAGGTTTGACACACAAAAACAAAGATTCACGAGTGGTCACACCAAGCACTTTAAGATCTTCGTGATTTGCATCACTAGAACGCACCCTTTTAAACCATTCATGCTTAGCTCGAATTTGGGCGGTTCTTTCTTTGCTCTCATTCATGGAGACACGCATAGCTTTTAAAGTTTCATCCAAGTTAACCTTGGGAGGAGCACATCTAACTTTCAAAGCATCAATATCACAAGACATCCTATCAACGCTCTTAGCCAAATCGTCTATTTTGAGTAGTTTTTGTTGGAATTATGCCCTAGAGGCAATAATAAATATAGTTATTATTATAATTCATGTATCAAGATAATCGTTTATTATCCATGCTATAATTGTATTGAATGAAGACTCATTTACATGTGTGGATACATAGACAAAACACCGTCCCTAGCAAGCCTCTAGTTGGCTAGCCAGTTAATCAAAGATAGTTAGTGTCTTCTGATTATGAACAAGGTGTTGTTGCTTGATAACTGGATCACGTCATTAGGAGAATCACGTGATGGACTAGACCCAAACTAATAGACGTAGCATGTTGATCGTGTCATTTTGTTGCTACTGTTTTCTGCGTGTCAAGTATTTGTTCCTATGACCATGAGATCATATAACTCACTGACACCGGAGGAATGCTTTGTGTGTATCAAACATCGCAACGTAACTTGGTGACTATAAAGATGCTCTACAGGTATCTCCGAAGGTGTTAGTTGAGTTAGTATGGATCAAGACTGGGATTTGTCACTCCGTGTGACGGAGAGATATCTCGGGGCCCACTCGGTAATACAACATCACACACAAGCCTTGCAAGCAATGTGACTTAGTGTAAGTTGCGGGATCTTGTATTACGAAATGAGTAAAGAGACTTGCCGGTAAACGAAATTGAATTAGGTATACGGATACTGACGATCGAATCTCGGGCAAGTAACATACCGAAGGACAAAGGGAATGACATACGGGATTATATGAATCCTTGGCACTGAGGTTCAAACGATAAGATCTTCGTAGAATATGTAGGATCCAATATGGGCATCCAGGTCCCGCTGTTGGATATTGACCGAGGAGTCTCTCGGGTCATGTCTACATAGTTCTCGAACCCGCAGGGTCTGCACACTTAAGGTTCGACGTTGTTTTATGCGTATTTGAGTTATATGGTTGGTTACCGAATGTTGTTCGGAGTCCCGGATGAGATCACGGACATCACGAGGGTTTCCGGAATGGTTCGGAAACGAAGATTGATATATAGGATGACCTCATTTGATTACCGGAAGGTTTTCGGAGTTACCGGGAATGTACCGGGAATGACGACTGGGTTCCGGGAGTTCACCGGGGGGGCAACCCACCCCGGGGAAGCCCATAGGCCTTGAGGGTGGCGCACCAGCCCTTATTGGGCTGGTGGGACAGCCCAAAAGGGCCCTATGCGCCTAGGAAAGAAAATCAAAGAAAAAGGAAAAAAAAAGAGGAGGTGGGAAGGGAAGGAAGGACTCCCACCCACCAAACCAAGTCCAACTCGGTTTGGGGGGGAGCCTTCCCCCCTTGGCTCGGCCGACCCCCTTGGGGCTCCTTGAGCCCCAAGGCAAGGTCCCCTCCCTCCCACCTATATATACGGAGGTTATAGGGCTGATTTGAGACGACTTTTCCACGGCAGCCCGACCACATAACTCCACGGTTTTTCCTCTAGATCGCGTTTCTGCGGAGCTCGGGCGGAGCCCTGCTGAGACAAGGTCATCACCAACCTCCGGAGCGCCGTCACGCTGCCGGAGAAATCTTCTACCTCTCCGTCTCTCTTGCTGGATCAAGAAGGCCGAGATCATCGTCGAGCTGTACGTGTGCTGAACGCGGAGGTGCCGTCCGTTCGGTACTAGATCGTGGGACTGATCGCGGGATTGTTCACGGGGCGGATCGAGGGACGTGAGGACGTTCCACTACATCAACCACGTTAACTAACGCTTCTGCTGTACGGTCTACAAGGGTACGTAGATCACTCATCCCCTCTCGTAGATGGATATCACCATGATAGGTCTTCGTGCGCGTAGGAAAATTTTTGTTTCCCATGCGACGTTCCCCAACAGTGGCATCATGAGCTAGGTTCATGCGTAGATGTCTTCTCGAGTAGAACACAAAAGTAATTCTGGGCGGTGATGTGCGTTTTGCTACCCTCCTTAGTCTTTTTTTGATTCAGCGGTATTGTTGGATTGAAGCGGCTTGGACCGACATTACTCGTACGCTTACGAGAGACTGGTTTCATCTCTACGAGTAACCCCGTTGCTCAAAGATGACTGGCAAGTGTCGGTTTCTTCAACTTTAGTTGAATCGGATTTGACCGAGGAGGTCCTTGGATGAGGTTAAATAGCAACTCATATATCTCCGTTGTGGTGTTTGCGTAAGTAAGATGCGATCCTACTAGATACCCGTGGTCACCACGTAAAACATGCAACAACAAAATTAGAGGACGTCTAACTTGTTTTTGCAGGGTATGATTGTGATGTGATATGGCCAACGATGTGATGTGATATATTGGATGTATGAGATGATCATGTTGTAATAGTTAATATCGACTTGCACGTCGATGGTACGGCAACCGACAGGAGCCATAGGGTTGTCTTTATACTAACGTTTGTGCTTGCAGATGTGTTTACTATTTTGCTAGGATGTAGCTTTAGTAGTAATAGCATGAGTAGCACGACAACCCCGATGGCGACACGTTGATGGAGATCATGGTGCGGCGCCGGTGACAAGAAGATCGTGCCGGTGCTTTGGTGATGGAGATCAAGGAGCACGTGATGATGGCCATATCATGTCACTTATGAATTGCATGTGATGTTAATCCTTTTATGCACCTTATTTTGCTTAGAACGACGGTAGCATTATGAGGTGATCTCTCACTAAAATTTCAAGACGAAATTGTGTTCTCCCCGACTGTGCACCGTTGCTACAGTTCGTCGTTTCGAGACACCACGTGATGATCGGGTGTGATAGACTCAACGTTCACATACAACGGGTGCAAAACAGTTGCGCACGCGGAACACTCGGGTTAAGCTTGACGAGCCTAGCATGTGCAGACATGGCCTCGGAACACATGAGACCGAAAGGTCGATCATGAATCATATAGATGATATGATTAGCATAAGGATGCTTACCACTGAAACTATACTCAACTCACGTGATGATCGGACTTGAGCTAGTGTAAGTGGATCATGAACCACTCAAATGACTGGAGAGATGTACTTTTTGAGTGGGAGTTTAACGAATAATTTGATTAAGTTTAACTCTAATTATCTTGAACACAGTCTAAGTCCACTTTGAATATATTTGTGTTGTAGATCATGGCTCACACGTCAGTCACCCTGAATTGTAATACGTTCCTAGAGAAAGCTAAGTTGAAAGATGATGGAAGCAACTTTGTAGACTGGGCTCGTAATCTTAAGCTAATCTTACAAGTTGGGAAGAAGGATTATGTCCTTAATGCTGCGCTAGGAGATGAACCACCCGCTACGGCTGATCAGGATGTTAGGAATGCTTGGTTAGCACGTAAGGAGGACTACTCATTAGTTCAATGTGCAGTCTTGTATGGCTTAGAACCGGGACTTCAACGTCGCTTTGAGCGTCATGGAGCATTTGAGATGTTCCAGGAGTTGAAGTTTATCTTCCAGAAGAACGCCCGGATCGAGAGGTATGAGACCTCCGATAAATTCTATGCTTGCAAGATGGAGGAGAACTCGTCTGTCAGTGAACATGTGCTCAAAATGTCTGGGTACTCAAACCGTCTAGCTGAGCTGGGGATTGAACTCCCGCAAGAAGCTATCACTAACAGAATTCTTCAATCACTGCCGCCAAGCTATAAAGGCTTTGTGTTGAACTACAACATGCAAGGGATGAACAAGTCTCCCGGCGAGTTGTTTTGCGATGCTGAAAGTCGCAGAGTCTGAACTCCGTAAAGAGCATCAAGTGTTGATGGTGAATAAGACCACTAGTTTCAAGAGAAATGGCAAAGGCAAGAAGGGTAATTCAAAGAAGAGCGGCAAGCCTGTTGCTAATCCGACGAAGAAACCCAAAGCTGGACCTAAGCCTGAAACAGAGTGTTACTATTGCAAGGGTATGGGTCACTGGAAGCGCAATTGCCCCAAGTATCTGGCAGATAAGAAGGCGGCCAAAGAAAAATCAGGTATATTTGATATACATGTTATTGATGTGTACTTAACTGGCTCTCGTAGTAGTGCCTGGGTATTCGATACCGGTTCTGTTGCTCATATTTGCAACTCGAAACAGGAACTGCGGAATAGACGAAGGCTAGCGAAAGATGAAGTGACGATGCGCGTAGGAAATGGTTCCATGGTTGCTGCAATCGCCGTCGGCACAGTTTCACTTCAGTTACCGTCAGGATTAGTGATGAACTTAAATCATTGTTATTTTGTGCCTGCGTTGAGCATGAACATTATGTCTGGATCTTGTTTATTGCGAGACGGTTACTCTTTTAAGTCAGAGAATAATGGTTGTTCTATTTCTATGAGTAACATCTTTTATGGTCATGCACCCAGTGTGAGAGGATTGTTCATATTGAATCTTGATAGCGATACACACATACATAACATTGAGACCAAAAGAGTTAGAGTTAACAATGATAGCACCATATTTTTGTGGCACTGCCGCTTAGGTCATATTGGTGTAAAGCGCATGAAGAAACTCCATGCCGATGGACTTTTGGAGTCACTTGACTTTGATTCACTTGACACGTGCGAACCATGCCTCATGGGCAAGATGACTAAAACTCCGTTCTCCGGAACAATGGAGCGTGCAAGTGACTTGTTGGAAATCATACATACCGATGTGTGTGGTCCGATGAGCGTAGAGGCACGCGGAGGATATCGTTATTTTCTCACCTTCACTGACGATTTGAGTAGATATGGTTATGTCTACTTAATGAAGCACAAGTCTAAAACATTTGAAAAGTTCAAGCAATTTAAGAGTGAAGTTGAAAATCATCGTAACAAGAAGATCATGTTCCTACGGTCTGATCGTGGGGGTGAATATCTGAGTTTCGAGTTTGGTGCTCACTTAAGACAATGTGGAATTGTTTCACAGTTGACACCGCCTGGAACACCATAGCGTAATGGTGTGTCCGAACGTCGTAATCGTACTTTATTAGAGATGGTGCGGTCTATGATGTCTCTTACCGATTTGCCGTTATCGTTTTGGGGTTATGCATTAGAAACAGCTGCATTCACTTTAAATAGGGCACCATCAAAATCCGTTGAGATGACACCATATGAACTGTGGTATGGCAAAAGGCCAAAGTTGTCGTTTCTTAAAGTTTGGGGATGTGATGCTTATGTCAAAAAGCTTCAGCCTGAAAAGCTGGAACCCAAAGCGGAAAAGTGCATCTTCATAGGCTACCCAAAAGAGACAGTTGGGTACACCTTCTATCTCAAATCCGAGGGCAAAGTGTTTGTTGCTAAAAACGGAGCTTTTCTCGTGAAAGAGTTTCTCTCGAGAGAATTGAGTGGGAGGAAGATAGAACTTGACGAGGTTGTCGAACCTCTTATCCCTCTAGATGGTGGCGCAGGGCAAGGGGAAACCTCTCTCATTGCGACGTCGGTTGAGGAGGTAGTTAATGATGTTGATCATGAAACTCCAGTTCAAGTTTCTGTCGAACCACGCGGGTCGACGAGATCACGTGCTGCTCCAGAGTGGTACGGTAATCCCGTCTTAACGATCTTGTTGTTAGACAACAATGAACCTGCAAATTATGAAGAAGCATTGGTGGGCCCAGATTCCAACAAATGGCTAGAAGCCATGGAGTCCGAGATAGGATCCATGTATGAGAACAAAGTGTGGACTTTGGAGGTACTGCTTGAGGGCCACAAGGCTATTCAGAACTAGTGGATTTTTAAGAAGAAGACGGACGCTGACGGCAGTGTGACCGTTTATAAAGCTCGACTTGTGGCAAAAGGTTTTTCGCAAGTTCAAGGAATTGACTACGATGAGACATTCTCACCCGTAGCGATGCTTAAGTCCGTCAGAATCATGTTAGCAATAGCTGCATTTTTCGATTATGAAATCTCGCAGATGGATGTCAAAACGGCGTTCCTTAACGGTTTCCTTAAGGAAGAGTTGTATATGATGCAGCCCGAAGGTTTTGTCGATCCTAAGAATGCTAACAAGGTGTGCAAGCTCCAGCGATCCATTTATGGACTGGTGCAAGCATCTCGGAGTTGGAACAAGCGCTTTGATGAGGTGATCAAAGCGTTTGGGTTTATACAAGTGATTGGAGAATCTTGTATTTACAAGAAAGTGAGTGGGAGCTCTGTGGCGTTTCTAATATTATATGTGGACGACATATTGCTGATTGGAAACAACGTAGAGCTTTTGGAGAGCATAAAGGGTTACTTGAATAAAAGTTTCTCTATGAAGGACCTAGGAGAAGCTGCTTACATTCTAGGCATTAAGATCTACAGGGATAGATCAAAACGCCTGATAGGACTTTCACAAAGCACATACCTTGATAAAGTTTTGAAAAGGTTCAAAATGGAACAGTCCAAGAAGGGGTTCTTGCCAGTTTTACAAGGTACGAGATTGAGTAAGACTCAGTGCCCAGCAACTCATGAAGATAGAGAGCATATGCGCTCCGTCCCCTATGCTTCAGCCATAGGTTCTATCATGTATGCAATGCTGTGCACTAGACCGGATGTTAGCCTGGCCATAAGCATGACAGGTAGGTTCCAGAGTAATCCAGGAGTGGATCACTGGACAGCGGTCAAGAATATCCTGAAGTACCTGAAAAGGACTAAGTAGATGTTTCTCATGTATGGAGGTAACGAAGAGCTCGCCGTAAAAGGTTACGTCGATGCAAGCTTTGACACAGATCCGGACGACTCTAAGTCGCAAACCGGATACGTATTTATTCTTAATGGGGGTGCGGTAAGCTGGTGCAGTTCCAAGCAAAGCGTCGTAGCAGATTCTACATGTGAAGCAGAGTACATGGCTGCCTCGGAGGCAGCTAAGGAGGGTGTCTGGATGAAGCAATTCATGACGGATCTTGGAGTGGTGCCGAGCGAACTAAATCCAATAACCTTGTTCTATGATAACACGGGTGCCATAGCCTTAGCAAAGGAACCACGGTTTCACAAGAAGACCAGACACATCAAACGACGCTTCAACCTCATCCGCGACTATGCCGAAGAGGAGGACGTGAATATATGCAAAGTGCACACGGATCTGAATGTAGCAGACCCGCTCACTAAGCCTCTTCCACGGGCAAAGCATGATCAACACCAGAACTGTATGGGTGTTAGATTTATTACAATGTAATTCGCATGATGATGTGAGGGCTGGATTATTGACTCTAGTGCAAGTGGGAGACTGTTGGAATTATGACCTAGAGGCAATAATAAATATAGTTATTATTATAATTCCTGTATCAAGATAATCGTTTATTATCCATGCTATAATTGTATTGAATGAAAACTCATTTACATGTGTGGATACATAGACAAAACACCGTCCCTAGCAAGCCTCTAGTTGGCTAGCCAGTTAATCAAAGATAGTCAGTGTCTTCTGATTATGAACAAGGTGTTGTTGCTTGATAACTGGATCACGTCATTAGGAGAATCACGTGATGGACTAGACCCAAACTAATAGACGTAGCATGTTGATCGTGTCATTTTGTTGCTACTGTTTTCTACGTGTCAAGTATTTGTTCCTATGACCATGAGATCATATAACTCACTGACACCGGAGGAATGCTTTGTGTGTATCAAACGTCGCAACGTAACTGGGTGACTATAAAGATGCTCTACAGGTATCTCCGAAGGTGTTAGTTGAGTTAGTATGGATCAAGACTGGGATTTGTCACTCCGTGTGACGGAGAGGTATCTCGGGGCCCACTCGGTAATACAACATCACACACAAGCCTTGCAAACAATGTGACTTAGTGTAAGTTGCGGGATCTTGTATTACGAAACGAGTAAAGAGACTTGCCGGTAAACGCGATTGAAAAAGGTATACGGATACTGACGATCGAATCTCGGGCAAGTAACATACCGAAGGACAAAGGGAATGACATACAGGATTATATGAATCCTTGGCACTGAGGTTCAAACGATAAGATCTTCGTAGAATATGTAGGATCCAATATGGGCATCCAGGTCCCACTGTTGGATATTGACCGAGGAGTCTCTCGGGTAATGTCTACATAGTTCTCGAACCCGCAGGGTCTGCACACTTAAGGTTCGACGTTGTTTTATGCGTATTTGAGTTATATGGTTGGTTACGGAATGTTGTTCGGAGTCCCGGATGAGATCACGGACGTCACGAGGGTTTCCGGAATGGTCCGGAAACGAAGATTGATATATAGGATGACCTCATTTGATTACCGGAAGGTTTTCGGAGTTACCGGGAATGTACCGGGAATGACGAATGGGTTCCGGGAGTTCACCGGGGGGCAACCCACCCCGGGGAAGCCCATAGGCCTTGAGGGTGGCGCACCAGCCCTTAGTGGGCTGGTGGGACAGCCCAAAAGGGCCCTATGCACCTAGGACAGAAAATCAAAGAGAAAGGAAAAAAAAGAGGAGGTGGGAAGGGAAGGAAGGACTCCCACCCACCAAACGAAGTCCAACTCGGTTTGGGGGGAGCCTTCCCCCCTTGGCTCGGCCGACCCCCTTGGGGCTCCTTGAGCCCCAAGGCAAGGTCCCCTCCCTCCCACCTATATATACGGAGGTTTTAGGGCTGATTTGAGACGACTTTTCCACGGCAGCCCGACCACATACCTCCACGGTTTTTCCTCTAGATCGCGTTTCTGCGGAGCTCGGGCGGAGCCCTGCTGAGACAAGGTTATCACCAACCTCCGGAGCGCCGTCACGCTGCCGGAGAACTCTTCTACCTCTCCGTCTCTCTTGCTGGATCAAGAAGGCTGAGATCACCGTCGAGTTGTACGTGTGCTGAACGCGGAGGTGCCGTCCGTTCGGTACTAGATCATGGGACTGATCGCGGGATTGTTCGCGGGGCAGATCGAGGGACGTGAGGACGTTCCACTACATCAACCGCGTTCACTAACGCTTCTGCTGTACAGTCTACAAGGGTACGTAGATCACTCATCCCCTCCCGTAGATGGACATCACCATGATAGGTCTTCGTGCGCGTAGGAAAATTTTTGTTTCCCATGCGACGTGCCCCAACAGTTTTTCCTCTATGGACGCATTGAAAATGTTTTGAGAGTTGATGAACTCTTTGATATTACTCTCTAAATCAGAGGGTAATTTGTTATGATTTCCGTAAGTGTTGTTGTAGGAATTGCTATAGTTGTTAGAGGAGTTACTAGGAAAAGGCCTAGGAACATAGTTTCCTCTAAAAGCATTGTTGTTGCCAAAATTGTTCCTACCAACAAAATTAACGTCCAAACTAGCGTTGCTACTCTCAATCAAGGAAGATAGTGGCATGTCATTAGGATCTAAAGGAGCATTTCTACTAGCAACCAAATTCATCAACTCGTCCATCTTAGCACTAAGCGAGTTAATTTCTTCTATAACGTGTACCTTTTTGCTAGCAGGTGACCTTTCAGTGTGCCACTGAGAGTAGTTGGTCATGATATTGTCTAGGAGTTTTGTAGCTTCTCCTAACGTGATTTCCAAGAACGTTCCACCTGACGCGGAGTCCAAGATATTGTGAGAAGCAAAATTCAAACCAGCGTAAAAGATTTGTATAATCATCCACAAACTCAAGCCATGAGCAGGACAATTTCAAATCATTAACTTCATCCTCTCCCAAGATTGTGCAACGTGTTCATGATCAAGTTGCTTGAAATTCATGATATCGTTACGTAGAGAGATAATGTTAGCCGACGGAAAATACTTGCATATGTAAGCATCTTTGCACTTATCCCAAGAATCGATACTATTTTTAGGCAAAGAAGAAAACCAAGTTTTTGCACGATCTCACAAAGAGAACAGAAAAAGCTTCAACTTAACAACATCGTTATCCACATCTCTTTTCTTTTGCATATCACAAAGTTCAATGAAAGTATTGAGATGGGATGCGGCATCTTCACTAGGAAGGCCAGAGAATTGCTCTTTCATAACAAGATTAAGCAAGGCAACATTGATTTCATATGATTCCCTACTAGTGGCGGGAGCAATCGGAGTACTAATAAAATCATTATTATTAGTATTTGAGAAGTCGCAAAGTTTGGTGTTTTCAGCCATGATGACTTCAACAAACAAACAAGAACACAAGCAAGCAAGAAAACTGGCAAACGAAAACGGCAAAAGGCAAATGAAAACGACAAAGGAGAAGGGAAAATGAAAACGGCAAATGTGAAGTGGGGGAGAGGAAAACGAGAGGCAACTGGCAAAAAAGGTAAATGCAAGAAATGAGTTTGTGACACCTACTTGGATGGATCTTGACTTGATCTCTCCCCGGAAACGGCGCCAGAAATACTTCTGCTATGGCAACAAAAGACCTTCCCTGGCAACGGCACCAGGAATTCTTCTGCTACGGGCTACGCCTATAGGGACTTCCTTGGCAAATATGCAAAGGATTCCCCCGCGGCCTTGGAGCCTTGCGTTGGTGTTCCCTTGAAGCGGAAAGGGTGATGTAGCACAGCGGCGGTAAGTATTTCCCTCGGTTTGAGAACCAAGGTATCAATCCAGTAGGAGGATCGAGTCAAGTCACAAGTACCTGCACAAACACAAAGAGCTTCCACCCAACGCTATGAAGGGGTTGTCAATCCCTTATAGATTGTTTGCAAAATGAGAACTGAAAGCAAAAAAGTAAACAAAGCAAAGTAAAAGTAGAAGTGGAGACGATAGTTGTGAATAGACCCAGGGGCCGTAGTGTTCACTAGTGGCTTCTCTCATGAAAGCAAGTAGACGGTGGGTGAACGAATTACTGTCGAGCAATTGGTAGAACCGCGCAAAGTCATGACGTTATCTATGGCAATGATCATATCTATAGGCACCACGTCCAAAACAAGTAGACCGATACTTTCTGCATCTACTACTATTACTCCACACGTCGACCGCTATCCAGCATGCATCTAGTGTATTGAGTTCATAAGAACAGAGTAACGCCTTAAGCAAGATGACATGATGTAGATGGACAATCTCAAATCTATGATGAAATCCCATCTTGTTACCCTTGATGGCAACAACACGATGTGTGCCTTGCTGCCCCTTCTGTCACTGGGAAAGATCACCGCACGGTATGAACCCAAAACCAGGCACTTCTCCCATTGCAAGAATCATAGATCTAGTTGGCCAAACAAAACCCAAGACTCGGAGAGACTTACAAGGATATCAAATCATGCATATAAGAAATCAGCAAAGACTCAAATATAATTCATAGATAATCTGACCACAAATCCACAATTCATCGGATCTCGACAAACACACCGCCAAAGAGGATTATATCGGATAGATCTCTATGAAGATCATGGAGAACTTTGTATTTAAGATCCAGGAGAGAGAAGAAGCCATCTAGCTACTAACTACGGGCCTGTAGGTCCGAAGTGAACTACTCACGAGTCATTGGAGAGGCGATGATGTTGATGTAGAAGCCCTCCAACTCCAAAGTCCCCTCCGGCAGGGCACCGGGAAGGGTCTCCAGATGAGATCTCGCGGAAACGGAAGCTTGCGGCGGCGCAAGGATTTTAGGGAATTTATTGGCCAAAGAGCTAGGGCAGGGGAGCGCCAGGGAGGCCACAAGCCTGGTCGCCGCGGGCACCCCTGGCCGCGGTGTCACGGCTTGTGGGCTCCCTGTGGGCCTCGTGCCTTGGCCCTCAAGTCGCCTGTTCTGGAAAATTTTATTTTCGGGGATTTTATTCTGTTTGGACCCCGTTCCAAAATCAGATCTGAAAAGAGTCAAAAACACAGAAAAACAGGAACTCACACTTGGCACTGAATTAATAAGTTAGTCCCAAAAAAGATATAAAAGGTATATAAAGCATCCAAAGCTGACAAGATAACAACATGAAACCATAAAAAATTATAGATAGGTTTGAGACGTATCACTTGCCGGCGCGCGCGCCTGGGTAGGGTGTCGGCTGGCCATGGGCCAGCCCAGTTCCACGCCGAGCCAGGCCAGGCTTAGCCCATTTTTCTTTATTTTTAAAAACCTGATTTTTAAGATTTTTATAAAAACCATTTAGCCAGTGTAAAAATATATTTTTTCCACTGTTATTCTTCTAAAAATATGTAGTATTTAATGATATGATTGGATGAATTTTTCAACAACTATTCTATTTTAACAAAAATAAAAAGGACTAAATTGGAATAGTTTTGCTTCTGCTTGGTTAATTTTAAAAATGTTCCTTCATGAGAATTTGAGGCAAATATTTTTCATAATGACAACTTAGATTTATCAGTAATAAAGAACATTTTTAAAATAACTCTGTGATCTGTTTCTGTGTGAGCTATTTCTTATTTATTCTTTTATCGATGATAGAAAATCCGTGTGGCGAGGGAATCGGAGCGGAAGACCTCGAAGACCCCGGATGCCTGGCTGACCAAGGCAAGCAGCCCTTTGACCATGACTGAGATATGTTATATTGCATGTTAAGATAGCAATTATTTTCGTTGCATATGATCATAAGTGCCGGTAAAGCACTAAGGTGATTTTTACCGATGGCTCCTCCAGAGCACATGCATTTAGCTTGATCCTACCTCTTTTTGAGGATCACACTATTATCATGATGACAGGTAATACTAGAGTACATAGCATGAGCATTTTGTTGGTTCAAACAAAGATTTATGAAAACCCCGTCGGGTGCCACTAATGCCCGAGGGTGATGATGAGTTAGGTGGCCACTTTTGGTGAAGTGGTGCACTCGGTATTTGTGTGAGTATGGTTTCAGAAATGGGATTAGATTTATGATGTGTCGACCATCCCAACCTTACCAGTACGACCACGTTAGCCCTTATGGGATGGGGCTATGTTGATTACTCTGGTCGGTGCTAGCAAAGAGCCACATTACTAGTGGCGGGAGTGATGTGTGGTCACTCTCGTGATGGGGTCGTGCCAGGTAGGACGACTATGCCATTTTTATGAGTTCCAAGCACACCGTTGGTCCCCGCATGGTTGATACTGTCCAGAGTCGGTGCTCGTAAGATGTACAACATGTGGGCTGGGTACCAATCGAGTGGACCACTTTGTCTAGTATCGTCAGAGGAAAGGCATTGATGGGTTCTTACCTCGGGTATGTTATATACCGTGAGTCGTGGATGACACAGAAGTTTCCCGGATCTCGTGTGTCCAGCGTACTACCTCTGCAAAGTGTAAAACTATTCGAATAGCCGTGTCCACGGTCAAGGACAGTTGGGTAATCCTGCTTAAACTACGTCCAGTTGTTTCCGCATAAACCAAATGTGTGTGAGTGGTGATAAAAAGGATTTATTATGAAAGTAATGATATGACCAAGTTTGGTGACTTGGCATATAGGGTGAACCCGGATGGTTCAGCCCTCGGCAGATATATTGATATCTGTAACCTGTTCTTCAAAAGTAATTCTTTAACTTGATGCATATTCATGATCAAACCACCATGATTAGTTCCACCAAAGATGCATATTATTGTTATTCTTCACTTTCATTGTTCATGTCATGGGCTGTTTACGAGTACATTCGAAGTACTCATTGGCTTGCCACTTGTTATGTTATTGACCAGACATGGAAGGACCGGAGTTTGGAGATGAGTATGTCTTCGGAGATGCCCCTGCGAACTAGGATGCTTCCAAGTCAGGATGCCTGTCGATGTAGGCTTCATGGCATGGGCACCCGCTTAGCCCCTATGATTTAAGCTTCTTGTTGTATTTGAGTGATTTTGCCTTAGGCCCTGCTTTGTGAACGTGACCATTTGGTCCTGTGTTGTAATAATCAGTATTTGGATGTAAGACTCTCTTATTCGGTATCTGTGTTCGGTGAGCATTGATCTCTGGGATCACTGAGCACGGCGATCTCGACTCGTAAGCCGGGGTCCCCATAGAGCTGGTATCAGAGCCATCGTGACTATAGGAAGCCTTAGGTAGCATGGACGATAGCTAAGACGATTAGTGCACATAGACCCTAACTTGAGATTCCGCACCCACTAAAAACTTTCTAACCCTCTCCTCTACATCTTGTAGATGGCCGCCGTACCTGAGATGCTTCTGGAGACGGGCTTTCCTCTGCTTTTGAGTGATGGCCTCGAGAAGTGTCAAGTACGCCGCATGCCCATCTTTCTCTACCACGAGCACTGTGTCAATGCCGACACCAAGGAATATCACGTGGACGTGATAGTGAAGGCTAACGACTCCCCGACTAGCTGGTTCTTTGAAGGACCATAGATAGACGATCTGATGTTGGGAGTGGAGACCGCAGCATGAGAAGCGCTCGTGCGACTCCGTGACATCCTACCCGAGATGGCTGACAAGCCAGCTACTCGTCACCTACCATTTGTTAAGGATGGGGTAGACGGGAGTAGGACACTCAACCCATCTTCCAAGGACGGGACACCACTGAGGTTTCAAACCTACTTCAGTCTCTCCTCCGACACTTTGACACACCTTTTGATCAAGGAGTCAACTAGGATTCATCAAGAGCTGCACCAAGTCAAGGATCTGCTTCGCACAGAGAAGATGAAGAACTGCAAGGTGAAGAAGGAAGGAGCACCCGTAGGACCACCTAGCTTTGCTTTCCGAGGAGGAATACCACCGCTTCAGGCCAATCCTCTTGAGAGTCGTCGCCTGACCGCGGAAGAGTACACCAAACTCTACGCCACCCCGCCAACCAAGAGACGCCGTGATGGTCCGCTTCCTTCTCCTACTCCTTCAAAGAAGGGAAGCACTAATGACGATGAAGATGAAGACGAAGATCCCCAGAACCCGCTTATGAGACCGCGCAGTCGGCTGATAACCCACAAGTATAGGGGATCACAATAGTTTTTCAGGGTGGAGTATTCAACCCAAATGTATTGATTTGACTCAAGGGGAAGCCAAAGAATATTCTCAAGTATTAGCAGTTGAGTTGTCAATTCAACCACACCTGAAAGATTTAGTATCTACAGCAAAGTATCAGTAGCAAAGTAGGGTGATAGCAGCAGTAGCAACAGTAACCAGTAGCAGGAGTGACAGTAGTAGCAGCAAAGTAACGTAGCAAGGACCAGTAGTAAAAGACTCGTAGGCATTGGATCGCTGATGGATGATTATGCCGGATGCAATTCATCATGTAACAGTTATAACACGGAGAGATATGTAACTAGCTCCAGTTTGTCAATCTAATGTAGGAATGTATTCCGTATGTAGTCATACGTGCTTAGGGAAAAGAACTTGCATGACATCTATTGTCCATCCCTCCCGTGGCAGCGGCGTCCTAATGGAAACTACGGGATATTAAGGTTCACCTTTTAATAAAGAACCGGACCAATGCATTAACACTTGGTAAATACATGAACTCCTCATACTATGGTCATCTCCGGGAGTGGTTCCGGCTATTGTCACTCCATGGTTGTCGGGTCATAACACATAGTAGGTGACTACAACTTGCAAGATAGGATCTAAAACACACATATATTGGCGACAACATAATAGGTTCAGATCTGAAATCATGGCACTCGGGCCCTAGTGACAAGCATTAAGCATGGCAAAGTAGTAGCAACATCAATCTCAGAACATAGTGGATACTAGGGATCAATCCCCGTCAAAAGTAACTCGATTACATGATAGATCTCGTCCAACCCATCACCGTCCAGCAAGCCTACGATGAGATTACTCACGAACGGTGAAGAGCATCATGGAATTGGCGATGAAGGAAGGTTGATGATAACGATGGCGACGATCTCCCCTCTCCGGAGCCCAGAACGGACTCCAGATCTGCCCTCCAGATGAAGAACAGGAGGTGGCGGCGGCTCCGTATCGTAAAACGCAATGAACTCTTCTCCCTGATTTTTTTCCGGACGAGACGGACTAAATAGAGCTGGATTAGGAGGCGGTGGAGCATCGTGGGCTCCACAAGCCTACCAAGCGCGGCCAGGGGGGCCCGCGCCTGGTGATCTTGTGGGCTCATGGCTCCACTTCTTGCGCCAGTATTTTTCATAAATTCCAGAAAAATTCTCCGTAAATTTTCAGGTCATTCCGAGAACTTTTATTTCTGCGCAAAAACAACACCATGGCAATTCTGCTGAAAACATCGTTAGTCCAGGTTAGTTCAATTCAAATCATGCAAATTAGAGTCCAAAACAAGGGCAAAAGAGTTCGAAAAAGTAGATACGACGGAGATGTATCATCAGCCGCTTAGCATTAGCAGCGTAGGCAATTAGTATGTACTCCCCGAGCCTAGGAGTTCTTGTATCAGTTTGTATGAACCACGAGTGTTGTGTAAGCATGTTGTATGCAAGTCGCATTCTGCCTTAGGCAGCTTCTGAGCGACTACATCACTTGATTTTAATCTAATGCAATAGCCCTTTCAAAACCATTGGCTAAAAATTTTCAGACTAGCACAACACCAGACCCCCTCTTTACTAGAGCATCATCCCTTATGATTTCAGCTAGTTCGGCAAATTGACATGTCTACACCCCTAACAGGATGGTGACTGCAACAGAGGGAGCACCTTCGGCAAGCCCGGCTCTGCATCTTCAGGTCAGCAGCAGGGAATCGGAGGGGAAGCTCAAGCTGGAGATCACCACGAGCAGCAAGATGATGTTCCACCGCCACCGCCTCCTCCTGAAAGCTTGACCATGCATGAGTTCCTTCAAGCTCTTCGAGAGGAGCGTTGATGATTTTTTCCATAACAGAAGATACGCAATATTAAACGGAGTCCAAACGGAATAAAACCTGCGGGGTGATTTTTTCCATAACAGAAGATACGCAACACACTTGAGAACCAAGGCAAGAGGTCTCGTGGGAGGTCATGAGCCCCCTAGGCGCGCCCTAGGGGGGCCGCGCCTAGCAGGCTCGTGCCCCCCCCCCCCCCCCCCCGTGGCTCCTCTGCCCTACCTCTTTCGCCTATAAATTCCCAAAAATCCCAAAACCAACAGAGGGAGCCACGAAAATACTTCTCCGCCGTCGCAAGCTTCTCTCTCCGCAAGATCCCATCTGGGGACCGTTCTGGTGCCCTGCCGGAGGGGGATTTGGACATGGAGGGCTTCTTCATCAACACAATTGCCTCTCTGATGATGCGTGAGTAGTTCACCACGGACCTTCGGGTCCATAGCTAGTAGCTAGATGGCTTCTTCTCTCTCTTGGATCTTCAATACAAAGTTCTCCATGATCTTCGTGGAGATCTATCCGATGTAATCCTCTTTGGTGGTGTGTTTGTCGAGAACCGATGAATTGTGGATTTATGATCAGATTGTCTATGAATATTATTTGAGTCTCCTCTAATTTCTTATATGCATGATTTTGTATCCTTGTAATTCTCTTCGAGTTATTGGTTTCGTTTTGCCAACTTGATATATAATTCTTGCAATGGAAGAAGTGCTTGGTTTTGGGTTCTTACCGTGCGGTATCCTCACCTAGTGACAGAAGGGGTAGCGAGGCACACATCGTGTTGTTGCCATTGATACGTCTCAAACGTATCTATAATTTTTGATGGTTTCATGTTGTTATCTTGTCAACTTTGGATGTTTTATATACCTTTTATATCTTTTTTGGGACTAACTTATTAATTCAGTGCCAAGTGCCAGTTCCTGTTTTTTCTGTGTTTTTTACTCTTTTCAAATCTGATTTTGGAATGGAGTCCAAACGCAATAAAATCCCCGAAATGAATTTTTCCAAAACAGAAGAAGATCGGGGGACTTGAGGGCCAAGGCAGGAGGCCCACTCGGAGCCCACAAGCCATGTAGCCGCGGCCAGGGGGCCCGCGGCTACCAGGCTTGTGGCCTCCCTGGAGCTCCCCTGCCCTAGCTCTTTGGCCTATATATTCCCTAAAATCCCAGAAAAAATCAGGGCGTCCATGAAACCACTTTTGCGCCGCCGCAAGCTTGCGTTTCCGCGAGATCTCATCTGGAGACCCTTCCCGGTGCCCTGCCGGAGGGGACTTTGGAGCTGGAGGGCTTCTACATCAACATCATTGCCTCTCCAATGACTCGTGAGTAGTCTACTTCAGACCTACGAGTCCGTAGTTAGTAGCTAGATGGCTTCTTCTCTCTCTTGGATCTTCAATACAAAGTTCTCCATGATCTTCATGGAGATCTATCCGATGTAATCCTCTTTGGCGGTGTGTTAGTCGAGATCCGATGAATTGTGGATTTGTGATCAGATTATCTATGAATTATATTTGAGTCTTTGCTGATTTATTATATGCATGATTTGATATCCTTGTAAGTCTCTCCGAGTCTTGGGTTTTGTTTGGCCAACTATATCTATGATTCTTGCAATGGGACAAGTGCTTGGTTTTGGGTTCATACCGTGAGGTGACCTTTCCCAGTGACAGAAGGGGCAGCAAGGCACACATCGTGTTGTTGCCATCAAGGGTAACAAGATGGGCTTTCATCATAGATTTGAGATTGTCCATCTACATCATGTCATCTTGCTTAAGGCGTTACTCTGTTCTTATGAACTCAATACAATAGATGCATGATGGATAGCGATCGACGTGTGGAGTAATAGTAGTAGATGCAGAAAGTATCGGTCTACTTGTTTTGGACGTGATGCCTATATGTATGATCATTGCCATAAATAACTTCATGACTTTGCGCAGTTCTATCAATTGCTCGACAGTAATTCGTTCACCCACCGTGTACTTGCTTTCATGAGAGAAGCCACTAGTGAACACTACGGCCCCCGGGTCTATTCACAATTATCATCTCAGCTTTTACTTTTACTTTCCTTTGTTTACTTTTTGCTTTCAGTTCTCACTTTGCAAACAATCTATAAGGGATTGACAACCCCTTCATAGCGTTGGGTGCAAGCTCTTTCTGTTTGTGCAGGTACTTGTGACTTGACGCGATCCTCCTACTCGATTGATACCTTGGTTCTCAAACTGAGGGAAATACTTACCGCCGTTGTGCTACATCACCCTTTCCTCTTCAAGGGAACACCAACGCAAGGCTCCAAGGCCGCGGGGGAATCCTTTGCATAATTTGCTAAGGAAATCCCTATAGGCGTAGCCAGCAGTAGAAGGATTTCTGGCTCCGTTGCCGGGGAGAGATCAAGTCAAGATCTATCCAAGTAAGTGTCACAAACTCATCTCTTGCATTTACCTTTTTTGCCAGTTAGCTCTCTTTTTCCTCTCCCCCACTTCACATTTTCCGTTTTCATTTGCCTTTATCCTTTGCCGTTTTCTTTTGTCTTTTGCCCTCTTTTTCCACCCGTTTTTCTCGCTTGCTCATGGGCTTGTTCGTGAGAGACCTTTCCTCATGGCCAAACCAAATTATTTTAGAAGGTTGGAAGAGATTGAAACTGGTGTTAAAGGTTTCATGTCTTCTGAGTTTGACCAAAATAGTTGCTTCCGTAGGGAATTAAAAGAGAAAAATTCTTTTATGGCCTATTTGAATAAAGAAGTTGATGATATGGCCAAAGAATTCCTTGCACTAAATTCTCAGCTTGCTCACCTTGAAAAATTGGTGCGCCAAATTTCTGACAAGCAGGCTACCTTAGTCAATAAGATGGCAGCTAAACCTGAAATTTGTGATGCAAATCATGTAGATCTTAAAGTTCTTGGTGTGACTCCTCTTGAATCTTTGTTTTCGCGTGTCAAACCTATTGATGAAGGGGCTGGATGTGAATGCACTTTGGTTGAAAAAAGCCCCAATGATTCGGAGTCAACCTATCTTGCTGATAAAGGTGTGGAGAGTGGAGTAGAAGAAATCAAAATATTGGGTAGTAATGAAACTCCCACTTTGGATTTCAAGGAATTCAATTATGATACTTTCTCCTTGTTTGAGTGCATTTCCTTGATGCAATCCGTTGCAAACTCTCCACATGCTTATAGCCAAAGCAAAGCCTTTACCGCACATATCGTAGATGCTATGATGAAATCTCTTGAAGAGAAACTCAAATTAGAAGTCTCTATACCTAGAAAACTTCATGATGAGTGGGAACCTACTATCAAAATAAAAATCAAAAACTGTGAATGCAATGCTTTGTGTGATTTGGGTGCTAGTGTTTCCGCGATTCCAAAGTCTATATGTGATATTCTTGGTTTTCATGAGATTGAAGAGTGTTCTCTTAATTTGCATCTTGCGGATTCTACTGTCAAGAAACCCATGGGAAGGATCAATGATGTTCTTATTGTTGCAAATAAGAACTATGTACCCGTGGATTTCATTGTACTTGACATAGATTGCAATCCTTCATGTCCCATTATTCTTGGTAGACCTTTCCTAAGGACTATTGGTGCTTTCATCGATATGAAGGAAGGGAATATTAGATTTCAATTTCCTCTAAATAAGGGCATGGAGCATTTTCCTAGAAAGAAAATAAGATTGCCTTATGAATCAATGATGAGGGCTACTTATAGTTTGAGCACCAAAGATGACTATATGTGATTCCATCACCTTATGCCTAGCTAAGGGCGTTAAACAATAGCGCTTGTTGGGAGGCAACCCAACGAATCTATCCTTTTTCTTTCTGTTTTGTGTTTTCCACACATTCATAATTCTGTTATGATTGTGTTTTTTGTTTTTCTTTTGCGTTTGTTCCAAGTGAAACCGTTATGATTAGTCTTGGGGATGATCGTTTGATCATTCTGGAAAAGACAGAAACTTTCTGCTCACGAAAAGAATTTTCATTTTTTCTGTGAGAGCTTTTGAGTTGATTCTTTTTGCTTCTGGTTGCTACGCAAATTCTTTAGACTGTCGTATTATTTCAGAATTTTTGAAGTACCAGAAGTATACAGATTGCTACAGACTGGTCTGCTGTTAACAGATTCTGTATTTGTTGAGTTGGTTCCTTATTTTGATGAAACTATTGATAGTATCGGGGGTATTAGCCATGGAAGATTGAAAATACAGTAAGCCAACATCAACATAAGTAGAATTTATGTTTGCTACAGTACCTAAGGAACTGGTGATTGCTTTCTTATACTAATGATATCACGAGTTTCTGTTTAAGTTTCGTGTTGTGAAGTTTTCAAGTTTTGGGTGAAGTTCTTATGGACAAAGAGATAAAGAGTGGAAAGAGCTCAAGCTTGGGGATTCCCAAGGCACCCCAAGTTGATTAAAGGATGCCGAAAAAGCCTAAGCTTGGGGATGCCCCGGGAAGGCATCCCCTGTTTCGTCTTCAATCCATCGGTAACGTTACTTGGGGCTATATTTTTTATTCACCACATGTTATGTGTTTTGCTTGGAGCGTCTTGTATCGTAGGAGTCTTTTATTTTTGTTGTGTCACAATCTTCCTTGCTGCACACCTAGAGAGAGAGACATGCACCCACCATGATTTTGTCGAGCTTCACTTATATCCTTTGGTTAGGCAATTCAGCTCACATGTGTTTCACTTATAGCTTTTGAGCTAGTTTATTTTGCTCTATGTGCTTCACTTCTATCTTTTAGAGCACGGCAGTGCGTGGCGCGGTAGTTGATCTATGCTATGAAAGTAGTCTCGAAAGGGGTAGTTATTCAAAGGGATATGAAAACTTCCACCTACATGTGCATTGAGTAGTTAGAGAAGTTTTATTCATCTCAATTAGTTTTGAGTTGTGGTTGTGGTAGTATTGAAGTTATACTAGTAAGGTGTTGTGGATCTAGAAATACTTGTGTTGAAGTTAGTGATTCCGTAGCATGCACGTATGGTGAACCTCTATGTGATGAAGTCTGAGCATGATTAGATTATTGATTGTCATCCTTTGTGTAGCGGTGGGGATCACGCGATGGTTTATACCTACCAACCCTTCCCCTAGGAGTATGCTTTGAATGCTTTGTTTCGATTACTACTAAAACTTTTGCAACAAGTATATGATTTCTTCATGACTAATGTTGAGTCCATGGTTTAGATGCACTTTCACCTTCCACCATCACTATCTTCTTTAGTGCCGTGCGATTTTCGCCGGTGCATAATACCCACCATTAGCCTCCCTCAAAACAGCCACCATACCTACCTACTATGGCTTTTTCAAAGCCATTCCGAGATATATTGCCATGCAACTACCACCATGACATTTGCCACCACTTCTACATTGCCATTGCATGATCATAAGATAGCTAGCATGATGTTTCCATTGATGTCTATGCCATGCTAGATCATTTTCACGGTACACTACCGAAGGCATTTCATATAGAGTCATCATTGCTCTAAGTTTTGAGTTGTAAGTGTGATGATCATCATTGATGGAGCAGTGTCCCATGTGAGGAAATAAAAGAGGCCAGCGAAGCCCATTTACAAAAAGAGGCCAAAGATACCCACCAAAAATAAAAAAATAAATATAAAAAAAGAGGCCAAAGAGCCCACCAAAAAAATGAGAGAAAAAGAGAGAAGGGACAGTGCTACTATCTTTCCACACTTGTGCTTATTAAGCACCATGATATTCATGATTGAGAGTCTCTCGTTTTTTCACCACCATATAGCTAGTGGGAAATTTTCATTATATAACTTGGCTTGCATATTCCAATGATGGGCTTCCTCAAAATTGCCTTAGGTCTTCTTGAGCAAGCAAGTTGGATGCACACCCACTAGTTTTCTTCAAGAGCTTTCACATACTCTTAGCTCTAGTGCATCATTTGTATGGCAATCCCTACTCATTCACATTGATATCTATTGATGAGCATCTCCATATCTCATTGATATGCCTAGTCAATATGACCATCTTCTCCTTGTTTGCCTTGCAACCTCCACCACACTCCATTCCACTTATAGTGCTAAAACCATGGCTCACGCTCATGTATTGCGCGTGAGAGTTGAAAAAGGTTTGAGAAAGTAATGGTGTGAAAACAATTACTTGGCAAATACCGAGGTTGTGCATGATTTAAATTCATGGTGCAAGGATGATAAAGCATAGCTAGACTATATGATTTTGAAGGGATAACTTTCTTTTGGCCTTGTTATTTTGAAAGTTCATGATTACCTTGCTAGTTTGCTTGAAGTATTATTGTCTCCACGTCAATAGAAAACTATGCTAGGTAGCACGAAAGCATCAATCTAACGGATCTGAACATTCACGTCACATAAGAGGAGTTACAAAGGACATCTATGCTAGGTAGCACGAAAGCATCAAAAAATCATTCTTTATCACTTCCCTACTCGAGGACGAGCAGGAGTTAAGCTTGGGGATGCTTGATACGTCTCAAACGTATCTATATTTTTTGATGGTTTCATGCTGTTATATTGTCAACTTTGGATGTTTTATATAACTTTTATATCTTTTTTGTGACTAATTTATTAATTCAGTGCCAAGTGCCAGTTCCTGTTTTTTCTGTGCTTTTGACTCTTTTCAGATCTGATTTTGGAACGGAGTCCAAACGGAATAAAATCTCCGAGATGAATTTTTTCAGAACAGAAGAAGATCGGGGGACTTGAGGGCCAAGGCAGGAGGCCCACAGGGAGCCCACAAGCCCTGTAGCCGCGGCCAGGGGGGCCGCGGCTACGAGGGTTATCGCCTCCCTAGAGCTCCCCTCCCTCGCTCTTTGGCCTATATATTCGCTAAAATCCCAAAAAAAATCAGGGCATCCACGAAACCACTTTTTCGCCGCCGCAAGCTTCCGTTTCCGCGAGATCTCATTTGGAGACCCTTCCCGGTGCCCTGCCAGAGGGGACTTTGGAGCTGGAGGGCTTCTACATCAACATCATTGCCTCTCCAATGACTCGTGAGTAGTCTACTTCAGACCTACGTGTCCGTAGTTAGTAGCTAGATGGCTTCTTCTCTCTCTTGGATCTTCAATACAAAGTTCTCCATGATCTTCATGGAGATCTATCCGATGTAATCCTCTTTGGCGGTGTGTTTGTCGAGATCCGATGAATTGTGGATTTGTGATCAGATTATCTATGAATTATATTTGAGTCTTTGTTGATTTCTTATATGCATGATTTGATATCCTTGTAAGTCTCTCCGAGTCTTGGGTTTTGTTTGGCCAACTAGATCTATGATTCTTGCAATGGGAGAAGTGCTTGGTTTTGGGTTCATACCGTGCGGTGACCTTTCGAAGTGTCAGAAGGGGAAACAAGGCACGCATCGTGTTGTTGCCATCAAGGGTAACAAGATGGGCTTTCATCATAGATTTGAGATTGTCCCATCTTCAGACTGTCGTATTATGGCGTTACTCTGTTCTTATGAACTCAATACACTAGATGCATGTTGGATAGCGGTCGACGTGTGGAGTAATAGTAGTAGATGCAGAAAGTATCGGTCTACTTGTTTTGGACGTGATGCCTATATGTATGATCATTGCCATAGATAACGTCATGACTTTGCGCAGTTCTATCAATTGCTCGACACTAATTCGTTCACCCACCGTCTACTTGCTTTCATGAGAGAAGCCACTAGTGAACACTACGGCCCCGGGTCTATTCACAATTATCACCTCAACTTTTACTTTTAATTTGCTTTGTTTACTTTTTGCTTCCAGTTCTCTCTTTGCAAACAATCTATAAGGGATTCACAACCCCTTCATAGCGTTGGGTGCAAGCTCTTTGTGTTTGTGCAGGTACTTGTGACTTGACGCGATCCTCCTACTCGATTGATACCTTGGTTCTCAAACTGAGGGAAATACTTACCGCCGCTGTGCTACATCACCCCTTCCTCTTCAAGGGAACACCAACGCAAGGCTCCAAGGCCGCGGGGGAATCCTTTGCATATTTTCCAAGGAAATCCCTATAGGCGTAGCCAGCAGCAGCCATCTAGGGTAAAAAGATGGGGTTTATATCATATTGCATGAATTTATCCCTCTACATCATTTCATCTTGCTTAAGGTGTTACTCCGTTTGTTATGAACTTAATACACTAGATGCATGCTGGATAGCGGTCGATGTGTGGAGTAATAGTAGTAGATGCAGAAAGTAACGGTCTACTTGTCTCGGACGTGATGCATATATGTATAATCATTGCCTTAGATATCATCATGACTTTGCGTGATTCTATCAATTGCTCGGCAGTAATTCGTTCACCCACCGTAATATTTGTTATGATGAAAGAAGCCTCTAGTGAACACTATGGCCCCCGGGTCTATTTTACACATCATATATTCAGATTTGCATACAAAAATACCAAAAATACTTTGCTGCACTTTTATTTCTTTTTACCTTTTATCACCTTCAGATCTCACCTTGCAAGTAATCGTGAAGGGACTGACTACCCCTTTATCGCGTTGGCTGCAAGTTTGTTTGCTTTTGCGCAGGTTCATTGGTGCCTCATCTTGATACTCCTACTGGATTAATACCTTGGTTCTCAAACTGAGGGAAATACTTATCTCTACTTTGCTGCATCACCCTTTCCTCTTCAAGGGAAAAACCAACACAAGCTCAAGAAGTAGCAGGAAGAATTTCTGGCGCCATTGCCGGGGAGTATTCAAGTGAAGCATATCTACCAAGTACCTATCACAAACTCATATCTTGCATTTACATTATTTGCCATTTGCCGCTCGTTTTCCTCTCCCCCACTTCTAAAAAACAAAATTTACAAAAATATTTTCCTTTTTCGTTCGCCCTTTTCTTTTGCTTGCTTTCTGTTTGCTTGTGTGCTTGTCTGCTTGCTAAGTCACCATGTTTGAAAACACTAAATTGTGTGACTTCTCATATACTAATAACAATGATTTTGTTAGGACTCCAATTGCTCCCGCCAATAGTGCAGAATCATATGAAATTAATGCTGCCTTGTTCAATGTTGTTATGAAAGAGCAATTTTCCGGCCTTCCTAGTGAAGATGTCGCATCCCATCTTAATACCTTTATTGAGTTATGCAATATGCAAAAGAAGAAAGATGTGGATAATTATATGATTAAATTGAAGCTATTTCCGTTCTCATTACGAGATCGAGCAAAAACTTGGTTTTCATCTGTACCCAAAAATAGTATTGATTCATGGAACAAGTGTAAAGATGCCTTTATTTCCAAGTATTTTCCACGAGCTAAGTTATCTCTCTCCTTAATGATATCATGAATTTTAAACAACTAGATCATGAACATGTTGCATAATCTTGGGAGAGAATGAAATTGATGATTAGAAATTGTCCCGCTCATGGCCTGATGATACGTCTCCGTCGCATCAACTTTTCCGAACTCTTTTGCCCTTGTTTTGCAGTCTAATTTGCATGATTTGAATGGAACTAACCTGGACTAACGCTGTTTTCAGCAGAATTGCCATGGCGTTGTTTTTGTGTAGAAATAAAAGTTCTCAGAATGACCTGAAAATTTAGTCTGTCTCGCCCGGAAAAAACCCAGCGAGAAGAGTTCATTGCGTTTTAAGATACGGAGGCGCCGCCACCTCGTGCTCTTCATCTGGAGGGCAGATCTGGAGTTCGTTTGGGGCTCCGGAGAGGGGAGATTGTCGCCATTGTCATCATGAACCTTCCTGCATCGCCAATTCCATGATGCTCTTCACCGTTCGTGAGTAATCTCATCGTAGGTTTGCTGGACGGTGATGGGTTGGATGAGATCTATCATGTAATCGAGTTAGTTTTGACGGGGATTGATCCCTAATTTCCACTATGTTCTGAGATTGATGTTGCTACTACTTTGTCATGCTTAATGCTTGTCACTAGGGCCCTGATACGTCTCCGTCGTATCTACTTTGTGAACTCTTTGCCATGGTGTTGTTTTTGTGCAGAAATAAAAGTTCTCGGAATGTCCTGAAAATTTACGGAGAATTTTTCTGGAATTAATGAAAAATACATGCGCAAAGATCCACAGGAGGAGGTGTGCCAGTGGGCCACAAGCCCCTGGGCCGCGGCACCCCCCTGGCCGCGCCGTGCGGGCTTGTGGGGTCCACGTGGCACCACCGCCTCCAAACTCAGCTCTATTTATTTCGTCTCGCACGGAAAAAAATCAGGGAGAAGGATTCATCGCGTTTTACGATACAGAGGCACCACCACTCCCTGTTCTTCATCTCGAGGGCAGATCTGGAGTCCGTTTTGGGCTCCGGAGAGGGGAGATCGTTGCCATCGGCATCATCAACCTTCCTCCATCGACAATTCGATGAGGCTCTTCATTGTTCGTGAGTAATCCCATCGTAGACTTGCTGGACGGTGATGCGTTGGATGAGATCTATCATGTAATCGAGTTAGTTTTGACGGGGATTGATCCCTAGTATCCACTATGTTCTGAGATTGATGTTGCTACTACTTTGCCATGCTTAATGCTTGTCACTAGGGCCCGAGTGCCATGCTTTCAGATCTGAACCTATTATGTTGTCGCCAATATATGTGTGTTTTAGATCCTATCTTGCAAGTTGTAGTCACCTACTATGTGTTATGACCCGGCAACCCCGGAGTGACAATAGCCGGAACCACTCCCAGAGATGACCATAGTATGAGGAGTTCATGTATTCACCAAGTGTTAATGCGTTGGTCCGGTTCTTTATTAAAAGGAGAACCTTAATATCCCGTAGTTTCCATTAGGACCCCGCTGCCACGGGAGGGATGGACAATAGATGTCATGCAAGTTCTTTTCTCTAAGCACGTATGACTACATACAGAATACATGCCTACATTAGATTCACGAACGGGAGCTAGTTACATATCTCTCCGTGTTATAGCTGTTACATGATGAATCACATCCGGCATACTCATCCATCACCGATCCACTGCCTACGAGTCTTTTACTACTGGTCCTTGCTACGTTACTTTGTCGCTACTACTGTTGCTACTGCGGTTACTCTGCTGCTACTGTTGCTACTCTTGGTACTTGCTACTGCTGTCACTACTGTTGTTACTTGCTACTTTGCTGTTATTTGTTGCAAGACTTTTCTGGAGCCGTTGCTAGGGAAGAATAGTTCCCCATCCACGTGCTATTTACTGGTGCCATTGATACAACAAGTTAGGAATAGTCTGCCGTCAACAAATCTTTTTCTCGCACCGTTGCTATCATACCACTTTGCTACTGATACTTTGCTTGCAGACACTAATCTTTCAGGTGTGGTTGAAACTGACAAACTGAGCTGCTAATACTTGAGAATATTCTTTCGCTTCCCTTGTGTCGAATCAATAAATTTGGGTTGAATACTCTACCCTCGAAAACTGTTGCGATCCCCTACACTTGTGGGATATCAATACTATTTTCTGGCGCCGTTGCCACGGAAGCACAACTATATTCTCTGAGTCACTTGGGATTTACGTCTGCTGGTCACTATGAGGAATCCGATAGATCCAAGAACTAAATTCTTGCCTTCCACTACGAGGATAGGTAAGGAACTGCCATCTAGCTCTGCACTTGATTCACCTTCAGTTATGAGTAAGTTTGCGACATCACCTCCTGCTAGAAATCTTGATATGTCGCATGTGCTTGATGATGCTACTTCTGCTGCTCATGATACTATGCCTGATGATGCTATGCTTGATACTATGCCTGATGATGCTATGCTTGATACTATGCCTGATGATGCTATGCTTGATACTACGCTTCATGATGCTATGCTTGATACTATGTCTGATGATACTATGCTTGATACTGCTTTGCCACTAGGTGCATTCCTTGATGCACAAATTGCTAGAGTTGCTACAAGATGTGATGATACTTCTGAAACTGCTGATACTATTGAAGTAGAACCTGCTACTATGCCTGAATTGCCTGATATGCCTCATACGCGTTATGTTGGAGGGAGAGATAGCTAAGGATTTTCTTGCGTGTAAGGATAGCTATGATGTTGAGAATTTACTGCGCAAGTGGAAAGAAAAATCTCTGAACGCTAGGATGAACTACGACCCGAAGTTTGCTACTTCACCTATCTTTGTGACCGATAAGGATTATGAATTCTATGTCGACCCTGAGTTAATCACTCTAGTCGAATCTGATCCTTTTAACGGTTATGAGTCTGAAACGGTTGTAGCCATCTTACCAAACTGCACAATATAGCCACCCTATTCACTAGTGAGGAAAAGATCCGCCACTACTATATCCTCAAGATGTTTCCTTTCTCGCTAAAGGATGATGCTAAGACTTGGTTCATTTCTCTTGCTCCTCGTTGTGTGTGTAGCCCCCAGGATATGGTCTACTACTTCTCTGAAAAATATTTCCCTTCCCATAAGAAGCAAGCTGCCTTGTAGGAAATATACAACTTTCTCAAGCTGAAGAAGAGAGTCTCCCACAAGCTTGGGGGAGGCTCATCGAGCTACTGAATGCTTTGCCTGATCACCCTCTTGAGAAGAATGAAATACTTGATATCTTCTATAATGGACTTACCGATGCTTCCAAAGACCACCTCGATAGTTGTGTCGGTAGTGTTTTTAGGGAACGAACCGTAGAACAAGCTGAGATTCTGTTGAATAACATCTTGTGCAATGAGAATGCTTGTACTATTCGCGAACCACCTCCTAAGCCTACTCCGAAGAAAAGAGGTATTCTATTCCTCAGTCCTGAAGATATGCAAGAAGCTAAGAAATCTATGCGAGAGAAAGGCATTAAATCTGAATATGTCAAAAATCTACCACCTATCGAAGAGATCCATGGTCTTGATAACCCAATACAGGTAGTAGAAGTAAATTCTCTACGTAGGTTTTATGAGAGTGGTATTCCTTTTGATAAACCTGCTAGCCTATGCATGGATGAATTTGATAACTTCGTTGCCAAACAAAAAAGTTTCAATGATTATGTTAGCAGACAATTGGAACAGAATGCTTGGATGCTTAGTCATTTAAGTGCTTGTGTGGACAGAAAAGTGAATGATCTTAAGCTTCTGAGTAAGCATGCCTCTATGGTTACTACTCAGGTAGAACAAGTACTTAAAGCTCAGAATGACTTGCTTAACGAGTTGAATGATAATTCTGTCAGAGTCGTTACTAGAGGTGGTAGAATGACCCAGGAACCTTTGTATCCTGAGGGTCATCGCAAGAGAATTGAACAAGATTCTCAAGGAGTTAGCACTGATGCACCTAGTCATCCTAGAAAGAAGAAGAAATATGATAGGAACTTGCACGCTAGCAAGCCTGTTGCTGCTACACCTGAGAGTCCAAACGATGTATCTGTCTCTGATGCTGAAACACAATCTGGTGATGAACATGAGCCTAATGTTAATATCAATAGTGATGTTCATGAAGATGCTCAACCTAGCAATGAAAAGGATGTGGAGATTGAACCTGATCTTGATAACCCACAGCCTAAGACTAAGAGATACGATAAGAATGAGTTTGCTGCTAGGAAGCATGGTAAAGAAAGGGAACCATGGGTTCAGAAACCCATGCCCTTTCCTCCCAAACCATCCAAGAAAAAGGCTGATCAGGATTTTGAGCGATTCATTGAAATGATCAGACCTGTCTTTCTGCAAATGTGTTTGACGGATATGCTCAAGATGTCTCTGTATGCTAAGCACATGAAAGATATTGTGACTATTAAGGGGAGGTTACCTGAGGTTGAGATTTCCACCATGCTTGCTAATTATACCTTCAAGGGTGGAACTCCTAAGAAACTAGGTGATCCCGGTGTGCCCACTATACCTTGCTCCATTAAAGGCAACTACGTTAGAACTGCATTATGCGACCTTGGAGCCGGTGTTAGTGTTATGTCTCTCTCTCTCTCTTTATCGTAGACTTGAACTGGATAAGTTGACACCCACTGAAATCTCTCTGCAAATGGCCGACAAATCAATTGCTTTCCCTATCGGCATTTGCGAGGATGTGCCTGTTGTGGTTGCTAACGTCACTATCTTAATAGACTTTGTTATCTTGGATATTCCCGAGGACGATGCCATGGCTGTCATCCTCGGAAGACCCTTTTTAAACACTGACGGGGATGTTATAGATTGCAACAAAGGCAATGTCACTTTCAATGTCAATGGTAATGACCATATGATGCAGTTTCCGAAGAAACAATATCGAATACATTGCATCAATTCTATCGAAAAGACTTCATCGATTCTTATTGGGAGGTTTGAATGCCCTATTCCTCGTGTGAAGATGAAGTATGATTTGCTTGTTGGGGAGATACACATCCCCATTGAGGTAACCTAGTGACTGTTTAAAAATTCTCCGTCTTCTTTTGCGATTCGACAAAGTTTTGTCGAGGGGATTTGATCAACCCCTTTGACGGATTTCTTTCGATGACCATGAGATGGATGAATCAAGGAGTCACAAACCTCTGTTTTAAGCGTTCACCTTAGATTGCTTAGAAGAAAAATGATAGATTTAGTTTAGTTTTCCCTGTTTTCTGTTTTAGCGTCCCGTTGAAAAGTACCCCGAAAATAAAAGTTCTCCGAACGTCTTGAAAATCAAGTATGATTTTTTCGGGATTTTTTGAAAAATTCTGAGACAAACAGCTTGTCTGGGGGGTGCACCAGTGGGCCACAAGCCCTGACGGCGCGGGCACCCCCCTGGTGGTGCCACCCAGGCTTGTGGGGCCCACAGGCACCCCCTCCACTCATTCTTAATCTCATCTGGTTCTTCTACCTCCAGAAAAAAATCGTTTCGCATCTGAAACCCGTGTTCTTGCTCCTCTTGCTGGGATTTTCGATCTCTTTGCTCAAAGCACCATTCTCTGAACTGTTTTGGGGAAATTACTCCTTGGTCAGTGATTCCTCCATTGGTCCAATTAGTTTTTTCTCTAGTGCCTTATACTTCGCATATTTTTGCTACCTTGGTGACCATGTTCTTGAGCTTTGCATGCTAATTTTAGCTGTTCCCAAGTAGTTTTGATGCGTAATATGGCCTCTATGCACTTGTTGGAGTAGTTTCTACGAGTTTATTTGAGCCTTGTTCACTTTTTCTTAGAGTCACTGAATATTTCAGAAAAGGAATATGTTCTAGAGAAACTATCATGGTGGTTCCTCAAGCAAGAGAGGTCCCCGTCTTGCGATTCGGGAGCCTGGTCCTTACCAACCAAGGGACGCGCAGGTACAACCATGTGAATGGCCTTCTGATGAATTGCTGATTGAGGCAGGTTTCAAAGATGAGTTTGATGCACTTGTGCACAACATCGGACTCAAAGAATTCATCTCCGATAAATGTGAACAGTATGTTGCTCTCGCTGCCTATTTTGTTCGTAGATTCAAATTTTCAGTTGGCCGTAATACATCGGTACTGTTTGATCTCTATGATAAATCGTATACCATGGATTTAGAGGATTTTAATAGAATTTGCAAAATACCTATTTGGGGTAGCCTCAATGATCCTCCTAAATCTTTGGTTAGAGATTTTTGCTCTGGTATTACTGTTGGAGAAACTAGAGACATTACACAAGCTACCATGGGTAGTATTCATTTTCCTGCCTTGCATTACTTTGCCCTCTTCATAGGCAGATGCATTAATGGCAAGATTGAGTATTTTCACCTCTGCGCACCCGACCTTAGTATCCTTAAGAGCGCAGTGACGGGTGACAAAAGCTTCAACATGGGAGCTATAATAGCAAGGAGGCTGAATAAGAATGCTAATGAAGGGGATTTCTTTGGTGGGATATATGCCAGCCGCATAGCAAATTTTCTTGGAGTACCCATCCGCGAAGGAGATCCCCCGCTCCATACAGCTTTCCTTGACCGCGTAGCTTTCACACGCTACCAGTTCCTTGAGAGGGATGACGATTCCCTCCTATACCGTTTGATATTTAACTGGCAGCGTGTTTTCCATATTACCCTTCCTGCTCCTCCCTTCTTTGACTTTCAGGTAAAACGGAGATATTACATAACAAGAGGAGAGGCAGAGGAGTATGAGAGGGAGTCAAAGGCTGCTCGTCTCCGTGAGGCAGCTATTCTGGCAGTGGCTGCAGCACTCCCGCATAACCCTCATTATGATTTTGGGTTTCGCCAGGACCATCTTTGGGAGTAGACCAACTTAGGCCAAAAGCCTAAGCTTGGGGGAGTACGTGTTTCTCACCAACTTTACATTCTTGCTTATGCTTTCACTTTGTTCGTCGGTGTTCACACTTTGCCACTGTATCATCCATGCTAGTTTATTTTCTTTTTCTCATTTTCTTTTCATGTGTGTGTCTAGTTTGAGAAAAACCAAAAAGATTTTATTTTCTTCTTTTGCTTGTTGGGAGCTTTCCCGTGTAAATAGTTTTCTTTTTCTTTGGGTCAAGGTAGAAGATAATGGTTACAATGTTGAGTGGCTCTTGCATGCATTCCTGTTTAGCTTTCAAAGAGCCATATTACTTTGTCTTCTCCTTTGTGTTTGCCTATAGATTCCAGCTTTAGTCCAATGCACGAGCACTCTTATTATTGTTCACATCATTCAGTCGTGCAAGTGAAAGGCAATAATGACGATATATGATGAAGTGACTGAGCCTCGAAAAGCTGGTATGGACTCGATCTATTTTGTTTTTGTAAATATGACTAGCTCATCGTGCCTGATTCAGCTTTTTGTGAGAGAAACATGTTTGCAATGACAACTTAGAGATCATAGTTGCTTATGCCATGCTTACGTAGCTAGGGGCTTATAATGGTTTGTCTTGGTTGCCCACATGAATGTTGAGATGACTATGATGTAGTATGATAGGATGGTATCCTCCTTTGAATGATTCAAGTGGCTTGACTTGGCGCATGTTCACGCATGTAGTTGAAACAAAATCAACATAGCCTCTATGATATTCATGTTCATGGTGATTTATGTCCTACTCATGCTTGCACTCAATGTTAGTTAATCTCAATGCATTTTGATGACTGTTGTCGCTCTCTAGTTGGTCGCTTCCGAGTCTTTTGCTAGCCTTCACTTGAACTAATCAAGAATACTGCTTGTGCATCCACTTCCATAAACCCAAAGTTGTTCCATATGAGTCCACCATACCTACCTATGTGCGGTATCTACCTGCCGTTCCAAGTAAATTTGCATGTGCCACTCTCCAAATCTTCAAGAAATAATCTGTTTTGCATGCCCGAACCGCTCATGTGGTGACAGGGGGCTATTAGTATCTTCCATGCTAGGCGTGTTATCCTCGATATGTGCTTATTCACTGTCATTCATGATAAAGGGGCCGGTAATTGGAATTCCCAGTTCCATGCTCAAATCGAAAAGATAATTGCAAACAAAACTCCCCCAGGATTGATGTTGGTATGGACGGTACCCTAGAATTCGTGTTTGATTGGTGGTGGGGGAGTCAAAACTTTACTTTTCTGTTTGGGAACCGCCTATAGCATGTGTAGCGTGGAAGATGTTGAGAACTCTTAGTCATTACATTGACAATGAAAGCATGCCACCCAAAATTATTATCTCTAATTTCAAAGCTTGAGCTCTAGCACCTCTGCAGATCAATGCTTCCCTCTGCGAAGGGCCTGTTGATAACCCACAAGTATAGGGGATCGCAACAGTTTTCGAGGGTAGAGTATTCAACCCAAATTTGTTGGTTCAACAAAAGGGAAGCGAAAGAATATTCTCAAGTATTAGTAGCTGAGTTTGTCAGATTCAACCACACCTGAAAGATTAGTGTCTGCAAGCAAAGTATCAGTAGCAAAGTAGTATGATAGCAACGGTGCCAGAAACGATTGTTGACAGCAGACTATTCCTAACTGTTGTATCAATGGCGCTAGTAGGTTGCACGTGAGCGGGTAACTATTCTTCCCCGACAACAGTGTCAGAAAAGGATCTTGCAACAAGTAATAGCGAAGTAGCAAGGAACAGCAGTAGCAGCAGCAGCAAAGTAACAGCAGTAGCAACAGTAGTAGCAAAGTGGCCCAATCCCTTTTGTAGCAAGGGACAAGCGAGGACAAAGTAACGTAGCGAGGACCAGTAATAAAAGTCTCGTAGGCAGTGGATCGGTAATGGATGAGTATGACGGATGTGATTCATCATGTAACAGCTATAACACGGAGAGATAAGTAACTAGCTCCCGTTCGTCGATCTAATGTAGGCATGTATTCCGTATGTAGTCATACGTGCTTAGGGAAAAGAATTTCATGACATCTATTGTCAATCTCTCCCGTGGCAGCGGGGTCCTAATGGAAACTACGGGATATTAAGGTTCTCCTTTTAATAAAGAACCGGACCAATGTATTAACACTTGCTGAATACATGAACTCCTCATACTACGGTCATCTCCGGGATTGGTTCCGGCTATTGTCACTCCGGGGTTGCCGGGTTATAACACATAGTAGGTGACTACAACTTGCAAGATAGGATCTAAAACACACATATATTGGCGACAACGTAATAGGTTCAGATATAAAATCATGGCACTCGGGCCTTAGTGACAAGCATTAAGCATGGCAAAGTAGTAGCAACATCAATCTCAAAACATAGTGGATACTAGGGATCAATCCCCGTCAAAACTAACTCGATTACATGATAGATCTCATCCAACTCATCATCGTCCAGCAAGCCTACGATGAGATTACTCACGAACGGTGAAGAGCATCATGGAATTGTCGATGGAGGAAGGTTCATGATAACGATGGCGACGATTTCCCCTCTTCAGAGCCCAAAACGGACTCGAGATCTGCCTTCCAGATGAAGAACAGGGGGTGGCGGCGCCTCCGTATTGTAAAACGCGATGAATCCTTCTCTCTGGCTTTTTTCTGGGTGAGACGGAAGATATAGAGCTGAGTTTGGAGGTGGTGGTGCCACGTGGGCCCCACAAGCCCTCACGGCGTGGCCAGGGTGGGTCGACGCGGCCTGTGGGCTTGTGGTCCACTCGCACGCCTCCTCCGATGGATCTTTGCGCAGGTATTTTTCTTTTATTCCAGAAAAAATCTCCATAAATTTTCAGGACAGTCCGAGAACTTTTATTTCTGCACAAAAACAACACCATGGCAATTCTTTGAAAAACAGCATCAGTCCGGGTTAGTTCCATTCAAACCATGCAATTAGAGTCCAAAACAAGGGCAAAAGAGTTCGGAAAAGTAGATACGACGGAGACGTATCAACTCCCCCAAGCTTAAAGCCTTGCTTGTCCTCAAGCAATTCAGTTGACAAACTGAAAGAGACAAAAGAACAACTTTGACGAACTCTGTTTGATCTTGTTGTTGCAACTATGTCTAACTCATAGCCAGAATTTCAGCAAGATCACAACCAAACCACATAAGCAAATGACATCTTGGTCTCACGGTAAACTCATATCAATGGCATAATCAACTAGCGAGCAAATAATAATAAGCCTCAAGTGTCAACACTTCAATCAAAACAACATGAAGCAGTACGAATAGATGGTATCTTGCTAGCTCTTTCTGAGACCGCAAAACATAATGACAGAGCACCTTCAAAGACCAAGGGCTGACTAAACATTGTAATTCAAGGCAATGAAGATCCAGTCACAGTCATACTCAACACAGTTAAAAGCAAAGTATAAAAATGACAGAGGTGCTCTCTAATTGGTGCTTTTGTAAGAGGAGGATGACTCAACATGAACATAAATAGACAGGCCCTTCGCAGAGGGAAGCATTGATTTGCAGAGGTGCGAGAGCTCAAGCTTTGAAAACAGAGATAATAATTTTGGGTGGCATGCTTTCATTGTCAACGCAATGACTAAGAGTTATCAACATCTTCCACGCTACACATGCTATAGGCAGTTCCCAAACAGAAAAGTAAAGTTTTGACTCCCCCACCACCAATCAATCACACTCCACGGCTAGCCGAATCCTCGGGTACCATCCATACCAACATCAATCCTGGGGGAGTTTTGTTTGTAATTATCTTTTCGATTTGAGCATGGAACTGGGAATTCCAATTACCGGCCCCTTTCTCGTGAATGATAGTGAATAAACACATATCGAGGATAACACGCCTAGCATGGAAGATACCAATAGCCCCCTGTCACCACATGAGCGGTTCGGGCATGCAAAACAGATTATTTCTTGAAGGTTTAGAGAGTTGCACATCCAAATATACTTGCAACGGCAGGTAGATACCGCACATAGGTAGGTATGGTGGACTCATATGAAACAACTTTGGGTTTATGGAGGTGGATTCACAAGCAGTATTCCCGCTTAGTACAAGTGAAGGCTAGCAAAAGACTAGGAAGCGACCAACTAGAGAGCGACAACAGTCATCAAAATGCATTGAGATTAACTAACATTGAGTGCAAGCATGAGTAGGACATAAATCACCATGAACAAGAACATCATAGAGGCTATGTTGATTTTGTTTCAACTACATGCGTGAACATGCGCCAAGTCAAGCCACTTGAATCATTCAAAGGAGGATACCATCCTATCATACTGCATCATAGTCATCTCAACATTCATGTGGGCATCCAAGTCAAACCATTATAAGCTCCTAGCTAAGTAAGCATGGCATAAGCAACTATGATCTCTAGGTTGTCATTGCAAACATCTTTCTCTCACAACAAAGCTGAATTAGGCATGATGAGCTAGTCATATTTACAAAAACAAAATAGATCGAGTTCATACCAGCTTTTTCAGCCTCAGTCACTTCATCATATATCGTCATTATTGCCTTTCACTTGCACGACCGAACAATGTGAACAATAATAAGAGTGCTCGTGCATTGCACTAAAGCTGGAATCTGCAGGCAAACACAAAGGAGAAGACAAAGTAATATGGCTCTATGAAAGCTAAACAGGTATGCATGCAAGAGCCACTAAACATTGTGACCATTATCTTCTACCTTGACCCAAAGAAAAAGAAAACTATCTACACGGGAAAGCTCCCAACAAGCAAAAGAAGAAAAGAAAATCTTTTTGTTTTTTCTCAAACTAGACAGACACACGAAAAGAAAACTAGAAAAAGAAAATAAACTAGCATGGATGATACAGTGGCAAAGTGTGAACATCGACGAACAAAGTGAAAGCATAAGCAAGAATGTAAAGTCGGTGAGAACAGATACTCCCCCAAGCTTAGGCTTTTGGCCTAAGTTGGTCTACTCCCAAGGAGGGAAATAACCAGCTTCGGGGTACTACGGAGTGGACTGAGGATGCCACTGCTGTGTGAGCTCCTCTGGCTCCCACTGATAAACTGGCGTCTGGTACTCGATTGGCGGCTCGGGCACGGGCACCTGTGGTTGGGCCAAGCCCCAATATGCATAGATGTTCCAGGGAATAATAGTGTACCTGCCTGCATGAAGATTGAACAAAGAAGGAGCAGGCAAAGTAATAGTCTCACGAGTACCCTGACTAAATACCAGGTTATAAATCATCCTTCTATTTATATCTCTCTCAAGAAAGTCATGGCGGACCATGCTATCGTAATCTAGATATCTCTCCGGAAGAAGAATCTCTTCTTCCTCCTCCAGTCTAATAGGTATCTCAAAGTGTCTAGCAAGACGAGTAGCATAGATACCTCCATAGACAACAACTTTACAACGGTTCAGGTTCAACCATTGAGCTACTATAGATCCCAAGCTATAAGTTTTATCGTTATAAAGGGCTTCGCGCAAGACCGCAAGATCTGGGGAACTAAGTGACCAAGCTTTCCCACGGCCAATCAAACATTTTCCCACAAATAATGAGAAGTACCGAAGCACGGGAAAATGAATACTAGCAGCTCTAGCGCAAGACACTCCTCTCTACTCTCCTACAGCAATAGTATCGATGAAAGCTTCCAAGTCCCATGGACGAGGTTCATGAATATCCCCAACGTAAGGTAATTTGCAAACATTGCAAAAATCCTGGAGTGACATGCGCTGGGGGATATCATAAAGTTTGAACTCAGCCATAGGAGGATTCTTCCTCGGATAGAAGTTAAAGCTTTGCACGAAGATATTAGTGAGGAGGAGGTATTGCGGACACTTATCTTCAACGAAGGCGGTAAGGCCTGCGTTCTCCACCAAGTGATAAAATTCCTCATAAATTCGAACGGCGCGTAAGAACACGTCGCTTGGCCACTCGCACGCTCGAACTTCCGCGACTCGAGGGACCTGATACTTGGGCTTCTTCTCACTCTCATCATCCTTGGGGTCACGGTTTGACGAGCCTCTTAAGAACCTCCTCATCTTTTCCCTTTCTATCTCTGAAAATTTCTGAAATTTTTAGCGATTCTAAGGAAAAGTGAATAAGGCTCAACAAAACACGTAGCAACTACTCCCACAAGTGCCTAGAGGCAATATTACGCATCAAAACTACTTGGTACCAGCTAGAATTAGCATGCAAAGCTCAAGAACATGGTCACCAAGGCAGCAAAAATACGCGGAGTATAAGGCACTAGAGCAAAAACTAATTGGACCAATGGAGGACTCACTTACCAAGGAGCAATTTCCCCAAAACAGTTCGGAGAACGGTGATTTGAGCAAAGAGATCAAAAATCCCACCAAGAGGAGCAAGAACACGGGTTTGAGCTGCGAAACGATTTTTTTCTGGAGGTAGGAGAACCAGATGAGAGCAAGAATGAGTGGAGGGAGTTCCTCTGGGCCCCACAAACCTGGGTGGCGCGGCCATGGGGTGCCCGCGCCCCAAGGGCTTGTGGCCCACTGGTGCAGCCCCCAGACAAGTTCTTTGTCTCAGAATTTTTTAAAAATGCCAGAAAAAATCATACTTGACTTTCAGGACGTTCGGAGAACTTTTATTTTCGGGGTACTTTTCTACCAGACGCTAAAACAGAAAACAGGGAAAACTAAACTAAATCTATCATTTTTCTTCTAAGCAACCTAAAGTGAAAGCTTGGGACACAGGTTTGTGACTCCTCGATTCATCCATCTCATGGTCATCGAAAGAAAATCCGTCAATGAGGTTGATCAAGTCTCCTCGACAAACCTTTTCGAATCGCGAAAGAAGACGGAGAATTTTCGAACAGTCACTAGGTCACCTCAATGGGGATGTGGATCTCCCCAACAAGCAAATCATACTTCATCTTGACACGAGGAATAGGGCATTCAAAGCTCCCAATAAGAATCGATGAAGTCTTTTCGATAGCATTGATGCAATGTACTCGATATTATTTCTTCGGAAAGTGCACCGTATGCTCATTACCGTTGACATGGAAAGTGACATTGCCTTTCTTGCAATCTATAACAGCCCCTGCGGTGTTTAAAAAGGGTCATCCGAGGATGACAGCCATGGCATCGTCCTCGAGAATATCCAAGATAACAAAGTCTGTTAAGATAGTGGTGTTAGCAACCACAACAGGCCAACCCTCGCAAATGCCGATAGGGAAAGCGGTTGATTTGTCGGTCATTTGTAGAGAGATTTCAGTGGGTGTCAACTTATCCAGTTCAAGTCTATGATAAAGAGAGAGAGGCATAACACTAACACCGGCTCCAAGATCGCATAACGCAGTTCTAACGTAGTTGCCCTTAATGGAGCAAGGTATAGTGGGCACACTAGGATCACCTAGTTTCTTAGGAGTTCCACCCTTGAAGGTATAATTAGCAAGCATGGTGGAAATCTCAACCTCAGGTATCCTCCTCTTATTAGTCACAATATCTTTCATGTACTTAGCATACGGAGACATCTTGAGCATATCCGTCAAACGTATTTGCAGAAAGACGGGTCTGATCATTTCAACGAAGCGCTCAAAATCCTCATCATCCTTTTTGTTGGATGGTTTGGGAGGAAAGGGTATGGGTTTCTGAACCCATGGTTCCCTTTCTTTACCATGCTTCCTAGCAGCGAAGTCGTTCTTATCGTATCTCTTAGTCTTAGGCTGTGGGTTATCAAGATCAACACTAGGTTCAATCTCCACATCCTTTTCATTGCTAGGTTGAGCATCTTCATGAACATCACTATTGATATTATCATTAGGCTCATGTTCATCACCAGATTGTTTTTCAGCATCAGAGACAGAGGCATCGTTTGGACTCTCAGGTGTAGCAGCAACAGGGTTGCTAGTGCTAACTCCTTAAGAATCTTGTTCAATTGTCTTCGGATGACCCTCGGGATACAAAGGTTCCTGGGTCATTCTACCGCCTCTAGTGACGACTCTTATAGAATTATCATTCAACTCATTGAGCAAGTCATTCTGAGCCTTAAGTACTTGTTCTACCTGAGTAGTAACCATAGAGGCATGTTTACTCAGAAGCTTAAGATCATTGACGTTTCTGTCCACACAAGCACTTAAATGACTAAGCATACAAGCATTCTGGTCCAATTGTCTGCTAACATAATCATTGAAACTTTGTTGTTTGGCAACGAAGTTATCAAATTCATCCAAGCATAGGCTAGCAGCTTTATCAAAAGGAATATCACTCTCATCAAACCTACGCAGAGAATTTACTTCTACTACGTGTATCGTGTTATCGAGACCATGGATCTCTTTGATAGGTGGTAGATTTTTTACATCTTCAAATTTAATGCCTTTCTCTCGCATAGATTTCTTGGCTTCTTGCATATCTTCAGGACTGAGGAATAGAATACCTCTTTTCTTCGGAGTTGGCTTAGTAGGTTGTTCGGGAATAGTCCAAGCATTCTCATTGCACAAGATGTTATTCAGTAGAATCTCAGCTTGTTCTACGGTCCGTTGCCTAAAAACACTACCAGCAGAACTATCTAGGTGGTCTTTGGAAGCATCGGTAAGTCCATTATAGAAGATATCAAGTATTTCATTCTTCTCAAGAGGGTGATCAGGCAAAGCATTCAGTAGCTGGATGAGCCTCCCCCAAGCTTGTGGGAGACTCTCTTGTTCAGCTTGAGAAAAGTTGTATATTTCCTGCAAGGCAGCTTGCTTCTTATGGGCAGGGAAATATTTTTCAGAGAAGTAGTAGACCATATCCTCGGGACTACGCACACAACCAGGAGCAAGAGAAGTGAACCAGGTCTTAGCATCATCCTTTAGCGAGAAAGGAAACAGCTTGAGCATATAGTAGTGGCGGATCTTTTCCTCACTAGTGAATAGGGTGGCTATATCATGCAGTTTGGTAAGATGGGCTACAACCGTTTTAGACTCATAACCGTGAAAAGGATCAGATTCAACGAGAGTGATTAGCTCAGGGTCGACAGAGAATTCATAATCCTTATCGGTCACAAAGATAGGCGAAGTGGCAAACTTTAGGTCGTATTTCATCCTAGCGTTCAGAGATTTTTCTTTCCACTTGCGCAGTAATTTCTCAACGTCATAGTTATCCTTACATGCAAGAAAGTCCTCACCTATCTCTCCCTCCATAACATAGCGCGTATCAGGCAATTCAGGCATAGTAGCAGGTTCTACTTCAATAGTATCAGCAGTTTCAGAAGTATCATCACATCTTGCAGCAATTCGAGCAATATGTGCATGAAGGGCACCTAGTGGCAAAGTAGTATCAAGCATAGCATCATCAGGCATAGTATCTAGCATAGCATCATCATGCATAGTATCTAGCATAGCATCATCAGGCATAGTATCAAGCATAGCATCATCAGGCATAGTATCAAGTGTAGCATCATGATAAGGATCATGGGCAGCTGAAGTAGCATCATCAAGCACAGGCGACATATCAAGATTTCTAGCAGGAGGTGATGTCGCAAACTTACTCATAACTGAAGGTGAATCAAGTGCAGAGCTAGATGGCAGTTCCTTACCTCTCCTCGTAGTGGAAGGCAAGATTTTAGTTCTTGGATCTTTCGAATTCCTCATAGTGATCAGCAGACGTAAATCCCAAGTGACTCAAAGAATATAGTCGTGCTTCCCCGGCAACGGCGCCAGAAAAAGGTCTTGATAACCCACAAGTATAGGGGGTCGCAACAGTTTTCGAGGGTAGAGTATTCAACCCAAATTTTTTGGTTCACCAAAAGGGAAGCGAAAGAATATTCCCAAGTATTAGCATCTGAGTTTGTCAGATTCAACCACACATGAAAGATTAGTGTCTGCAAGCAAAGTATCAGTAGCAAAGTAGTACGATAGCAACGGTGCCAGAAATGATCTGTTGACGGCAGACTATTCCTAACTGTTGTATCAATGGCGCCAGTAGGTTGCACTTGATCGGGTAACTTTTCTTCCCCGACAATAGTGTCGGAAAAGGATCTTGCAACAAGTAACAGGGAAGTAGCAAGGAACAGCAGTAGCAGCAGCAGCAAAGTAACAGCAGTAGCAACAATAGTAGCAAAGTGGCCCAATCCCTTTTGTAGCAAGGGACAAGCCAGGACAAAGTAACGTAGCGAGGACCAGTAGTAAAAGACTCGTAGGCAGTGGATCGGTGATGGATGAGTATGACGCATGTGATTCATCATGTAACAGCTATAACACTGAGAGATAAGTAACTAGCTCCCGTTCGTCGATCTAATGTAGGCATGTATTCCGTATGTAGTCATACGTGCTTAGGGAAAAGAACTTGCATGACATCTATTGTCCATCCCTCCCGTGGCAGCGGGGTCCTAATGGAAACTACGGGATATTAAGGTTCTCCTTTTAATAAAGAACTGGACCAACGCATTAACACTTGGTGAATACATGAACTCCTCATACTATGGTCATCTCCGGGAGTGGTTCCGGCTATTGTCACTCTGGGGTTGCCGGGTCATAACACATAGTAAGTGACTAGAACTTGCAAGATAGGATCTAAAACACACATATATTGGCGACAACATAATAGGTTCAGATCTGAAATCATGGCACTCGGGCCCTAGTGACAAGCATTAAGCATGGCAAAGTAGTAGCAACATCAATCTCACAACATAGTGGATACTAGGGATCAATCCCCGTCAAAACTAACTCGATTACATGATAGATCTCATCCAACTCATCACCGTCCAGCAAGCCTACGATGAGATTACTCACGAACGGTGAAGAGCATCATGGAATTGTCGATGGAGGAAGGTTGTAGTACTTATGTTTTAATTAGTGTTTGTGCCAAGTAGAACCTTTATGATTAGTTTTGGTGATAGTTGTTTAATCATGCTGAAAAAGACAGAAACTTTGTGCTCACAAAATTATTTTTAATTCCTATCCAGAAAGATATTTTGAGTTGATTCTTTTTTCTGCTGATTGATATGCAAATTACCCTAATTTTCATAATTGTTTATAATTTTTGGGATACCAGAGGTATACGAAATATACAGATTACTACAAACTGTTATGTTTTTGACAGATTCTGTTTTTGTTTTGTTGATTGCTTATTTTGATGAAACTATGGTTAGTATCGGGGCGTACGAGCCATGGAAAAGTTATAATACAGTAATATAACATCAATATAAATAGAAATCAAGTTTATTACAGTACCTAAAAAGTTGGTATTTTGTTTTCTTATGCTAATGATATCACGAGTTTCTGTTTAAGTTTTGTGTTGTGAAGTTTTCAAGTTTTGGGTGATGTTCTTATGGACAATGGAATAAAGAGTGGAAAGAGCTTAAGCTTGGGGATGCCCAAGTCATCCCAAGCCAAATCCAAGGACACCAAAAAACCTAAGCTTGGGGATGCCCGGGAAGGCATCCCCTCTTTCGTCTTCAATCCATCGGTAACATTACTTGGAGCTATATTTTTATTCACCACATGATATGTGTTTTGGTTGGAGCGCCGTGTATTATAGGAGTCTTTGCTTTTTTTTATCACAATCGTCCTTGCTGCACACCTTTGTGAGAGGGACATGCGCTCATCATGAATTTTTTAGAATGCTCAATGAGCTTCACTTATATCTTTTGAGCTAGGCAATTTAGCTCCCATGAGCTTCACTTATATCTTTTGAGGTAGATAATTTTTCTCTAGTGCTTCACTTAAATATTTTTAGAGCACGGCGGTGTCATATTTTGTAGAAATAAAAACTCTCGATATTCACTTATATCATTTTGAGAGCGCTCTCTCTAAGTAACTTGGTAATTGGCGTGTGCTATGAAATTAGTCCGAAATATTATAGGCATCCAAAGAGGATATAATAAAAACTTTCATATTCAAGTGCATTGATTAGTAAGAGAAGTTTGATTCCTCACAATTAGTTTTGAGATATGGATATGGTAATATTAGAGTTATGTTAGTAGGGTGTTGTGAATCTATAAATACTTGTGCTTAAGTTAGTGATTCCCGTAGCATGCACGTATGGTGAACCGCTATGTTAGGAAGTCGGAGCATAATTGATCTATTGATTGTCATCCTTTGTGTTGAGGTCGGGATCGCGCGATGGTTTACACCTACCAACCCTTCCCCTCAGAGTATGCGTTTAGCACTTTGTTTCGATTACTAATAAAACTTTTGCAATAAGTATATGAGTTCTTCATGACTAATGTGAGTCCATGGTATAGATGCACTCTCACCTTCCACCATTGCTAGCCTCTCTAGTGTCGCGCAATTTTCGCTGGTGCACAAACCCACCATATACCTTCCTCAAAACAACCACCATACCTACCTATTATGGCATTTTCACAGCCATTCCGAGATATATTGCCATGCAACTTCCACTGTTCCGTCTCATGACATGTGCCATCACTTTCATATTTCCATTGCATGATCGTAAGATAGCTAGCGAGATGTTCCAACGTCATACGCTAAACTAGATCGTTGCACATCCTGGTACACTGCCGGAGGCATTTCATATAGAGTCATTATTGTTCTAAGTATCGAGTTGTAAGTAAATAGAAGTGTGATGATCATCATTATTAGAGCATTGTCCCATGTGAGGAAATAAAAAAAATTCCAAAGATGCCCACCAAAAAAAAGAGGCCAAAGAGCCCAAACAAAAAAACGAGAGAAAAAGAGAGAAGGGACAATGCTACTATCTTTTTCCACACTTGTGCTTCAAAATAGCACCGTGTTCTTCATGATAGAGAGTCTCTTGTTTTGTCACTTTCATATACTAGTGGGAATTTTCGTTATATAACTTGGCATGTATATTCCAATGAAGGGCTTCCTCAAAATTGCCCTAGGTCTTCATGAGCAAGCAAGTTGGGTGCACATCCACTAGTTTTATTTTTGAGCTTTCATACACTTATAGCTCTAGTGCATCCGTTGCATGGCAATCCCTACACATTCACATTGATATCTATTGATGGGCATCTCCATAGCCCATTGATACGCCGAGTCGATGTGACCATCTCCTCCTTTTTGCCTCACAACCTCCACCACACTCTATTCCACCTATAGTGATCCATGGCTCACGCTCATGTATTGCGTGAGAGTTGAAAAGGTTTGATAAGGTAAGAGTGCGAAAAAAATTACTTGGCCAATACCGGGGTTGTGCATGATTTAAATTCTTTGTGTGGGGATGATGGAGCATAGCCAGACTATATGATTTTGTAGGGATAACTTTCTTTGGCCTTGTTATTTCAAAAGTTCATGATTACTTTGCTAGTATGCTTGAAGTATTATTGTTTTCTTGTCAATATTAAACTAGTGTTTTGAATCTTATGGATTTGAACATTCATGCCACAATAAAGAAGTTACAAAGAACAAATATGTTAGGTAGCATTCCACATCAAAAATTTGGTCTTTACCACTTCCCTACTCAAGGACGAGCATGAGTTAACCTTGGGGATGCTTGATACGTCTCCAACGTATCTATAATTTTTGATTGTTCCATGCTATTATATTATCAACTTGGGATGTATTATGTGCACTTATATGCCATTTTATATCATTTGTGGGACTAACCTATTAACTCAGTGCCTAGTGCCGGTTTCTGTTTTTTCCGTGTTTTTGACCTTTTTCAGAAAATAATATTAAACGGAGTCCAAACGGAATAAAACCTGCGGGGTGATTTTTTCCATAACAGAAGATACGCAGAGGACTTGAGAACCAAGGCATGAGGTCTCGTGGGAGGTCACGAGCCCCTAGGCACACCCTAGGGGGGCGCGCCTAGCAAGCTCGTGGCCCCCCCGTGGCTCCTCTGGCCTACCTCTTTTGCCTATAAATTCCCAAAAATCCCGAAACCAACAGAGGGAGCCACAAAATACTTTTCCTCCGCCGGAAGGTTCTGTCTCCGCAAGATCCCATCTGGGGACTGTTCTGGTGCCCTGCAGGAGGGGGATTCGGACATGGAGGGCTTCTTCATCAACACTATTGCCTCTCCGATGATGCGTGAGTAGTTGACCATAGACCTTCGGGTCCATAGCTAGTAGCTAGATGGCTTTTTTTTCTCTCTTGGATCTTCAATACAAAGTTCTCCATGATCTTCATGGAGATCTATCCGATGTAACTTTCTTTTGTGGTGTGTTTGTCGAGATCCAATGAATTGTGGATTTATGATCAGATTATCTACGAATATTATTTGAGTCTCCTGTGATTTCTTATATGCATGATTTTTTATCCTTGTAGTTCTCTTCGAGTTATTGGTTTCATTTGGCCAACTTGATCTATAATTCTTGCAATGGAGAAGTGCTTGGTTTCGGGTTCATACCGTGCGGTGTCCTCACCTAGTGGCAGAAGGGGTAGCGAGGCACGCATCATGTTGTTGCCATCAAGGGTAAAAAGATGGGGTTTATATCAGATTGCATGAATTTATCCCTCTACATCATGTCATCTTGCTTAAGGCGTTACTCCGTTTGTTATGAACTTAATACACTAGATGCATGCTGGATAGCGGTCGATGTGTGGAGTAATAGTAGTAGATGCAGAAAGTATCGGTCTACTTGTCTCGGACGTGATGCCTATATGTATGATCCTTGCCTTAGATATCATCATGACTTTGCGCGATTCTATCAATTGCTAGACAGTAATTCGTTCACCCACCGTAATACTTGCTATCATGAGAGAAGCCTCTAGTGAACACTATGGCCCCCGGGTCTATTTTATACATCATATATTCAGATCTACATACAAAAATACCAAAAACACTTTGCTGCACTTTTATTTCTTTTTACCTTTTATCACCTTCAGATCTCACCTTGCAAGTAATCCTGAAGGGATTGACAACCCCTTTATCGCGTTGGGTGCAAGTTTGTTTGCTTTTGCGGAGGTTCATTGGTGCCTCATCTTGATACTCCTACTGGATTGATACCTTGGTTCTCAAACTGAGGGAAATACTTATCTCTACTTTGCTGCATCACCCTTTTCTCTTCAAGGGAAAAACCAACGCAAGCTCAAGAAGTAGCAAGCGTCAAGCCAACAATGTCGCTATTCAGCAGCTGGCTCAAACCTTGGTGAACTACCCGCCGCAGAACGGGAATGGTAATGGTCGCTCTACTCTCTCTGAGTTCATGCAAACTACGCCACCCATATTCATGGAGACGATTGAACCATTGGATGCCAATGACTGAATCCGTACTATTGAAGACCTCATCGCGCTGGTCAAGTGCACTGATGATCGTGAGAAAGTTCTCTATGCTTCTCACTATCTTGGAGGCACAGCCAGAGCTTGGTGGGATGGATTTCAGATCATGCGAGCAGGGCAAGTCATCACTTGGGTTGTGTTCAAAGATGGATTCCGCGCTCCTCACATTCCTCCCAGAATGATGACCATTAAGAAGGAGGAATTCCGAGCCTTAAGGCAAGGCAGTGGATCCGTCAAGGAGTATTTGCAGAAGTTCAACCTCCTGTCAAGGTACGTGCCTGAGGACGTCAACACTGAGGCCGCCAAAGTGGAACGCTTTATGGAAGGACTGCAGCAGTCACTCCAGTATCAGCTGGTTGTTTGCGAATGTCGGGCCTTCAGCGATCTGGTTAATAAGGCCCTTATGTTGGAAGACAAGCGTCGTGCTATGGACGACACCCGTAAGCGCAAGCTAATGGGTAATGGAGGACCGAGTAACACGAAGCCACGCTCATGGCAGTCAGCTCTAGAAAGACCCAACTATCAGCAGCAGCAATACAAGTATCCAACATTTCGCTAGAACTACCATCCTCAGCAGCAAGTCAACACCAAGCCAGCAAACAATCCGCCAAACAACGGTGGAGTCAAGACCAATCTTACAACGCAAGTTACCTGTTTCGGATGTGGACAAACAGGGCACTATTCCAGGTAGTGCCCCAACAAGAAGCCCAGTGCTCCGCGCCCCAATGCGCCAAATCCAGGCCAAGGAGCACCAAGCAGGAATCAGGCTCCCCGCAATGAGAAGTATCACAACAAGGGGCGGATTAATCATATTTCCGCAGAAGAGGCACAGGAAGACCCGGACTGCATTCTGGGTACGTTCCTCGTCAACTCTACCCCAGCAACATTATTATTTGATTGTGGTGCTTCGCATTCTTTTGTTACGCAAAGGTTTGCGAAAAAATGTGGTTTAGAACCTACCGTGCTTCGTGGGCATATGACAATTCAAACCCCGGGAGCAGTATTGCGGACCAACCTAGGGTGTAGGAAGGTCGGGATAGTTATCAATGGGACGAGCTTCTCAGCGGACCTCATTGTGCTTAACTTGCAAGGCCTAGAAGTAATTCTCGGCATGTACTCGTTGGCCAAGCATCAAAGCATCTTGGACTGCGCCAACAGCGCCATTACCATGACAAGCGACCAAGGGGTCAAAGTCAAGTATGTCTCTGAGCCAGTACCCGCTCGAGTGCCACAGGTTAACAGCCTCTTAGAGGAAGAGAAATATCGAGTGCCAATAGTCTGCGAGTACCCGGATGTCTTTCCTGATGAGCTACCAGGAATGCGTCCTGACCAAGACATCGAGTTCATCATTGAGCTCATGCCCGGATCAAAGCCTATCTATAAGAAGCCCTACAGGATGGGATCCAAAGAGCTAGCAGAATTGAAGAGGCAGCTGGATGAGCAACTCAGGAAAGGATTTATTCGTCCGAGTGCATCACCTTGGGGATCACCTGTTCTTTTCGTGTCCAAGAAGGATGGGACTATCAGACTCTGCGTCGATTACCGTTCTCTCAATGAGGTCATGATTAAGAACAAGTACCCACTCCCCAAGATTGAAGACTTGTTCGATCAGCTAAATGGAGCTAAGGTATTCTCCAAGATCGACCTCCGATCTGGATATTACCAACTGAAGATCCGACCCGAGGACATACCCAAGACTACGTTCGTGACCTGGTACGATCTGTATGAATGCACTGTCATGTCTTTTGGGTTGACTAATGCCCCAGCTTACTTCATGTACCTCATGAACAAGGTCTTCATGGAATACCTAGACAAGTTTGTCATCGTATTCATTGATGACATATTAATCTTTTCCAAGTCCGAAGAAGCGCATGAGCAACACTTGAGATTAGTATTGGAGAAACTTCGAGAGCACCAACTTTATGCCAAGTTCAGCAAGTGCCAATTCTGGCTGAACGAAGTGGGATTCTTGGGTCATACCATGACCACAAGTGGATTGGCAATTGATCCCTCCAAGATTACTACGGTAACCAACTGGGAATCGCCAATTGATGTGAAGGAAGTCAGGAGCTTCCTCGGACTCGCTGTATATTACCGCAAGTTCGTAGAAGGATTCTCCTACATCGCTCGACCCATGACTCAGCTCTTGAAGAAAGGCAAGAAGTTCGAATGGACGCCGGAGTGTGAAGCGAGCTTCCAAGAATTGAAGAAGAGATTAACCACCGCCCCGGTATTGGCCACTCCAGATATCAGCAAGAAGTTTGTGATATATTGTGATACTTCCAGGACCGGACTCGGTGGGGTTCTAATGCAGGATGGCAGAGTTGTGGCGTATCTGTCACGACAACTGCGCCCGCATGAGGAGAACTATGCCACCCATGATCTCGAGTTGGCAGCAGTAGTGCATGCCCTGAAGACATGGCGACATTACCTTCTTGGGAAGCGATGTGAAATATACATTGACCACAAAAGCCTGAAGTATATCTTCACCCAAAGGGAATTGAATATGAGGCAACGAAGATGGTTAGAATTAATCAAAGACTACGACCTCGGCATTCAATGTCACCCCGGTAAGGCCAATGTAGTGGTTGATGCCTTAAGCCGGAAGACCAGCACCTTGAACGTCATGCTCTAGGAAGGCAACCCTCCTTATATGAAGAATCAGAGAACTTCGGGTTGGAGCTAGTGGAATCAGGATTCCTAGATAACCTCAAAGTCCAATCAACGCTAGTGGATGACATCAAGGAGGCCCAAAAGGGTCATAAGAGCATTGAAGGCATCAGGAAGAAGATTCAAGAAGGCAAGGCCCCAGGATTCTCGGTGGATGAACAAGGAGTGGTGTGGTTTGGGAAACATTTATGCGTACCCAACAAGGCTGAAATCAAGGACTTGATCCTACAGGAAGCACATGATACACCCTACTCTATTCACCCCGGTGGTACCAAGATGTATCAAGATCTCCGAGAAAGATTCTGATGGCATGGCATGAAGAGGGAAATAGCGTCTTATGTTGCCAAGTGCGACGTGTGCCAACAAGTCAAGGCTGAGCATCAGCGACCTAGAGGACCGCTACAACCTCTCAAAGTGCAAAATGGAAGTGGGACAAGATAGGCCTGTACTTTGTTACCGGCTTACCAAGGTCTAGCACAGGCCATGACTTTATATGGGTTATTGTCGACCATTTGACCAAAGTGGCCCATTTCATTCCTGTCAACACCACTTATGATGGGAACAAGTTGGCTAGTCTCTATATTGAGCGTATTGTAAGCCTTCACGGAGTTCCCAAGGATATTGTATCTGACCGAGGCACGCAGTTCACCTCTAGATTTTGGAAAAAGTTCCAAGAAACCCTCGGAACCAAACTCTCTTTCAGCACCGCTTTCCACCCGCAAACGGGCGGACAAACGGAAAGAGTGGATTAGATACTCGAAGATATGCTCCGCGCATGCGTCTTGGTGCATGGTGCCAAATGGGAAGACTGTCTGCCGTTCGCTGAGTTTTCATACAACAACAGCTACCAGTCCAGTCTCCAGATGGCCCCATTCGAAGTGTTGTACAGATGAAAGTGCCGCACCCCGCTCAACTGGTCTGAAACCGGAGAAGGACTGATTTTCGGGGCGGAAGTTTTGCACAAGGCAGAAGAGAAGGTGCAACTTGTCCGAGAGAATCTAAAGGCAGCCAAGTCGCGACAAAAGAGCTATGCGGATTCTCGCCGCAGGGATGTGGAGTTCATTCCCGGAGATCAGGTGTACCTCTGTGTCACTCCTCTCAAGTGAACCAATTGTTTCCACGTTAAAGGGAAACTCGCTCCAAGGTTCATTGGACCTTTTAAGATCATGGCAAGGCGTGGAGAAGTTGCTTATTAGTTGGAGCTACCTCCGGAACTTTTGGGTGTGCACAACGTCTTCCACGTGTCACAACTTCGGAAGTGTCTTCAAGCGCCGAATCATCCCGATCTTTACAAGGACATTGACCATCAGGCCATTGACCTTCAGCCTGATCTCACCTATCGCGAGAAGCTGATCCGCATTCTGGATGAAGCTGAGCGTTGCACCAAAAGCCGCACCATCAAGTATTTCAAGGTTCAATGGAGCAACCACACCGAGGCAGAAGCAACATGGGAGCATGAAGACTATCTCAGATCTGAGTTTCCGGACCTTTTTAGCACCTAGCCTAGGAATCTCGGGGACGAGATTCTTGTAAGGGGGATAGGTCAGTCACACCCTGTTTTTACTACCACATTCTGTGTACTGTGAAAATCTGAGCTTGTTAAAACTTTTTCAAAACTAATGATGTGAGTGCCATGATTGTCATTGTATGCTTGTGTGTGTAACCATGAGATGATAAAAACCCATTTCACAATATTGAATTGTTTTCTAAAAACCTTTACTTGTTTCTGATCAAGGTAAAAACCCTACTTTGAGTTGCACCACATGCTTTTGATGTCAAGCAATGATGCTACACAAAGTTGGTGATCTGACTTAACTTGTCTTTATATTCCAAAACCACAAAATAATTATTTTTACAATTATTTCCCTGATTTAATAGCATGTCCATTTCTGAGGCCAGAATTGGTATTCCTACATGGAAAAATACTTTTCTGTCTTGGAAAAATCTGATTAAATTTGGTGATGATCAGAAGGACATATATTTTCCATACATAAGATTTTAAACCCTATTTTCTATTATAATTATTTGGATAAAACCCTGGAAACCATTTCTGTCTGTTTTGACCTTTTGAAATATTTCCAAAGGAAATATTCTCAATAAAATCCTAGAAAATTCCAGTGGTATCCCTAAGCCATATTTGGTGTCCACATAAAGTTTCACCTTGATCCAAGGTGATTAAGAACCCCAAATAACCCTAAAACCCCTTGTGTCCAGATTGAAGTTGGAGCAACTCTACATAGCAAAGTTTGTCCAATAGTACTGAAACTTTGCAGGAGTGCCTAATACCTCAAATGAGGGTTCCACACCAAAAATGGGATTTGTGGGACTTAGTTTGCCCACACTCTCTTTGGAAGGGACATATCTGGTCAAATTGAAGTGTTTTCAAGTTTACAAAGCTAAACTTGTCCAATGGAGCTCAAACTTGGTGAAACCCCATGTTTGAGCACCAAACCCAAACCTGTTAAGTTGCAGCACCAGTGGTGGGGTGCAACCCCCTCAAACCACTGTCGAGCACCTTCCGACAGATGGGAAAAAGCCACCTTAGCCATAGCTAAACCCAACCCCTTTGCTCCAAACTCATAGATTAGGTGGCCAGTATCTGTATCTAACCCAGTCAACTGGCCCCTCAATGGTTCAAAGTGGAAAGGCCAAAAACTCTCATTCAGGCTTTAGTTCAAGGCTGACAGCACCAGTATTTCTTGTCTCCCTTGACCAGCCGAAGCTCCCACGAGACCCAAACGGCTAGCCACACTCCCAGCCAGTGCCAGGACATGCGAGACACGTCCAAAGTGCCTCAGAGCGCACCAGCATGCCGTGGCATGCCAAAACTATGCTATGGACGCGCTACGGGAAGCCACCAAGGTGGAGGCGACGCTCTCGGCCAGTTCCAGCCTTCCCTGAGGTGTCTAACCTCTTCCCCGACAACCCCTCTGCGTCGAGCAACCGTCAGGGCCCCTCCTTCCCTGCGCTAGAGCTCGTGCGATGCGTGCCCGCGCGCACCAGAACCGGCCAAGGTTGCGCGGCCATGGATACTCAACTCCTTCCTCTGTCCCTCTGCAGCAGATGGTTCTAGCAGTCCAAAACCATGTCCTGAGACCGTGGTTTCGACCCCAGACCCTCTCTGCACCCCATGCACGCCACGGTGAGTCACCGGTGCTCCCGAATCGTCTCACCGTCGCGGGCCTATTTATAGCCCTCCCCTTCGCTCCAGCACCCCTCAGATAGCTTCACCACGACCACTAGCACCTCCCTAGCCACCCCAGCAAACCAGCAGAGCCCCGGTGCTCAAGATCGACCGAGGCCCCTCCGCCTTGGAGCTCCGGTCGATCTCCGGCTACACGACGGCTCCTATGCCCCTCGACCCACCAAATTGATCCCCTCAACCCCAGGAAGCTTCCCCCAACTCGCCCGAGAATTTCCGCGCCCCTAGACACCTCCTCGACCACCTCCCGAAACTCCTCCGCCACGGCCTCCTCGTCGTCGGCGAACCCCTGCCTCTCCGACGTTGTTCCGACCACCATCAGGTAGGCAACGTCATGGCGAATCCATTCCTGTCCTTGTTGGGGCTTGAGAACGTCGGCAGCCTCGCCGGCCTGCTCCTCCACCTCTCTGGCTAAAGGTAGGAGACCACCCCGACACGTATGCCCCACATGTCGGTGGCCTAGCCTCCTCCCTTGCGCTGCCCGCAGCCGCTGACCGCAGGGCCCCGCACGTCAGGTTCAAACCTGACGGCGCGCATGCCTGGGCAGGCTGCCGGCTCGCCATGGGACAGCCCAGTTCCAGGTCGAGCCAGGCGAGGCTTAGCCCATTTTTTTATTTTTAAAAACCTGATTTCTAAGGTTATTATAAAAACATTTAACCAGTGTAAAAATATAATTTTCCACTGTTATTCTTCTAAAAATATGTAGTATTTAATGATATGATTGGATGAATTTTTCAACCACTATTCTATTTTACAAAAATAAAAAGTACTAAATTGGAATAATTTTGCTTCTGTTTGGTTAATTTTAAAAATGTTCCTTCATGAGAATTTGAGGCAAATATTTTTCAAAATGAGAACTTAGAGTTATCAGTAATAAAGAACATTTTTAAAATAACTTTGTGATCTGTTGTTGTGTGAGCTATTTCTTATTTATTCTTTTATCGACGATAGAAAATCAGTGTGACGAGGGAATCGGAGCGGAAGACTGATGACCCACAAGTATAGGGGATCAATCGTAGTCCTTTCGATAAGTAAGAGTGTCGAACCCAACGAGGAGCAGAAGGCTCTGATAAACGGAATTCAGCAAGGTAATAACTGCAAGCACTGAAAGTAGCACTAACAAATGATTGTGTAGCGAGGTGAAACGTAGAAAGCAAAAAGTAACAAGTAACAAGTAGTAGCAACGGTGCAGCAAGTGTCCCAATCCCTTTTCTTGCAAGGGACAAGCCTAAACAAAGTCTTATAGGAGGAAAAACGCTTCTGAGGACACACGGGAATTTTTGTCATGCTAGTTTCATCATGTTCATATGATTCGCGTTCGTTACTTTGAGAGTTTGATATGTGGGTGGACCGGCGCTTGGGTACTGCCCTTACTTGGACAAGAATCCCACTTATGATTAACCTCTCTCGCAAGCATCCACAACTACAAAAGAAGAATTAAGACAACGTCTAACCATAGCATTAAACTAGTGGATCTAAATCAGCCCCTTACGAAGCAACGCATAGACTGGGGTTTAAGCTTCTGTCACTCCAGCAACCCATCATCTACTTACTACTCCCCAATGCCTTCCTCTAGGCCCAAGTATGGTGAAGTGTTATGTAGTCGACGTTCACATAACACCACTAGAGGAAAAACAACATACAACATATCAAAATACCGAATGAATATCAAATTCACATGACTATTATCAGCATGACTTATCCCATGCCCTCAGGAACAAAAGTAACTACTCACAAAGCATAATCGTAATCATGATCAGAGGTGTAATGAATAGCATCAAGGATCTGAACATAAACTCTTCCACCAAGTAATCCAACTAGCATCAACTACAAAGAGTAATCAACACTACTAGCAACCTTACAAGTACCAATCAGAGTTGTGAGAGGAAGATTGGTTACAAGAGATCAACTAGGGATTGGAGAGGAGATGGTGCTGATGAATATGTTGATGAAGATGCCTCCCCTCCGACGAGAGGAGTGTTGGTGATGACGATGGCGATGATTTCCCCCTCCCGGAGGGAAGTTTCCCCGGCAGGATCGTCCTCCTGGAGCTCTAGATTGGATCTGCTCAAGTTCCGCCTCGTGGCGGCGGCGAAACCACAAAAAATATCCCGAATTATTTTTTCTGGAATGAAACCCTTCATATAGCAAAAGGGGGGAGCTAGTGGGCTATCAGGGAGCCCACAAGCCCCCACTCCGCCACTAGGGGGTGGCGGTGGCAGGGCTTGTGGCACCCTGGCAGCCCCCCTCCGGTACTTCTTTCACCCAGTATTTTTTATATAATCCCAAAAAATCCACGTATCTTTTCACGGCATTTGGAGATGTGCAGAATAGTGGACTAAGATTTGCTCCTTTTCCAGTCCAGAATTCTAGCTGCCTAAATTCTCCCTCTTCAAATAAACCTTGCAAAATAAGAGAGAAAAGGCATAAATATGGTACCACAAAGTAATATAACAGCCCAAAAAGCAATAAATATCAACATGAAAGCATGATGCAAAATGGACGTATCAACTCCCCCAATCTTAGACCTCGCTTGTCCTCAAGCGAAAACCAAGTTCCATAAACATGTCCACATGTTTAGGGATGAAGGTGTCGATAAAACATAATACGGACTTGAGGGCATCATGATCACACATAGAACAACAATACATCATAAAGATTCTTATGGGAAAGTAACAATTCCTTCACAAAGCAAAGCATGAAGCAAAAACCTTACCGAGAAGTAACCAACAATAGTCCATAGTCATTGAAGCAATTGCAATTTATCACAACATCAGAAAGAGTCAAATAAGAGCTTGTAAGGCAAAACCCACATACTCAATCATCTCTTTTGTTTTCCACAATTGTTACAACTCACGTGGTACTCATGGTGTCAAAGTTTCAGCTGGACATAGAGGAAGATAGGGGCCTATAGTTTTGCTTCCCAACTAGTTACCTCAAGGGTAAAGTCAACAATAATAAAGCATGAGTACTCAACTCCAAGTTGATATATGAATATAGATCTTTCCCAAGCATGTGACGGTAGCCAAGACAAAGGCAAAATAGGGAATTGATGAAGATCACCATGACTCTTACAAGGGCAAAAAGTAAAGGTACAAGATAGGCCCTTTGTAGAGGGAAGCAGAGGTTGTCATGCACTTTTGAGGTTTGAATGTGTGTCCTCTTAGTGTGGATGAACATCACTTTATATTGCCTCCTGTGATAAAGAACTTTATTATGCAGTTTGTCGCTTTTATGCCTTCCTCATCACAGGTTCGTACAAAGCTTATTTTCCACACACTAATAGATCATACATATTAGAGAGCAATTCTTATTGCTTGCACCGATGACAACTTACTTGAAGGATCTTATTCAATCCATAGGTAGGTATGGTGGACTCTCATGGAAAAACTGGGTTGGAGGTTTATGGATGCACAAGTAGTATCTCCACTTGGTGCGGGAGTTTTGGCTAATATGAGGTGGAAGCAATCGTCACATGCTAAGGGATCTCTAATCATATAACATTGTTTGGAACCAAGCAAACACAATTCATTATGTTGTCTTCCTTGTCCAACATCTACTCCTAAGCATGTAATAGTTTGGTGAGTGCTCACAATTGTAAAAAGTGTCTAAGATGATATATTTATATGTGAACCTCTCTTTCCTTATTACTTCTTATTAATTGCAACAATGACTGAGGTCTATGTTGATTTATTCTCAACAAGTTTCAATCATCATACGTGTCATAAGTGAAGTTACCACTTTCCATAAGATCGTCTCATGATCTTTCATGCTATCGTTCTTTTCATACTATTGATCATGGCACAAAGCAAAGCCCTTGACTAAGATACTCTTTATTATATAGCTCGTAAGCTCGAATACATCGGGGGGAGACAAAAGCAAAAGACTCAAACTAAACACTAAAGACTTATTCCTCTAAGAGAAGAAATAAAGACTGAAAAGGAAAGAACTAAAACAAAGGTAAAAGAAAAAGATATAAAGGTGATACGATACCAGGGCAACTCCCCCAAGCTTGGCAGAAGCCAAGGGGATTGCCCATACCAATTCTTAGTTGTCTTCCTTTGGCGGTGATGGTGGTGGAGTTGTTGAAGCAGTCTTGAGCTTGTCTAATTTCCACTTGAGCAAAAAGTTCTGCTCCCTCAGATCGTCATTTTCCTCCTCAAGCTTCAACACTCTATGGCAAAGTTCCTGCTTATTCTCCTGCAAGAAATGAGAGGGGATAAATATGGTCTTAGGCTTCCTCCTGGAGTTGGGGAGGCTTGACTTATTGAACTCCACATGGGTGTTTGCAGGTTGAGGTAGAGGAGCCTCCTCTTCATCGGAACTCGTTTGTTCCTTCCACTTGGTCTCATAGTCCTCTTCCTCATCAGTGTTCCAGCTATATGGTTCCAAGTCCCTATTAATCCTAGAGTTAGCACGATCATCGGCCACATATATCTCTTCTCCTGAATCTTGAGAAGACATCTTGGCCTAAATCTGCGGCAGACAACAGGCTCGAAACAAAAACAGAGGAGAACTGCGCGATATGGAGATCAAAACCTTCGGGCGAGTATATATTGATTTTTTTTGGACCAGAAGGAGTGCTCCGCAAGAAAACGAAGTCCGGGAGGCACACGAGGTACCCACAAGCTTGCCCTCCGCCACCAGGGGGGTAGGGGCGGTGGCAGGGCTTGTGGCCTGGTGCGCTCTCTGGACTGCTTTTTATTTTTCTAATTTTCCAAAAATTCCAAAACGGAGGAAATTTCCTATTGGAAAAGCATCGGAGTCCAATTTCTTACCGAAACAGATACCTCTTCGTTTTCAGGGTCTGAAACAGGCTGATAAACATCCCTTATGTACTCCTCTGGAGTTATGACATTGATGATATTGGTCTCAACATTTATGGGAGTACCACAGATGTAATGCTTGATTCTTTGCCCATTTACCACTCTAGGAAAATTTCCTTCCGTGTTATTGATTTTGATGGCACCAGAACGATATACTTCCTCGATAACATAAGGACCTTCCCATTTAGAGAGAAGCTTGCGTGCAAAGAATCTCAAACGAGAATTGTAGAGCAAGACATAATCACCTACATTGAACTCTCGCTTCTGTATTCGTTTGTCGTGCCATCTCTTAACCTTTTCCTTGAACAACTTGGCATTCTCATATGTCTGGGCCCTCCATTCATCTAACGAGCTGATATCAAACAACCGCTTCTCACCGGCAAGTTTGAAATCAAAGTTGAGCTCTTTGATTGCCCAATAAGCTTTGTGTTCCAGCTCAAGAGGTAAATGACAGGCCTTACCGTAAACCATTTTATACGGTGACATGCCCATGGGATTCTTATAAGCAGTCCTATCAGCCCATAGTGCATCGTCAAGTTTGCTAGACCAGTTCTTTCGAGATCTATTGACGGTCTTTTGTCAGATCAACTTGATCTCCCTATTACTCAACTCCACTTGACCACTAGACTGAGGATGATAAGGAGATGCAACTCTATGGTTGACATCATACTTAGGAGCATATTGCGAAAAACACCATGAATGAAGTGTGAACCGCCATCAGTCATCAAATATCTAGGGACTCCAAATCTTGGGAATATGACTTCCTTAAGCATCTTAATGGAGGTGTGGTGATCAGCATTTTTAGTGGGGATAGCTTCTACCCACTTAGTGACATAATCCACAGCAACTAAGATGTGAGTGTACCCATTGAAACTCGGGAAGGGTCCCATATAATCAAAGCCCCAAACATCAAATGGTTCAATGACAAGTGAATAGTTCATAGGCATTTCCTGATGCTTACTGATGTTCCCTATTCTTTGGCATTCGTCACAAGAGAATACAAACTTACGGGCATCCTTGAAGAGAGTGGGCCAATAGAAACCTGATTGCAATACCTTATGGGCAGTTCTATCTCCAGCGTGGTGTCCTCCGTAGGCTTCGGAATGACACTTTTGGAAGATCTATCCCTGTTCATGTTCAGGCACACAACGTCTAATAACACCATCTACTCCTTCCTTATAAAGGTGAGGATCATCCCAAAAGTAGTGTCTCAAATCAAAGAAGAATTTCTTCTTTTGCTCATAGGTGAAACTGGGTGGTATGTATTTGGCTACGATATAGTTTGCATAATCGGCATACCACGATGCACTATGTGAAGTGCGGATGACATTTAGTTCCTCATCAGGAAATCTGTCATCAATAGGTAGTGGGTCATCAAGGACATTCTCTAGCCTAGACAAGTTATCTGCTACAGGGTTATCAGCACCCTTTCGGTCAACAACATGCAAATGAAATTCCTGTAGCAGGAGAACCCATCTGATCAGCCTAGGCTTAGCGTCCTTCTTCTCCATGAGGTACTTAATAGCAGCATGATTAGAGTGAATAGTGACTTTGGAGTCAACTATATAAGATCTGAACTTTTCACATGCAAACACGACTGCTAAAAACTCCTTTTCTGTAGTGGCATAGTTTCTTTGGGCACTGTATAGAGTTTTACTAGCATAGTGACTAACATTCAACTTCTTGTCAACTCTTTGTCCTAGAACAGCACCAACAGTATAATCACTAGCATCGCACATGATTTCAAAGGGCATGTTCCAGTCAGGTGGTTGAACAATAGGTGCGCTTATCAAAGCCTTCTTAAGTATTTCGAAAGCTTCCTCGCAATCCTCATCAAAAACAAAAGGTACATCCTTCTGCAAGAGGTTGGTAAGAGGCCTAGAAATCTTAGAGAAGTCTTTAAGGAACCTTCTATAGAAACCAGCATGACCTAGGAAACTTCGTATACCTCTGATATCTGTGGGGCAAGGCATTTTCTCAATTGCATCAACCTTAGACTTATCAACTTCAATGCCTCTTTCAGAGATTTTGTGTCCTAAGACGATGCCTTCATTAACTATAAAGTGGCACTTCTCCCAATTCAAGACGAGGTTGGTATCTTCGCATCTCTGTAAGACTCGATCAAGGTTGTTGAGGCAATCATCAAAGGAAGACCCGTAAACGGAGAAGTCATCCATGAAAACCTCGACAATCTTTTCACAAAAGTTAGAGAATATAGCCATCATACATCTTTGAAAGGTGGCAGGTGCATTGCATAAGCCAAAAGGCATACGTCTATAGGCAAAGGTACCGAAGGGGCAGGTGAAAGTGGTTTTCTCCTGATCAGATTGTGCAACGGGTATTTGCGAGAAACCTGAATAACCGTCTAGAAAGCAGAAGTGTGTGTGTTTTGATAGCCTTTCTAGCATTTGGTCGATAAACGACAAAGGATAATGATCTTTCCTGGTTGCCTTGTTCAATTTCCGGAAGTCTATCACCATCCTATAGCCAATAATAATCCTTTGTGGGATTAGTTCATCTTTATCATTAGGAACGACGGTGATACCTCCCTTCTTAGGTACGCAATGTACTGGACTTACCCAATCACTATGAGCAATAGGATAAATGATTCATGCTTCCAGAAGCTTTAATATTTCTTTAATCTCCTTTGATGATCAGCAACTGGTTTAAAATCAGGATCGGTTTTAATCTTGTGCTGACATAGAGTGGGACTAATACCCTTAAGATCATCAAGAGTATATCGAATAGCAGCATGGTGCTTCCTCAGAGTTCTTAGTAACTTCTTCTCTTCGTGCTCTGAGAGGAGAGCACTAATAATAACAGGATATATCTCCTTCTCATCAAGATAGGCATACTTAAGAGTATCAGGCAACTGTTTAAGCTCGAACACAGGATCACCCTTTGGTGGGGGAGGATCCCCAAGCAGTTCAACAGGCAGATTATTCTTGAGAATAGGATACTGTTCTAAGACAATTTTATCTATCCCATCTCTCTCATCCATATGCATATCATTTTCATGCTCAAGCAGATATTGCTCTAAAGGATCCGTAGGAGGTACGGCAATAGAGGCAAGAGCAATGATTTCATCCCTACCAGACGACTCTCTTTCATGGGGTTGTCTTCCAAACTTGGAGAAGTTAAATTCATGAGACACACCCTCGAAACTAACTGTGACAGTCTGCTTAATGCAATCAATGTGAGCATTGACAGTGTTGAGAAAGGGTCTACCAAATATGATGGGACAAAAGCTATCTTGTGAAGTACCAAGGACGAGGAAATCAGTAGGATACTTCGTCTTACCACACAGGACTTCTACGTCTCTCACAATTCCGAGAGGGCAGATAGTGTCTCTATTAGCTAGCGTAATAGTGACATCAATGGGTTCTAACTCAGCAGGTGCAATCTCATCTTTGATTTCATCATATAGAGAACAGGTTATTGCACTAACACTAGCTCCCATATCACATAAACCATGGTAACAGTGATCTCCTATCTTGACAGAAACAACGGGCAGGCCAACTACAAGTCCGTATTTGTCTTTCGCGTGAGGTTTAGCAATTCTAGCGGAGTCCTCACAGAATTTGATAACATGCCCATCTATGTCTTCAGCTAAGAGATCTTTGATAATAGCAATACTAGGTTCAACTCTAATCTCCTCAGGGGGTGCAAGTTGTCTAATGTAACCCCTACGTATCAAAGTTGGAGCTTTAGAATAATCCTTTATCCTAGCAGGGTATGGTGGTTTCTCAGTGTAAGCACAAGGAACAATAGGATCACTAAAAGCAATGACTTTCTCCTCAACTAGATTGGTTTTGGCTATGTTGCTTTCTACAGGAGGATGATATTTAAACCACTTCTCTTTGGGAAGATCAACATGAGCAGCAAAAGATTCACATAGAGAAGCTACTATCTCAGAGTCAAGTCCATACTTAGCGCTAAAATCTCTAAAAGTGTTTGTCTCAACAAAAGATTTAACGCAATGAAACTGGAAATTCATACCTGACTCCTTACCTTCCTCCAGCTCCCAATCTTTAGAGTTGTGTTTGATTCTCTCCAATAAATTCCACTTGTGATCAATATCCTTCTTCATAAAAGAACCGGTACAAGAAGTGTCAAGCATGGTACGATCTTCATGAGAAAGCCGAGCATAAATGTTTTGAGTGATGATTTCTCTCGAGAGCTCATGATTGGGGCATGAATATAGCATTGATTTAAGCCTCCCCCAAGCTTGAGCTATGCTTTCCCTGTCACGAGGCCAAACGTTATAAATAAAGTTCCGATCACGATGTACTAAATGCATAGGATAGAACTTTTGATGAAATTCCAATTTCAACCGATTGTAGCCCCATGATCCAGTATCATCACATAGCCTATACCATGTCAACGCCTTATCCTTCAAATATAAAGGAAATACTTTCTTCTTTACCTCATCCTCGGGCAAACCTGCAATCTTAAATAAACCACAAACTTCATCTACATAGATCATATGCAAGTCTGGATGTGAAGATCCATCTCCTGTGAAAGGATTAGCCAGCAGTTTCTCAAGCATACCCGAAGGAATTTCATAAAAGATATTTTAAGTAGGTACCTCAGGTTGAGGAACAACAACTCGTGCTTCCATTCGTGGTGAAGATACCCCGAACAAAACTCCTCAAAGTAACAGTTTCCATAGTGACAAGTGACAATAAATTTCAGCACAGTATAAAAATGTTTCCTTACCAATTTCCACTTACCAAAGGCGCTTCACTCCCCGGCAACGGCGCCAGAAAAGAGTCCTGATGACCCACAAGTATAGGGTATCAATCGTAGTCCTTTCGATAAGTAAGAGTGTCGAACCCAACGAGGAGCAGAAGGCTCTGATAAACGGAATTCAGCAAGGTAATAACTACAAGCACTGAAAGTAGCGGTAACAAGTGATTGTGTAGCGAGGTGAAACGTAGCAAGCAAAAAGTAACAAGTAACAAGTAGTAGCAACGGTGCATAAAGTGGCCCAATCCCTTTCGTTGCAAGGGACAAGCCTGAACAAAGTCTTATAGGAAGAAAAACGCTCCCGAGGACACACGGGAATTTCTGTCATGCTAGTTTCATCATGTTCATACGATTCACGTTCGTTACTTTGATAGTTTGATATGTGGGTGGACCAGCGCTTGGGTACTGCCCTTACTTGGACAAGCATCCCACTTATGATTAACCTCTCTCGCAAGCATCCGCAACTACAAAATAAGAATTAAGACAACGTCTAACCATAGCAATAAACTACTGGATCCAAATCAGCCCCTTACGAAGCAACGCATAGACTGGGGTTTAAGCTTCTGTCACTCCAGCAACCCATCATCTACTTACTACTCCCCAATGCCTTCCTCTAGGCCCAAGTATGGTGAAGTGTTATTTAGTCGACGTTCACATAAGACCACTAGAGGAAAAACAACATACAGCATATCAAAATACCGAACGAATATCAAATTCACATGACTATTATCAGCATGACTTATCCCATGTCCTCAGGAACAAAAGTAACTACTCACAAAGCATAATCATAATCATGATCAGAGGTGTAATGAATAGCATCAAGGATCTGAACATAAACTCTTCCACCAAGTAATCCAACTAGCATCAACTACAAAGAGTAATCAACACTACTAGCAACCTTAC